>NC_058081.1:664844664-665177185 GCF_014858855.1 Bufo gargarizans
AAAATTGTGCGGGTGCGTATGCAAGTTCAGTCAGTTTTGAATGTGTTTTGCACACGCTTGAGAAAAAAATGATTATGGTACCAAGACCTGAACCCGGACTTCTTCACTGAAGTTTCGGTTTGGGTTAGGTGTTCTGTAGATTTTATTTTCCCTTATAACATGGTATACATAATGGAAAATAATAGCATTCTTAATACAGAATGTAGCATGAGGGGTTTAAAAATAAACAAACTCACCTCATCCACTTGTTCGCGCAGCCGGCATCTTCTTCTTCCAGGAGCTGCCAAAGGGCCTTTGATTACGTAATCTGAGCGCGGTGACGTCAGTGCAGGTACTGCTGAATGAAGACTTCATTAAAGGTCCTTTGGCAGGTCCTGAAAGAAAAACACATGCTGTCACGGCTGAGGATGGGGAAAACCCTCAGCCGTGCGGTATCAGAAGGCGGATGGTCAATGCAAGGCCAGGAATCAGGGAGCAGGTCACCTCCTACACATCCCTAATTCTGACCCTGTCTCCTATCTGTATGAGCCAACCCTGATGCTCATACTCTGGAACCTGATATTCCTGCTAGCCCTCAGGGTGGCCCTGGACTAGGAGCAGGGTAAGACGACCTGTTCCTCCTAGACACGGAGGAACAGGAGTCTCACTGGCCAAGCTACATAGAAAGGGGAACATAAACAGACATATAGCAATGACAGGTAAGTGAGACTAGTACCACACTTACCTGCCACAGACACACAACCTGGAACCCATGTACAAGTGCTGCTGTCCACAACAACACAAAGGACACAGCACACAACAGACATCACACGGGAACCCAGGAAACCATATGTTGCAATAACAAAGAGACCAAACAAACATCTTCTAAACACCATACGTGAACTTATGACCACAAGGGTGGCCCCCACTGGCAGATAGAATACACAGGAGGCTGCTCCAGCTAACCATGGCTGAAGTACCTCTCAGACAAGTGATATTCACTGAGGCTTTATAGGCCCAAGTAGCCACACTCAACAGACACACCCAGTGTTCACACACACAGAAGGGAATTAACCCTTCAAACACAAGGCAAGGGAAGACGGCCACTTAAAGGGGAATACACACATAAACAAACACACTTCACCTGTTGCCGCGGGCAACGGCATGCGTGGCAATCATGTCCTGGGGATCAGCCATAGGGCTGAGACACTGCCACCACATGCACACAACACCACACGTTGCCATTTTCTATGGGGCCGGCGTTGCGTGAAAAATGCAGAATATAGAACATGCTGCAATTTTCATGCAACGCACAAGTGATTAGTGAAAATCAAAGCTCATCTGAACAGCCCCATTGAAGTGAATAGGTACGGATTAAGTGCGAGTGCAATGCATCCACCTCACGCATTGCACCCGCATGGAATTCTTGGCCATGTGAAAGGGGCCTTAGGGTCCCAATGCACAATTTGTAACAGGGTCTCTATCTACCATCTGTCCTTTATAATACTCGTGACTTCAGACATGGAATGGTGTACTAAGAACAATTTTTGTAGTAAATCAGTTTGTTCTCTTTTATTCAGGAAAATATACAAATACTTATTTTTGTTTCTTACAGAATACAGATGAAAAAGCTGTTATTTTCATGCTTGGGGGAAAAAAAATAAAAGTTTCTCCTCAAGACTCGATTTAAATTAGCCAAAAGTAAAATAAGGTCACTGGATGATGTTTTCTCTTTTTCACCTTCTCCAAACTCATTTTATTGTAAATTGATCAGATTACCTTGAAACATGAGCTTCTTTTAAAAGCTTTTCAAAAGTTGTTGAAATGATTTTTTTTTCTTACAATATTTTCAAACTCACTCATTCAGTGCCGATATAACTTTTTTTTTTTTTTAAGAACAGAAATATAGACCTTGTAAAAAGTGGTGCAATACTACTGAGAACAAAAATGACATTTAGAGAATTTAACTTTATTTTACCATCTACATTTTTTATTTATTTTACCATACTAATTTTGTTTAATATAAATCATCGTCTTTTAGCACGTCATAGAAGTCAATTTTAAAATATTTTAAAAGGCATTAAGATTAGGGATAGAGTCAAAGATGAACTGGGGTAATTCAAGTCTGCCAGGAAAAATGATACTGTGAGGACCAAATATCAATCTAATAAACATGTGCATGCTCACAATTAACTCTTTCCTCCATTACGTGGTTAACCATTGGTGATATCATTAAAGGTGTTATCCGAAATCATAGTGACTAGAAATATAGAGAAGGGTAGTTGATTAAGGGAGTTATTCTGACTGCTTGATTTCAGTTAGGAAGCAATTTTTCTTCCTTAGGGCCCTTGCACATGACTGCATTGATCGTGAACACGGGAGCAAACAGCATCATAGATTACAATGATACTGTGCACGCAGTGCCGCCCGCGGGGCTATTGTCCTGCACTCATAAGATCATATAATGGAAAAAAGGGTCACAATGCCCAATTTGCCATATTTCATCTCTTCTCTTATCCTAAAAACTGTAATAAAATGTGATCAAAAAGTCACACACACTCACAAATTGCATCAATAAAAACTACAGATCATCCTGCAAAATATGAGCCCTCATACAGCTCAGTAAATATAACTATAAAAAAGTTATGGGGCTCAGAATATGGTGCTGTAAAAAAAAGATTTTTATAAAGTTTTTATTTTTTTCACACTATTTAGACATAAAACAATCCATACATAGGTGGCATTGTTGTAATCATACTGACCCAGAGAATGAAGGGCACAAGTCAATTTTGGGAATTGCCATAAGAATAAAAAAAAGTAAAATGGAGGAATTTTTATTTTTTTTCCAATTCACCACATTTGGAATTTTTTTCTGCTTCCCACTACTTTGTATGCCATATTCAATGGTGCCGTGAGAAAGTACTACTTGTTCCACAAAAAATAAGTCCTCATATGTATATGTGAACGGAAAAATAAAAAAGTTATGGCTCAAGGAAGAAACGGAAGAAAAACAAAAAAAACTCTGTTATACTAAGGTTTATTGTATTTTAGAAGGTTAAATGTCTTCAATTGAGATTGTCTGCTACTAGAAGTCATAGACCCAGGACTGGTACAGCCCTCGACATAGGTTAAAATAAAATAATGCAAATGTACCGTGCTTCATAATTTGGCAAAAAAACAAAAAACAAACTCTAAATGTTCTTTAGTATACTTCTTTAAAGGGGGGTCAACCCCTGGGGACCTTTTGGGAAGACCCCTCCAGCATAGCTGAATATGTGGAGGGTGTCGTGACTAACACAATGGTCAGTCATGTAGGGGATCAAACCACATGTTGCAGGTGAATAATGTTGCGACTGTGGAATCAAGAAGTCCAACAAACAGGTGAAGAACTCAGCAAGACTCCCACCAAAGGTGGGTCAAGCCCCTTTATTTATACACCTGCCTGGTGTAACTTCTCAAAGTATCATCGTAACACTCATCCAAATAACACACATAATTGGTTAAGACTGAAGCCATACTTTGCATAATCCATTAAGGCTAATTGGTGAATTGCCATCATGAGCACAATTTATCTTATTCTAACATAAGACTACTAACTTCTACATTTTTATCAAGTCATTGAAATTGGCAGGTGGCCAGTTACAATCTTCTTATTGCGCACTAAGAAATTAAACATAAATTCAGTCTTGAACCAGAGTCTAAAATGGCTGCCAGGGGAAAGCTGAAAACTCCTTTATCAAGGGAATCATATTTACCTGGGTTCCAGCTCCTTCGTTTCCCCCCGGGGGCCACTGCAGTTCTCAGGTCTCCCCATGTCAACATCCGGTTTAAGGTGGGTCACATGTCAGCTACAGCGAAAGACTGGCTTCAGCAGCCATGTAACCCAGTAACATGACACATGGGACACGCATCACTGCTGCAGTCAGTCATTGATGGCAGTAACCATATGACCTGTGTCAATCCAGATACTGACGCAGGGAGATCTCAGAGATGCAGAGGCCGGAGAGGAGCAAATGAGCCAGAATCCAGTGATTGGAATCAGGTATATGAGAAAAGCCGATGAAGTAACCAGAGTGATGCTAAAATGGCACAGTCTGATTGAAAAAGATTATACCGTAAAACCGACTGTTGTCCAATCTGCTCCCGGGTAAGTAAGTATCTAATGCTATGTTACATATCCATGGACACTTTTGCATTGATATCTCAACAAATAAAATTTGGATAATATAGACCTTCTTATCCCACATAAGATATTTAGAAGTCACTGGAAAATATATACAGTAGCGCACCGAATATTCAGTGGTGAAGAAGAAGCTTTATTTAAAGTTGCTGATTGTGATTACTTTCCACAAAACAGTTTTCTTCTTAGAAATTCATGACTTCCTCAAGCCCGCTGAATGAACATAGTGCTGAATGAGCCCGCGTGCAATCCAGTACATTGTTCTGCATGATTTACATTGGTTGTAATGTTCTATATGGGTCAGAGCAGCATATCAAAAGGCACATAATATTATCTTAACATAAATGAGAATTCAGCATTTATATTTCACTCAGTGGTGTGTGATTTGCTTAGTAAGGGCTGAGTAAGTAAATTTGTAAGCAGCTGAGATTAGATGTCTGTATCAAGGCCTAGTCACTTTTTTTACTGCAAAAATTATTTAAAAAATATTAAATATGTAGTGTGGCGAAACCAACCTTGCCACTGGGTTTTGGAGGGACCTGGCTGCTAGCCTCTTGCCCCAGGATTATGGCCCATACTAACTTTGAAGGAGAAGACAGACCTGTTGGAACTGTTTTGGGCAGGAAAGCCATGAGTACAGCTAGGCCCAAGAGACTTTTACATAACTAATTTGTGCTAGGTTGGGATGTTAAATGTCTATGTGTATTGTAAAGGGTGGGACATTGAATACGTTGAGTAGTGAGGTCTGTTCTATTGTCTCTCTGTGTGGATTGGCGATTGCCCTCTGTCCTGAGAGACAATTGAATTACAACTCGGTTGTCCACAGGACAGAGGACATTGTGTATTCTCCTGCCTGTGATGATTATGCTAACCATGGTGTACCATGATTATATCACAGGCAGAGGGGAGGATTCTATGTGGGTTGTAGCCTTTGTGTTATTGGTAATTGTATTTTGTTGATTGCGTCTCAGACAATGCCAGTGTGTTAGTTAATTGTGTCAAAGACAATGCTCATTGTATTTTGATGATTGTGTTACAGACAGAGGGAAGGGGTTTTTGTGTACAATTGCTGGGAAAGTTTCAATACTGTAAATGTATGTGATTGGCTAAAATATAAACTGTCACTGTCCTCTACAAGGGCCCCAGGGGGAGTGTCCCTTGCTAGGAGACCTGCATAAAAGGCTGAAAAATAACCCATTAAAGAGTTGCTGTTTTACATTCAACATAGAGCCTCGTCTCATGTGTGTGGGAATTGCTATACGCTGAAGATTTGCTATACTCCCCTGGTTATAACTACTAGCTCTTGTAAGAGTTTGTTCCAGTTACTTGTCCCTGCATCGCTCTCTGAAGGAAGAAAGGTTCACCCACTGGAGCCTGGAGCCTTGTTGTAGGTCCAGGGTGGGTAGGAGATGGTGAGACCTCAACCAAGCTTCGGCGGTTCGTGGGGTCTGCAGTGCTTACGGTGTCAAGCGGAGTGCTTGGAGTCCTCGGGAAGCACTAGGAGCATCATTCGGCGGAGGTACCTGGTCGGGGTGCTAGGAGATCCGTTACATGTAGCTCTTGTTTTATCAACTAATAGCTGTGTTTGAATGCTTTGTCACATGGAGTACATAATTTTTTCTAAATATAGATTTTAGGACCTTTCCTTTTCAGAGTTGAGCTACGTATGGGTTTGGCCTTACATTTGAAATACTAGGCCAAAAAATATGACATGTATTAGCAGTGGTCTCTGGGACAGAAAGGGTAAGTTACAATCAGAGTAATGCGACTAGCTTCACACACAAACAGGGATAGTGCAACCCTAAAACTACCTACTATTGTCCGGTTTTGAGGTGGCCCCAACATTATTCTAGCTCCCCCGGAAACTGTCAAGGTGTCATCATGTGCTGATGCTCTCTGGAAGGAATAGTAAGGTGTGGTGCACCCCAAGGGGAAATAAGCCCAGAGAGTCAGGGTCTGCAGTAAACCAATGTGCTTTTTTACTGGTGGAACTCAAGTGCAAAACAATACAGGCAAAGCACAGGGCTGGCTTCTCCAGTGTCCTCTTGGGCAGAAGAAGGGCTCATGCAGAGGAAAGGCCTGAGCTAGCTGTCCCTCTCTCTCAGAAGGCTGGTACCCTGGCTAAAGGCTGGAGGACCACGGTCTGTAGACCGGCTCCCTGGCTGGCGACCCATGGTCTGAGGCTCAGTATCCCCACCTCAGCATCTTTCTCTGGTCACTCAGGTAGTCTGGTATGAGTCTCAGCCCAAACAAATAGAATGTTACAATTATCGTCTCTGACAGACTTACATTAGAGCATTAATGATCCTCAATTGCAATGACGCAGCAGGTTTTTTTGGGACAAAAACAAGTCTTTAGACATAATAACATAGCAAACCAGACATCCAAAAGGTCAGTCTGACTGGTTTTGGTGGTAAAGAAGTCTGGCTTTTTCTCTCCATAACATGGAGTATTTTCAACCGCTATGGTAACTGTGGAAAATTACTAGTGTAACAGCTGGTGCTGTGCGTCGCTGTTCTCCTGTTTACTCCCGTGGTCTTGGGCACCGTGTTCAGCGGTGATCTGCTGCCTGTGCTTTCCCATTCATCTCAGCAGTGCTGGGCTCTGTTCTTGCAGGTACAGGTGTTTCTTCTGGGATCTGCTCCACAGTTTCCTTTCAGCCCTGGCCACAGCATGCTTGCTGCTTCTTTCCTGCAGCACTTCCTTAGTCATGTTCCAAGCTTGGTAAATAGTCAGATTTTGACTCATAGGAAGCCACTTCCAGAAGGCGGCACTAGCGAGATGGTTCTCTTTCCCTGGTAGATACCACATTGAATATTGTACAACACATGTAATATATAGATCTGATAGCATTATATTTAATTAGGGCTGAGTGAACTGAGCTTCGGATCAGAGATGGTTAAAAAGTTGTGTTTGTAATGCTGTTTCCCTGTACAGCATTAAAATGTATGTGCTCCGTGTAGGAAAACTTTGTCTCAGCCAAAGTTGCGCAAGACTTCAGTAAATTACTTTGGTAATCTGCGTAATTTAAAAACATTTTAAAATAAGAATATAAAAGTCGGATCCAGTACTGAAGTACCCACCAGTACCAACGCAAACTTTGGTTTCCTATTTTAAAATGTTTTTAAATATGCAGATAGTTATACCAAAGTTATTTATCAAAGTCTCATGCAAATTTGGCCAAGATTAATTTTTCCTACATGGAGCGCATACATTTTAATGCTGTACGGAAAACAGAAGCTCAATTTGCTCAACTCTATATTTAACAATGACATTGTTCTTCCTCTCCATTACGGTATTTTTGACTGAAGATGTAAATAAAAGTTTGTTATAAAAAAACATATCTGATTTATTTTACATTAAGGACCCTTTGCATGGGACGACAGAGCAGACCAGACTCGTTGTTTGCTGGCAGCAGAGGCACAGCAGGATGTGCTGATGATGATGATCGTGCTGCTGCTGATTGTTTGGCTCATTCATTGGGTGATCAGCACATTTACGACGCCCGATAATCACTAAGGTGCGTTAGTATGAAGTATCTTTAGGCTTCTTGACCCGTGTAAAGGTCCGTTTAGGAATACCGCTGCTGTCAGACTTCAAAAGACCTCACTAACAGCAAGATAAGAGGATCATGCACATGACAAGTATCGTAAGACAATAGGTTTAATTCTACATAAGTCTTGTACTGCTCCAGCATATTACTTGTGGGATCTGGTGACATCAACTTCCCTCCCATTTAAATACTAAGTCTGTGAATGAGACTTTTTAAATGCATTGCTTCATATTGAGACATGGACCCGGAGATGCTGGTCTTATCACAAACTGACATCGCTAGGCAGTCTATGAATATATAGACAAAAAAATCCCCCAAACTTGCTGTCTCACAGTAATTTGCATATACCTTTACTAATTCATATACCTAATGCAACAAAATAAAAAAAATAGAAAAAAAAATAAAAATTCATACAGCCTATATATAATCACGGTCCCTTTAAATGCAGAGCTCTCACATATATAAAAGTCATAAAAAATTCATATATAAAAAGTCTCTTAAAAACGGTTTCCTTGTCTTTTAGTTCATCTCTTTGGTGTGCAATTATTAATATAATTTCCTGAACTTGGGTTCGGTTCCAAGTGGTACCGAAGTCAATTCGCTCATCCCTAATCACATTCACCTGAACTAGTCCTACAAGGCATTGTGCTTAGATCAGGGATTCTCAACCCGAGGCCCTCCAGCTGTTGTAAAACTACCACCATGCCCTACTGTAGGCTGATAGTTGTATTTGAACAAATATGTACTCTGCACACCTTGGATCCAGTGTGGGTGCCTGTGAGAGTGGTTTAGACAGTATAAGTTAAATCCACGGCACTCCAAAAGTTGATGCAAGATAAATAATCTCATTTAATTCTTAATAAACAGAATGCTGTTAGTATACATCCAGTGCAAATTCATTTACATATAGTATTTATGCCATATCAAATAGAAAAAAATCCTGAACGTTTCGGTCTGTGCGACCTTCTTCAGCGGGGTCTGAAGGCAGAGAGAATAGGCGTGGATCCACATCCAGCGCACGCCTATTCTCTCTGCCTTCAGACCCTGCTGAAGAAGGTCGCGCAGACCGAAACGTTCGGGATTTTTTTCTATCTGATATGGCATAAATACTATATGTAAATGAATTTGCACTGGATGTATACTAACAGCATTCTGTTTATTAAGAATTAAATGAGATTTATCTTGCATCAACTTTTGGAGTGCCGTGGCTGATAGTTGTAGGCTGTGGAAGCATGCTGGGAGTCGTAGTTTTGCAACAGCTGGAGGGCCGAGAATTTCTGTCCTAGATTGTCAGTGAGTTTCTTTGTGACAGACTCCCTTTAATGCAATACTCTATGGAGAAGATTGACCAAAACTGGTGCAAAGCAAGCGACCGTCCACTCTGTAATTTAAATTTCCTAAATTGGCATGGATTCTGCGTCAAAAAGCCACTTGGTGGTCTCACAGAATCCGCCTCCCATTGTTTACAATGAGGGGCAGCAGTTCATGGCCATGCCTATGTCCTTTCTTGAAATGGTCACAGCAATAAACTATGGCATGAACAACACTGTGGTCTCCCACTGAAAACAATGAGTGAGTCCGACCTGCAGCTTTATGGCTGATAGCTGTAGGCTGTTCGGGCATGTTGGGAGTTGCAGTTTTGCAACAGCTGGAGGTCCGCAGGTTGAGCATACCTGCCCTAAAGCAATCAGATTGCATATTTAATTTTTTTAAAGAGGACCTCAAAAATTCTAGCTGGAAAATTGCTGTGGGCAGCAGCCTCAAATTTTATAAATCCCCCCAGTAATTATTTATCATATATAACATTGGATCGGGAAATAACGGCAAAGCTTCTAATATTTTTTTTGCTATTGCAAAACAGATTCCAAAAACCACATTTTGAGGTGATTAAATATCCAGGAGTCTCTCTATGAGCTGAACCGTCACTGTTCATAAAGTGTTAGAGCCGCGCAGTGGTGTTTTATAGTGTGTCAGCAGCACTCTCACAATGACTTATGATCGTCCGCTTACCACGGGCTCCATCTATTATATCCTGTTTACCTTCTACCAATTTATACCTGCGGTTCTGTTTCATTTCTCTTATTTATGTGGATGCTGTACATAGGTGCTGTTGATGAAATGTTTTAAGGAAGTCCTTTTATAATGCCGCGTGGCTAGAAATAGCTGTAATAACCGTACCATTTGTTGGTTTGCCCAGCAATGTGATTATTCTAGATACCTATTTTATAGGGCGGATGCAGCTGTTTATGAGATGATTAGGGAGCGAGAGCAGTACAGAAGATTCATGTCCTCTTTACGCTGCCATTTAGATGCTTAGAGAAAAACGAATGTAGAAAATATCTGCACTTTGTGTAATAATATTGTTTTGTATTATATAGAACAGGCATGCTCAACATGCGGACCTCCAGCTGTTACAAAACTACAATTCCCAGCATGCCCGAACAGCCTACAGGACGGCCACAGGTTGAGCATGCCTGATATAGAAGATGTGCCCCCCCACTGTGTACACAAATTATAAGACTATTTGATGCCACTGAGAAGAACTGTGACCATATCCAAGCATGTGGTCATTGGTACATTAACATCATTCATGGCACGGTTGATATGGTTATCACACATAGTAATGGTTCATAATTCTTTATAAATACACATTCCAACTGCTCATAACTTCTATATGAAGCTCACCATTGATTGATTGACCTTAAACTCCTTATAGGTGTTCTCCATGATTTTATATTGATGGTCTATCCTTGGGATAGGTCATCAATATCAGATCGTTCGAGGTCTAACACCCCACAGCCCCACCAATTTGCTGTTCTGCAGTATCTCTGGTAGTGGAAATAGGCATAAAAATGACACAGCTCCATCCATCCAGAGCTGGTTACTACATCAATGCGTCTAACAAAAATGTAAAAAAAAACTGCTTTGTAAAAAACGCATGCATTTGCTATGGTTTTGCTATGTGGTAATTTGTCACAATTTTAATTAAATAAGTTATGTTTCACTGCAAAAACTATGTTACCAATAACAAAACCTTGCCAAACATGGTATAAAACACAGGCAGTTTCACAATGCAGTTTTTGTTCCTTTTAACTTATAAACCGAGCCTTATGCTTGTCTTAAGGAAAATCGGAGGCAGCTGTATTTTTATGTTCTGCAGCAGCAGCAGGGGTGCAGTACTATATAAGTTTAAGAGGACAAGGGACTCCCTAGGAAAGTGATCTGTTCGGTATATGCCCAGATTTCTGCAACTGAAAAATTTACTCCATACATTTCAAACAAGTTGTTTCAGTAGAATCATTTAGATGTACAGTGCCTTTCAAAAGTATTCACCCTCTTTTTCATATTTTGTTACATTACAGCCTTAGGCCGCATGCACACGGCTGTTGTGCGGCCGTTCCGTGCTTTGGGGACCGCAATTGCAGTCCCCAATGCACGGGCAACATCCGTGCAGCGGGCCATACCCATTCAAATTGAATAGGTCCCTGGTCTGTCCGCACCGCAAAAAAAATATGACATGTCATATTTATTTGCGGTGCGGAACCACAGAAAGAAACACCACGGAAGCACTTCGCAGTGGTTCTGGTGTTCCGTTCCATGACTCTGTTCTGCATCTCTGAAATTGCGGACCTGTTGGGCCGGCGGACGTGTATTGCCAAGCCGCCGTTTGCGGGCCGCAATACAGCCATGGCTGCCCAACGGCTGTGTGCATGAAGCCTTAAGTTCAATGTTTTGTTAATCTGAATTTTATGTGATGGATCAGAACACAATAGTCTAAGTTGGTGAAGTGAAAAGAAAAAAATATATAAATAAAACTATTGTTTAGAAATAGAAAAAAGAAAATTGGCAGGTGCGTATGTATCCACCCCCTTTGTTAGGAAGCCCATAAAAAGCTCTGGTGCAACCAATTACCATAATTAGTGAAATGATGTCCACTTGTGTGCAATATAAGTGTCACACGATCTGTCATAACATATACACACCTTTTTTCAAAGACCCCAGAGGCTCCAACACCAAAGCAAGAGGCATCACTAACTAAACACTGCTATGAAGACCAAGGAACTCTCCAAACAAGTAAGGGACAATGTTGTTCAGAAGTATAAGTCAGGGTTAGGGTATAAAAAAATATCCAAATCTTTAATGATCCCCAGGAGCACCATCAAATCTATCATAACCAAATTGAAAGAACAGCAAACCTGCCAAGAGACAGCTGTCCACCAAAACTCACGGACCGGGCAAAGAGGGCATTAATCAGAGACGCAGCACAGAGACCTAAGTTAACCATGAAGGAGCTGCAGAGTTCCACACCAGAGACTGGAGTATCTGTACATAGAGCGACAATAAGCCGTATGCTCCACAGAGTTGGGCTTTATGGCAGAGTGGCCAGAAGAAAGCCATTACTTTCAGCTAAAAACAAAAAGGCACATTGTGAGTTTGCAAAAAGGCATGTGGGAGACTCTCAAAATGTATGGAGGAAGGTGCTCTGGTCTGATGAGACTAAAATCGAACTTTTCGCAATCAAAGAAAACGCTATGTCTGGGGCAAACCCAACAAATCACATGACCCAAAGAGCACCATCGACACAGTGAAACATGGTGGTGGCAGCATCATGCCATGGTGATGTTTTTCAGCAGCAGGGACTGAGAAACTGGTCAGAGTTAAGGGTAAAATGGATGGTGCTAAATAGAGGGATATTCTTGAGCAAAACCTGTACCACTCTGTGCGTGATTTAAGGCTAGGATGGAGGTTCACCTTCCAGCAGGACAATGACCCCAAACACACTGCTAAAGCAACACTTGGGTGGTTTAAGGGGAAACATGTAAATGTGTTGGAATGGCCTAGTCAAAGCCCAGATCTCAATCCAATTGAAAATCTGTGGTCAGACTTAAAGATTGCTGTTCACAAGCGCAAACCATCCAACTTGCTGGAGCCGGAGCAGTTTTGCAAGGAGGAATGGGCAAAAATCCCAGTGGTAAGATGTGGCAAGCTCATAGAGACTTATCCAAAGCGACTTGGAGCTGTGATTGTCGCAAAAGGTGGCTCTAAAAAGTATTGACTTTAGTGGGGTGAATAGTTATGCACATTGACTTTTTCTGTTATTTTGTCCTATATTCACAATAAAAAAAAATAAAAAAAATCTTCAAAGCTGTGGGCATTTTCTGTAAATTAATTGATGCAAATCCTTAAACAATCCATGTTAATTCCAGGTTGTGAGGCACCAAAATACGAAAAAAAAGTCAAGGGGATGAATACTTTTGCAAGGCCCTGTACATTTGGGTATGTCCATTCATATCTCAACTCTTGTCTTCTTAAATGAATAGCACATAATGACCAAAAAAAAAAATATGTATTCTCAATGACCAAAAGAGTAAGGGGCTATACTCACAAATGTATGTTCGGTCCGCAACTGATCCGCTTTTTTTGTAGATTGGATGTTGCCCCATTAGTTTCAATAGTGCCGCAAAAGATGCAAACAGCACACAGTGTACTGTATGCATCCATATGTCCGGTCTTCTAAAAAGATTGAACATGTCCTGTTCTTGCCCGTTTTGCTGACAAGGTTAGGACATTTTTAGAGGAGTTTGAAAAATAAATTACGGCATGTACATGGCCGGGATACATGTTTTGTGGATCCACGATTTGAAGACCGAAAAACAGATATGTCGTCTGCATGAGCCGTTAGGATGTTTTTTCTACTCTTTGTTTTGGGTGTTTCCCAATTTTTGCATGCTTTTTTTACTGTATTTAGGCAAAAATTGCCAACTGCAGATGTTTTCTGTAAGTTTAGGGCCCCTTTTACACGGGCGAGTATTCCGTGCGGATGGGATGCGTGAGTTGAACGCATTGCACCCACACTGAATCCTGACCCATTAATTTCTATGGGGCTGTGCACATGAGCAGTGATTTTCACGCATCACTCGTGCGTTGAGTGAAAATCGCAGCATGCTCTATATTGTCCGATTTTCATGCGACGCAGGCCCCATAGAAGTGAATGGGAAGCGTGAAAATCGCATAGCATCCGCAAGCAAGTGCGGATGCGGTGCGATTTTCACGCACGGTTGCTTGGAGACGATCGGGATGGAGACCCGATCATTATTATTTTCCCTTATAACATGGTTATAAGGGAAAATAATAGCATTCTGAATACAGAATGAATAGTACAATAGCACTGGAGGGGTTAAAAAATAAATAAAAAATTTACTCACCTTAGTCCACTTGATCGCGAAGCCCGGCATCTCCTTCTGTATCCTTTGTTGAGCAGGACCTGTGGTGAGCATTAAATACAGGTAAAGGACCTTTGATGACGTCAGATCACATGCTCCATCACCACGGTGATGGACCTTGTGATTGGAACATGTGATCTGACGTCACCACAGGTCATTTAGCCTACAGCTAGTAAAGAAGAGACCGGGAACTACGCGATCAAGAGGATAAGGTGAGTCAACTTTATTATTTTTTTAACCCCTCCAGCACCATTATACTATGCATTCTGTATTCAGAATGCTATTATTTTCCCTTATAACCCTTTTGGAAACTACGGGATAAACTGGCAGTTTTGCTGGTACTATTTTAGGGTAAATATGATTTTTGGTTGCTCTATATTACACTTTTTTTGAGGCAAGGTAACAAAAAATTTTAATTTTGAAATTTAATCTCCATTTGCCCATAACATTTGTGGAACACCTAAAAAAATATCAGTTTTGAATACCTTGAGGGGTGTAGTTTCTTAGATGAAGTCAGGGGATCAGGAACTTCCGAAAGCGCTGCAAACGGCAGGTCTGAATTGGCCTGTGGTTTGCAGCGATCACCGATACGGGGGGTCACAGGATCCCCCTCAGCATGTCACAGAGTGCCTGCTGACTGATTTCAGCAGGCACTCTGTTCCGATCACGGTGATCACGGCGATCAGCGGTGATCGTAAATACACAGGACATACAGGTACGCCCTGTGTCCTTAAGTACCGGGGCATCAGGGCGTACCTGTACGCCCTGTGTCCCCAAGAGGTTAAGGAAGGACATATCTGTATGGACCAGACAAAGACATTTCTGCAACAAAAGCCTGTAACATCCCTCACATACTATATGTAAAAAGACATAAATATCACTATTATAAAAAGATACAATACAACCATATCAGTTAAAAAAAGTTAAATATATTTTTGATTTACAATACAAAAAAACAAAAAACTAAATAATTATGGACCCAGCTTAACAACAACTAACGTTGGATAGTGTGAAATGCAGAATTTGCCAAATTCATAATACATTCAAATAAAACGCAATAAAAAAATATTATAAATGGGAGACATTAGTTAATTTGTTAAAGGGCTTGAGCAGTGTCAGATATTGATGACCTATCAGGATAAGTTATCAATATATAACACTGTAAAAGCCCTTTAAATGGAAAAAAATATCATCATACACGATCCATCATAATTACACCGTAATTGTTACTGAAAAGTCCATCCATAAATGCATGTCATATACTGCTCCACAGTCACCATTATAAATGATTACATGATACAGATCAAAAGCTGTGAGATACTCCTGTACTTCTCTTGGTCTAACTACACAGCTCCTGCATGCAACGGTCATCCATAAGATATATGTTGGTAAGGAATCCCCAACTTACAGTATATTATACATTTTTGTTAAAGTTCCTATCTGTTGAAACAAGTACAGTAGATATAAAAAGTCTACACACCCCTGTTAAAATGTCAGGTTTCTGTGATGTAAAAAAAATGAGACAAAGTAATAAATAATTTCAGAACTTTTTCCACCTTCAATGTGACCTATAAACTGTGCAACTTTATTGAAAAACAAACTGAAATCTTTTAGGTAGAGGGAAGAAAAAATATAATAATATGGTTGCATAAGTGTGCACACCCTTAAACTAATACTTTGTTGAAGCACCTTTTGATTTTATTACAGCACTTTTTGGGTATGAGTCTATCAGCATGGCACATTTTGACTTGGCAAGATTTGCTCACTCTTCTTTGCAAAATCTAGCTTAACTAAGGCGCCAGTTCCAGCTGAAGAAAAACAGCCCCAAAGCATGATGCTGCCACCACCATGCTTCACTGTGGGTATGGTGTTCTTTGGTAATGTGCAGTGTTGTTTTTTGCACCAAACATATCTTTTGGAATTATGGCCAAAAAGTTCAACCTTGGTTTCATCAGACCATAACACCTTTTCCCACATGCTTTTGGAAGACTTTAGATGTGTTTTTGCAAAATGTAGCCTGGCTTGGATGTTTTTCTTCGTAAGAAAAGGCTTTTGTCTTGCCACTCTACCACATAGCCCAGATATATGGAGAATACAGGATATTTTTGTCACATATACCACACAGCCAGTACTTGCCAGATATTCCTGCAGCTCCTTTAATGATGCTGGAGGCTTCTTGGTAGCCTCCCAGATCAGTTTTCTTCTTGTCTTTTCATCAATTTTGGAGGGACGTCCAGTTCTTGGTAATGTCCACTTGATGATGACTGTCTTCACTGTGTTCCATGGTATATCTAATGCCTTGGAAATTCTTTTGTACCCTTCTCCTGACTGATACCTTTTTACAATGAGATCCCTCTGATGCTTTGGAAGCTCTCTGTGGACCATGGCTTTTGCTGTGGGATGCGACTAAGAACATTTCAGGAAAGACCAACTAGAGCAGCTGAACTTTATTTGGGGTTAATCAGTGGCACTTTAAATGATGGCAGGTGTATGCTGACTCCTATTTAGCATGATTTTTTATGTGATTGCTTAATTCTAAACACAGCTACATCCCCAGTTATAAGAGGGTGTGCACACATTATTTATTTATTTTTTCTTCCCTCCATTTAAAAGATTTCAATTTGTTTTTCAATTGAGTTGTACGGTTTATAGGTCACATTAAAGGTGGAACAAGTTCTGAAATGATTTATCTTTGTCTAATTATTTTACATCACAGAAACCTGACATTTTAACAGGGGTGTGTAGACTTCTTATATCCACTGTATGTGAAACCCGCAAACTAAGAATTCTTAAAATTAATTTAGATTCCATTTGACACAGTAAATCACTGTTAGATAAGGAATGTTATATGCTGTTCAGCAGTTCATTACTACAAACTGAATTTACACTGTGAACATCATTTCATACAGAGATATGCTTGTCAACATATCTATCATGACTGGATACTCACATCGTTACTCTCATTACGAAGTGACATAGCTCTTAAATGTCATTCTAACTGTACCATCTGCATTTAAGCCTTTACTAGTTGTCTGGAGATATAACACATTTGTCATTTATCACAGCCAGTAGAAAATGTTTTTATAATAACCATATAGAATAGCTGTCAAATCCCATCAGCAACAATTATCTTTCTTATTTTTGATATCACACTCCTTTCCATCACTTCATCTCCTCAGAGAACAGTAAGACAATTCCTATACAATGAGGGGTTCCAGAACAGTTTTTGGCAAAAAGTATGTTCCTCACTGGTGTTAAAATTACTGTCTAGTCACAAGCTTAAAAATGATATTTAAGTCATTATCTACAGGGGTTGATTACTGGCTATGTATTTTTCTCAGCTCTTGCTAGTGTTGAGTGCGAATATTGGAATAACAAATTTTAATCGCAAATATCGGCACTTCGAGAATTCACGAATATTTAGAACTGGCTGAAGGACCCGGCTTTGCTCGGTTATATTTAATCTATTTAATTCAATGTTTGTGTGTGTCGTTAAAATATATCAACACTATACACTAGAACAGTGACATCTACAGCACCACGACCCCAAAACAGTGACCTCCACAGCCCCCCACCCCCACAGTGCCCCATTACTTAAAATTGGACCTCCACAGCAGCCCACCCCCTTAACTTTGACCTTTACAGCAGCCTTACCCTTTAACAGTGACTTTCACATCATACCACCCCCTTGACAGTGACCTCCACAGGGGCCAGCCCCTTTAACAGTGGCCTTTACTGGATCGGTGGCATGTACTTTTGAACAGCTCACTCTAAGACAGAAGCACTGTACTGTCTGAGTGTAAGCTGCAGGGAAAAAGTCACCCTCATTTCCACCTCTGCAGCAGATTTTTACCTTAATTTTTTAAATCCCTGTCGGCTGAGGAGTGTAGGGGGTATTGCTTACCAGATCGGGGCGTGGCTTAGCAGGACCTAGAAGTTGATTTTTAACTAAATTTTTTCAATCTCAGTCGGCTGAGAAGTGGGAGGGGGTCCACACCCCCTCCCACTTCTCAGCCGACTGAGATTGAAAAAATTTAGTTAAAAATCAACTTCTAGGTCCTGCTAAGCCACGCCCCGATCTGGTAAGCAATACCCCCTCCACTCCTCAGCCGACAGGGATTTAAAAAATTATATATATCTCAGGAATGGTACGTCCTAGAAAGCTGAAACCTGGTCTAAAACCTTCACGGACACCTGATGTACCTGTGTGGCAAATTTCGTGATTGTAAATACGATGGTGCGGATTCCTTTAGCGGACATACACACACACATACACTTAGCTTTATATATTAGATATAGTGCTATATATTCGTTATATTGAACTTTCGTCATTTTTTCCATCTGAAAACATGATTCCTCCCTGCTTCTTGCTTGTGGGCCAATGAGTCTATATATTAATTTTTGACCCACGCCTGTATTTAGCGCGTAATATTCGCATATTGCGTGATCATTACCTTGCCGTTTTTTGCGTAAAAAAAACTGAATGTAGAATATAAAACGAATATATGAATTGTCGAATATATGATGAATATTCTACAAAATATTTGCAAAATATCACAAATTGGAGTATGACCCCTCCCGCTCATCACTAGATCTTATTGCTTGGTGCTATTTTGCTCAGTTTTGTTACAGTAGAGCTGAGATCTATGGCTACCGCTTAGCTACAGGGCCTACTGGGAGTCTGAGGTAGTTTGAGACACACCTCCTCCTGCCTCATCATTGGTTCAGGCTGCAGATGTCTCCCTCTCCCTGCCTCCTCTGATTAGCTGTTTTTTTAAAAACACAAGTCCAAGTCCATCACAGGCTAACCAGGAAGTCAGTGTTTGAAGAGCTGATTTGATTACACTAAAAGAAGTATGATTATAAATTATAGGTACGAAACCACCAGTGGCAAATAGATTATCAGGTAAATGTTTTACATACACTGAGGGAAATGAGCCTTAATAAAGGGGTTATTCATTTAGTAATCTAAAAAATGAAAACCACATGTCATATATAGAGATGAGGGAAGTTTTCAAAAATTCTATTTGGTCGCTTTGCCGAATTTGTCACAAAGTGCATTAAATCAGGTCTATCCCAGCCTGCAGTTAAACTTTTAGGAAAATGTATCTCTGAGTACATCACTATGCATTGTAGCAACATACATAGCTAGTCCTTTCTGGTATTGAAACAGTTACTGTTCGTCAGAATGACAGGCATGTCACACATATGGACATGCACATCATCATTGTGCAGGCCACCAGCACTCGAGCAGTCATTGCAGTGGAGTGTAATCTCAGAGTTAGACCGTCGTGAGGATGGGCAAATGCGCACACGGTCAGCGAACAACCAACTACAAAAGATGTTTTGATAGTAGTTTAGTTTTTCATCCCTCAGAAGGTGTAAAAAAGACCCCCATTTTGGCCCAGTAGCGAGCGTATAACATTGTAAAGAGCCAGTAGTCATCTCGAATGGTAAAAATTCGTCTGTCACTACGCAAGAAACTCAACATGCATCTGGATATTTGTGCAAGGGACTCAGAGGGACACCCTGCATGCATCACCACTGCATACTGCCATGGTCTGTTGGCGTCATCTGCGCCATCTTTGTTGCTGCCCTCTAGCTCCTCCTGCTCCTTTCCTGTCACATAGGCAGATAAACCACTAAGTTATGTATAGAATTCCTGTGTGTTTATGTCCTCATCCTAGTCCTCCTTCTGTGTCAGTTCAGCCTCCCACAGGGATCATGTGGCTGTGAGATGTAGGCGCCACGTCTTCTGACTCCTTGCCAGTCAGATTTATCAGCATCCCCTCCAGGATGATAATTCATTCCATAGTACTGGTGACTAAGAAACAAAGTGGCCTCCTCAAAGGGACTAAGCAAACGGCAGGTGTCACGCATGGGCTGCCAATGTCTAATATCAAAGTTACACTAGGGAGCAGTACTGTCCGTCTGCATCATCAAGAAATCAGTCAGGGGTTTCCTCTGCTCATACAGTTAGTCCAACATGTGGTGCATGGAGTTCCAACGTATGGAAATGCTGCATATAAGGCGATGAGGGGAACGCAATGTTGCCTTTGCAGCTCAAGGAGGGCGTGTTTTGCACGGTAAGAGTGACTGAAGTGTTTGCACAGTTTCCTTGACATTTTCAAGACGTCTTGCAGTTGGGTGAAAGACTTCAGGAACGGGGTAACAACCAGATTAAATATGTGCACCATGCAAGGCGCATGGGTTAACCCATTCTTGATGCAGTGCTGACAGAATGTTCTTCCCATTATTGGTGACAATAGTTCCTATCTCCACTTGGTGTGGAGACAGCCAGGATTCAATTTCTTGGCTGATGACGTGGAGTAGTTCCTTCCCGGTGTGACTCTGTTTGCCCAGACTAACCTGGTGCAGAACCACATGACAATGCCGTGCTTTACATAGGTGGTATGCTGGAAGACCTCTCTGAACTGTGACTACAGTGGAGGCTTAGGACAAGGTGGATGATGAGAAGGCAGAGGAGGACATTGGCACCGAAACCTCATGATAACAGCGCAGCATTGCCATCACATGGCCAAGTTGCTGGCGTGCCTGTCTCGGAACCACTTTTACCAAGTAAGCGGTAAAGGACATATATTGTCCTTGACCATAGTTACACCTCCACAAGTCAGCTCTGGCATAAACTGTACCAGACGCCAACAGCCACAAAAACTGTCAACATATGTGCAAGGCTGCTACAGAAAATTCTCACACTCATAGTATATATACTGTATATATATATATATATATATATATATATAAAACATAGTATATAAGGCCAAAAAAAGACATTTGTCCATCCTTTTCGGCCTGTTATCCTGCAATTTGATCCAGAGGAAGGCAAAACACAAACAAACTGTGAGGTAGAAGCCAGTTTCCCCACTTAAGGGGGAAAAACTCAGGCAGTTAGAATAATTCCCTGGATCAACGACCCATCTCTAGTAGCTGTAGCCTGCAATATTATTATACTCCAGAAATACATTCAGGCCCCTCTTGAACTCTTTTAGTGAACTCACCATCACCACCTCCCAAGGCAGAGGGAGTTCTATAGTCTCACTGCTCTTACCGTAAAGAATCCTTTTCTATGCTTGTGTACAAACCTTTTTCCCTCCAGATGCAGATGATGCCCTCTTGTCACAGTCACAGTCCTAGGGAAAAATAGATGATGGAAGAGATCTCTGTACTTCCCCCTGATATGTTTAAACGTAGTAATTAGATCTCCCCTCTGTCGTCTTTTTTCTAAAGTGAATAACCCTAATCTTTCAGGGAACTGTAGTTGACCCATTCCAGTTATTACTTTAGTTGCTTTCCTCTGAACCATTTCCAGCTCTGCTATGTCTGCCTTGTTTACAGGAGCCCAGAACTGTACACTCAGTATGGAATTTTACCCCCAACGCTCCAGGCTGACCGCCTGACGCTGCCTTTATGACCCCATGCACCGCTAGTTGTTTCCTGACAGGTAGGCTCCTGAGTGGTCTGGCATGTTTGGCTCCAGATCTCCCACTGCTTTCACCCTGCTCGCTCATCGTTATGCTGCCATCCTGCAGCTGTCTCATGGGCCTGCTGCCTCCCTCACTCCCTGATGATGATGATGATCATGAACTTTCTTCACCCAGCTTCCACGTGCGATCAGCTACATGGTTATCTACTACTGTCTGGTTGTCACTTATGTCACCTTCACCAATCCCAAGGCCACATCTCTGACAGCTCACAACACGTGCTTCCACCTGACTGTCATCATTGCTAGTTGCACACCAAAGGGCGGACGCAATGGATCTCTCCTCCAAGTCTGTGCTGGACTGTAGCTGCTGACTGTCCTCCCTAAGCTCGTCCTCAATGGAAAGCTGAGCAGAGCCGGCAGCATGCATTACTTCCCAAGCAGAAGGAGTAGAAAAAGAAAGAGGCAGTTGCATGTGAGGGCACAGAGCTTGTTCCTGGGCCGTGTCCAACTACGTGTGGTGTCAGAGGAACCCACAGATTCCTGGCTGTGTGTATCTGTTGTCATCTGAGATGATTGAGTCAACGTGGTCAAATCACAACCGCTGGATTACATTTACATATTTCCCCTTTAACCAACCAAGTGTTGCTTTAGCAGTGTGTTTGGAGTCATTGTCCTGCTGGATGGTGAACCTCCATCCTAGCCTCAAATCACGCACAGAATGGTACAGGTTTTGCTCAAGAATATTCCTGTATTTAGCACCATCCATCTTTCCCTCAACTCTGATCAATTTGCCAGTCCCGGCTGCTGAAAAACATCCCCACAGCATGATGCTGCAACCACCGTGTTTCACTGTGGGGAAGGTGTTCTTTGGGTGATGTGTTGGGTTTGTGCCAGACATACGTTTTCTTTGATGGCCAAAAAGTTCAATTTTAGTCTCAACAGACCAGAGCACCTTCCTCCATACATTTTGGGAGTCTCCCACATGCCATTTTGCAAACTTGCAATGTACCTTTTTGTTTTTAGCTGAAAGTCTTCTGGCCATAAAGCCCAACTTTATGGAGAATGTGGCCTATTGTCGTCCTATGTACAGATACTCCAGTCTCTGCTGTGGAACTCTGCAGCTCCTCCAGGGTTACCTTAGTTCTCTGTGCTGCCTCTCTGATTAATGCCCTCCTTGCCCGGTCTGTGAGTTTTGGTGGGCGGCCGTCTCTTGGCAGGTTTGCTGTTGTGCCATGTTATTTCCATTTGGTTATGATAGATTTGATGGTGCTCCTGCGGATCATCAAAGATTTGGATATTTATTTTATAACCTAACCCTGACTTGTACTTCTCAACAACATTGTCTCTTGTTTGGAGAGTTTCTTGGTCTTCATGGCAGTGTTTGGTTAGTGATGCCTCTTGCTTAGGTGTTGCAGCCTCTGGGGTTTGTATATGTATTGACAGATCATGTGACACTTAGATTGCACAAAGGTGGCCATCATTTCACTAATTATGTGACTCCTGAAGGTAATTGGTTGCACCAAAGCTTTTTATGGGCTTTCTAACAAAGGGGGTAAATACATACACACATGCCAATTTTCTGTTTATATTTTTCTCATTTCACTTCACCAACTTAGACTAGCAAAAAGAAAATAGATTTTCCCTGAAATGGCTGTAAAAAACTAAAAAAAACATACTTACCTCATCCATTTGGTCCCGACGGGCCGGCCACCACCATCTTGATTGAAGATCTTGCACGAAATCCTGTGCGCGGTGACATATAATGTCACCGCACCATCCACCATTATTACGTGATCACGGACTGTGCGAGATTTTGCACTAGAGCTTCAATCAAGATGGCGGCGGCCAGTCCATCGCAAGCAAATTGATGAGGTACGTATGATCTAAATTACTGTTTTTAAAATCTTATACTCTGTTATTGCTGTCAGTTGCTGCAATAAGCTCAGAACGCAGCATCTGAGGGGTACAATGACGGGGAGCTGCGCAATTGTGGCTCCCTGTCATTGCATCCACTGCTTACATAGAAAGGTGTTTTGTGACAAAGTAATTCGTCACAAAACACATTTTATTTTTTTATTCGGCAAAGCAGCCAAATCAAAATTGTGAATACTTCACTCATCACTATTTGTAATCCTCAAATTTTCTGTGAAACTGACCACAGTCATAATGGCAGTTTGGCCTTAAGCGGCGCTGCACCTTTGAGACATAAAGAAGACATTAAAGCAAACGCTATTTTCTGCCTTTCATATGCCATTAAGTTTCCATTACACGGGTAAATGAATTATACACAAAATTTCTTAGCTTCAGTAGGAAAACAGTAGATGGGATATGACTTCTCATTAATCTGGTGGCAGCATACAAAGGTGTGTTTAATGCTAGTGTTGGCAGATTAACAAATTGCTCAGTTAATATCACACCAATACTCGATACACCTGTTAGGCCGCTGAAGGGAAAAAAGAAAAAGTTTAATGGAGCTTATTAAGTAGTTAAACACTTTAGGACAATCAGTTTAGGAGATTTTATGAACCCATTAACTGCCTAAGTAAACCTTTCAAACATTAGGTATTGTAATGGTGCTGGTAGTTTGACCGTTCTCTAATAAGTTCTCAATGCCTTTAACAAGCAGGAGCAATGTGATAATTAAAGGGGGTCGTCCAGGATTAGAAAATATGTGGCAGTTTTCTTCCGGAAACAGTTCAACTGGTTGTGCCTGGCATTGGAGCTCTGCTCAATTGAAATGATTGGGGCTGAGCTACAATACAACACAGAAATTGTAGACTGGTGGGGTACCATGGGACACATTTACTATAGTGTTTGCGCCAGTTTTTAGGCATAAAAATTCTACTTTAGACAGTTTTGTTTTGTTTAATTTACCACTGAAAATGTGCCTCTTTAGGGGGCATTTGCGCCTCGTTCACCTATTTAGATTTTTTATGCTAATTCAGAAGTTTTCTAACTTTTGCACTTATTTTCCGACCTATTTATGAGGGTGCTCCTTGTTTTATGCCAGATTGGTCATTAAAGGGGTATTATCATCTTAATGATCATTGTTAAATCTGTTAATGATTTAACAGTGATCATTTTTCTAAATATATTTAATTAACAAATCCCCACCTCTTAGAAAAAAATAAACCTATACTTACCTGACTGTTGTCTTCCGTCTCCCCTGGTTACGGCCACCGCTCTTCTCAGGAATCGCTGTGGCCGCGCGTGAGCAGACGCCTTTTTTCTTCTCCCGGCCGGCCGCGCGCTGTACTGAACGCGCATGCAGAGTCCGCGCATGCGCCCTGGTGACTTCTTCCTGGCAAGTATACTATACTGGCCAGGAAGGAGTCACCAGGGCGCATGCGAGGACTCGGCATGCGCGTTCAGTACAGCGTGCGGCCCGGCCGGGAGAAGACATCAATGAAGATGGAGCCACCCCCTGCCGAAACCAGGAAGTGGACGGCGCGCTGGGAGCAGGTAAGTATAAACCTGAGTCTTGTTAAAACCCCTTTAAACAGTCTCATTTCTACTGAACTCCAGTGTTTGTGTGCTTTTCTGCGCCTGTTTTGATTGGTGAGTTGTGCCACATTTTGGCTACTTTCATGGAGCCATGCACCTTATTTCAGCTTACTTGCACCACATTTTCATGGGATTACTACAGAGATGAGCGAATTGAAGCTTTCGAAGTGGAATTCGATCTGAATTTCAGGAAAAATTTGATTTGCAATGAATGCAAATTTCCTTGTGCTTCGTGGTAACGAATCAAAATTTTTTCCTAAAATGGCGGCTACACATGTGAGGACATGGGGCAAGGAACTCTGGTAAGGCGGGATGACCCATAATGCCATGTGTGCAGCCAATCAGAGGCCAGCCAGCCCTGTGATGTCACAGCCGTATAAATACAGCGGACATCTTGGATTCAGACATTTTCCAGTGTTCGGAGTGCAGGGACAGATGTGAGAAGGCACTAGGGACAGCAATAGGAAAAACCTCATTGTGACAAAAAAAATCAAAACACCATTTTTTAAGTGCAGGGTAGGGAGTAATAATTTCACAGCATCTTAGTGAAGGGAGAGACGTCAGAAGGCGCTAGGGACAGTGCTAGAAAAGTGATTTACAAGTGCAAGAAAAGATTATTTGGGGATCCAAATAGCCATTATACAGCTATGTCATTCCAGCAATTTGTTCTTGGGGTGCAAGTGATATGTTGAGAAGCCTTTAGTGGCTTATATCTGTGGAAAATAAAAATTTGTATGCCGTTCACTTCTGCAGCTATATGTGGTGAAAGTGTTTAGTGGAATATTTCAGTACAAAAAGAAAGATATATACACAGTTCACTTCTGCAGCTATATGTGTTGAAAGCGTTTAGTGGCATATTTCAGTAGAAAAATAAAAATATATACGTAATTCACTTCTGCAGCTATATGTGGTGAAAGCGTTTATTGGCGTTTCTCATTATTAAAATAAAAATATACAAACCGGATTCCAAAAAAGTTGGGACACTATACAAATCATGAATAAAAACTGAATGCAATGATGTGGAGGTGCCAACTTCTAATATTTTATTCAGAATAGAACATAAATCACTGAACAAAAGCTTAAACTAAGAAAATGTACAATTTTAAGGGAAAAATATGTTGAATCAGAATTTCATGGTGTCAACAAATCCCCAAAAAGTTGGGACAAGGCCATTTTCACCACTGTGTGGCATCTCCCCTTCTTCTTACAACACTCAACAGACGTCTGGGGACCGAGGAGACCAGTTTCTCAAGTTTAGAAATAGGAATGCTCTCCCATTCTTGTCTAATACAGGCCTCTAACTGTTCAATCGTCTTGGGCCTTCTTTGTTGCACCTTCCTCTTTATGATGCGCCAAATGTTCTCTATAGGTGAAAGATCTGGACTGCAGACTGGCCATTTCAGTACCCGGATCCTTCTCCTACGCAGCCATGATGTTGTGATTGATGCAGAATGTGGTCTGGCATTATCTTGTTGAAAAATGCAGGGTCTTCCCTGAAAGAGATGACATCTGGATGGGAGCATATGTTGTTCTAGAACCTGAATATATTTTTCTGCATTGATGGTGCCTTTCCAGACATGCAAGCTGCCCATGCCACACGCACTCATGCAACCCCATACCATCAGAGATGCAGGCTTCTGAACTGAGCGTTGATAACAACTTGGGTTGTCCGTGTCCTCTTTGGTCCGGATGACATGGTGTCCCAGATTTCCAAAAATAACTTTGAATCGTGACTCGTCTGACCACAGAACAGTCTTCCATTTTGCCACACTCCATCTTAAATGATCCCTGGCCCAGTGAAAACACCTGAGCTTGTGGATCTTGCTTAGAAATGGCTTCTTCTTTGCACTGTAGAGTTTCAGCTGGCAACGGCGGATGGCACGGTGGATTGTGTTCACTGACAATGATTTCTGGAAGTATTCCTGAGCCCATTCTGTGATTTCCTTTACAGTAGCATTCCTGTTTGTGGTGCAGTGTCATTTAAGGGCCCGGAGATCACGGGCATCCAGTATGGTTTTACGGCTTTGACCCTTACGCACAGAGATTGTTCCAGATTCTCTGAATCTTCGGATGATGTTATGCACAGTTGATGATGATAGATGCAAAGTCTTTGCAATTTTTTGCTAGGTAACACCTTTCTGATATTGCCCCACTATCTTTCTGCCCAACATTGTGGGAATTGGTGATCCTCTACCCATCTTGGCTTCTGAGAGACACTGCCACTCTGAGAAGCTCTTTTTATACCCAATCATGTTGCCAATTGACCTAATTAGTGTTAATTGGTCTTCCAGCTCTTCGTTATGCTCAAATTTACTTTTTCCAGCCTCTTGTTGCTACTTGTCCCAACTTTTTGGGGATTTGTTGACTCCGTGAAAATTTGAATCAATGTATTTTTCCTTTAAAATGATACATTTACTCGGATTAAACATTTGATCTGTCATCTACGTTCTATTACAAATAAAATATTGACATTTGCCATCTTCACATCATTGCATTCAGTTTTTATTCACAATTTGTTTAGTGTCCCTACTTTTTTGGAATCCGGTTTGTATATGCAGTTAATTACTGCAGCTATATGTGGTTAAAGCGTTTAGTGTTGTATTTCATTACAAAAAGAAAAATATATATATGCAGTTCACTGTTGCAGTTATATGCGGTAAAAGCGTTTAGCGACATATGCTTTCATCACAAATAACTGCAACAGTGAAGTGCATATATATTTTTCTTTTTGTACTGAAATAGGCCACTAAACAATTTCAACACATACAACTGCAAAAGTGAACTGAGTATATATTTTTCTTTCTGTACTGAAATAGGCCACTAAATGCTTTCACCACAAATAACTGCCACAGTAAAGTGTGCATATATTTTTCTTTCTGTACTGAAAAAGGCCACTAAATGCTTTTGCCACAAATAACTGCAACAGTGAAGTGCGTATATTTTTTTCTTTTTGTACTGAAAAGTCCTCTAAACGCTTTCACCACATATAGCTGCAGAAGTAAACTGAGAACATATTTTTCTTTTTGTACTGAAATAGGCCAGTAAACTCTTTTATCACAAATAACTGCAACATTGATCTGTGCAAATATTTGCATTTAGTGGCTTTTTTCAGTACAGAAAGAAAAATATATGCACACTTTACTGTGGCAGTTATTTGTGGTGAAAGCGTTTAGTGGCCTATTTCAGTACAGAAAGAAAAATATATACTCAGTTCACTTTTGCAGTTGTATGTGTTGAAATCGTTTAGTGGCCTATTTCAGGACAAAAAGAAAAATATATATGCACTTCACTGTTGCAGTTATTTGTGGTGAAAGCATTTAGTGGCCTATTTCAGTACAAAAAGAAAAATATAGACACATTTCACTGTTGCAGTTATTTGTGGTGATAGCGTTTAGTGGCCTATTACAGTACAAAAAGAAAAATATATTCAAAGTTTACTTCTGCAGTTATTTGTGGTGAAAGTGTTTAGTGGCCTATTTCAGTACAAAAATAAAAATATATTTTCAGTTCACTTCTGTAGTAATATGTCTTGAAAGTGTTTAGTGGCCTATTTTAGCACAGAAAGAAAATATATACGCACTTCACTGTTGCAGTTATTTGTGGTGAAAGTGTTTAGTGGCCAATTTCAGTACAGAAAAAAATATATATATGCACTTCACTGTTGCAGTTATTTGTGGCAAAAGCATTTAGTGGCCCATTTTAGTGCAGAAAAAAAATATATGCACATTTCACTGTTGCAGTTATTTGTGGTGAAAGCATTTAGTGGCCTCTTTCAGTACAAAATGAAAAATATATGCGCACTTCACTGTTGCAGTTATTTGTGGTGAAAGCGTTTAGTGGCATATTTCAGTACAAAAAGAAAAATATATACGCATTTCACTTCTGCAGTTATATGTGTTAAATGCATTTAGTGGCCTATTTCAGTACAAATATGTGTATACATATATATATATATATATATATGTATATAGATATATATATATATATATATATATATATATAATGAAGAAAATCCGCAGCACTCCTTGAAGTATAGAAAAAATGTGTAGTTTTATTCACACATGTCAAATAAGACAACATTTCGGTTCTCTCACAGAACCTTTTTCAAGTCTTGAAAAAGGTTCTGTGAGAGAACCGAAACGTTGTCTTATTTGACATGTGTGAATAAAACTACACATTTTTTCTATACTTCAAGGAGTGCTGCGGATTTTCTTCATTGTTTTAAGTCCTGAATCGAGGGACCACCGCTGGCACCACACAGCTACGGCTGAGCAAACGACAGGAGTGCTGCCTGAACTTCTTTTATGGATCTATATATATTATATATATATACATGCACTTCACTGTTGCAGTTATTTGTGCTGAAAGCGTTTAGTGGCCTATTTCAGTACAGAAAGAAAAATGCTCAGTTCACTTTTGCAGTTATATGTGTTGAAAGCGTTTAGTGCCCTATTTCAGTAAACAAAAATAAAAATATATATGCATTTCACTGTTGCAGTTATTTGTGGTGAAAGTGTTTAGTGGCCTATTTCAGTACAAAAAGAAAAATATATTCTCAGTTCAATTCTGCAGTAATATGTGTTGAAAGTGTTTAGTGACCTATTTCAGTAAAGAAAGAAAAATATACACACTGTTGCAGTTATTTGTGGCGAAAGCATTTAGTGGCCCATTTCAGTACAGAAAGAAAAAAATATGCGCATTTCACTGTTGCAGTTATTTGTGGTGAAAGTCTGTATGTGTTTAAAGCGTTTAGTGCCCTATTTCAGTGCAAAATTAAAAATATATATGCATTTCACTGTTGCAGTTATTTGTGGTGAAAGTGTTTAGTGGCCTATTTCAATACAGAAAGAAAAATATATACGCACTTCACTGTTGCAGTTATTTGTGGCGAAAGCATTTAGTGGCCCATTTCAGTACAGAAAGAAAAATATATGCGCATTTCACTATTGCAGTTATTTGTGGTGAAAGCACTGAGTGGCCTATTTCAGTGCAAACCATCCGAATTGAATTTTGGAAAGATTTGCTCATCTCTAGTTATAATGGTTTATTTTGTCTCTGGAGCACTCATTAGGGGGAATAAAATGGTGTCCGTCCTATTAGTCTACACAAAACCTGTCCTAATCACACAGCAGGACAAGTTACTTCTGAACACTCAACTAAAGAACTGTCTCAACCTTCTCTCTGCTCTACTTGGTGGCAATTATATTTCTCCTAATGATTTCTCCCCAGACAAAACAAGCCATTATAACTAATGAAAGGTATTTGGGAATATATTTATAATAAAGTCATATTTAAGTATTTTCATTTTCTTAATTCCCAGAGAACCCCTTTAAATGACAGCATTCAGCGTGATCACCGTTTCCTGTCATTATGGTCAGGTGTGTGCTGTATGATACAGCCTGCATACAACGCATATGAGCTCACAGCAGCAGCCCGCTCCATACGGGCGCATTATGCCGTACATATAAGGTATTATGCGTTAAGGGGTTAAAGGCGTTCTGCTGGCTAGTTAACCCCATAAGGACCTTCGCCATACATGTACGGCACTGGTGGACATGAATTAAGGACCAGCGCAGTACGGCGGGCTGGTCGGGCGGGTGCAGGAGCTGTGCCAGCCTGATCAGCTGCAGAGACCCAGCAGTCACTGACAGCCAGGCCCCTGCTGCATACGCTACCATCCGTGAAAACACTGATGCAGAGTGTTAATGCCGCGGTGAAAGCTGACCGCTTCATGCAGAGAGTTTGTGGAGGGTAGAGGTGCCCTCCACTTCCCCATCGGGTCTCTGTACTGCAGTTAGCATAAAAGCTGACAGCCAATGCATTACAATACAGGTTGTATTGAATTGCATTTCAAAGGGGATCAGAACGAAAAAGTTGAGGTCCCAGATTGGGACAAAATTAAAACGTTTAAAAAAGTAAAAAATGTTTTTTTCATAATAAAAAATAAAGTTTTGAGTTAAAAAAATTCCCCAAATAAAACAAAAAATGGTAAAAAAAAAATTGAAAACCAGACATATTGGGTATTGCCGCATCCGTAACTACCTCCTCTACAAAAATATCACCCCCTTACTGTATCCGAACGCTGTAGAATAAAATAAAATAAAAACTGTGCTAAAACAATCTTTTTTTGCCACGTTACATTACAAAAAGTGCAACACCAAGCCATCAAAAAGGTGTATGCCCCCAAATTAGTACCAATCAACCAGAACCTCATCCCACAAAAAATTAGCCCCTACATAAAACAATGGGGAAAAAATAAAAAAATAAACTATGGCTCTCAGAATATGGAGACACTAAAACATGATGTTTTTTTTGTTTCAAAAATGCTGTTATTTTTTACTTTATATATATAAAAAAAAGGATGTATATATGTGTGTATGTATGTATGTGTGTATGTATGTTTGTGTGTATGTTCTGCAAAAACTAAAAAATGCAACCATCCATTTCAACGAAACCTGGTATACACATCCCTTGCTACCTGGAAAGAAATCTTGCGGGGGTCTCAGCTCTCTAGGACGTACCGTTCCTGAGATATTTCCAAAAAATGACCTGCATTAGCCAATATAAGAATGCCAGCCTTTCACTTAAATCCTAACTGCCATACACACGGTCACATATCCCTTATCAGCCAATAGAAGCTCACAGGTCCTACTTCAGGTTGCCATAACAACTGATCACAGGTTTTAGCAGTTCGCAGGTCCTGAAATATTCAGTCATATGACGTATGATGGCACAACTACACTGCTACATGCATGGGGGGCAGGGGCCACTATTAAACGGATGGGCGCTGTGAAGTTCACTGTTAAAGGGGTGGGCACTGTGTTGTTCACTGTTAAAGGAATGGGCACCGTGGAGTTCACTGTTAAAGGGGCGGACACTGTGAAAATCACTGTTAAAGGGTTGGTCACTGTTGAAGGGGCAGCCACTATGAAAGTTACTGTTAAAAGGGTGGTCACTGTTAAAGGGACGGCCACTGTGAAAGTTTCTGTTAAAGGGATAACCACTGTGAAAGTCACTGTTAAAAAGGTGGTCACTGTTAAATGGACGGCCACTGTAAAAGTCACCGTTAAAGGGGCGGTCACTGTTAAAGTCACTGTTAAATGTCCAGTCACTGTCAAAGGGGCGGTCACTGTAAAAGTCTCCGTTAAAGGTGCGGCCACTGTGAAAGTCACTGTTAAAAATGCCGGTCACCGTTAAAGGGGCGTCCACTATGAAAGTCACTATTAAAAGGGCAGCCACTGTGGAAGTCACTGTTAAAGGAGCAGTCAACGTTAAAGGGGCGGCCATTATGAAAGTCACTGTTAAAGGGGCGGCTAATGTGAAAGTCACTGTTAAAGGGGCGGTCATCGTTAAAAAGGCAGTCACTGTCAAAGTCACTGTTAAAAGGCGATCACCGTTAAAGGGGTGGCCATTGTGAAAGTCACTGTTATTTAATATAAAATTGCAATAAAAAAAATACCTGAGTAACGCCGGGTTATCAGCTAGTACTTAAATAAATAAACAAAGGTACATATTAGGTATTGCAGCATCCATAAGTATCTGCTGTCTAAAAATATCACATGGACTAACCCCTTAGGTGAACAAAATGGTGTCCAAAAAGCAATTTTTTGTTACCTTAAATCACAAAAAGTATCATACCAAGCAAACAAAAAATCATATGCACTACAAAATTATACCCATCAAACCGTCATTACATCCCGCAAAAAATTAGACACTACCTAAGGGCTCTTTCACACCTGCGTTATTGTCTTCCGGCATAGAGTTCCGTCGTTGGGGCTCTATGCCGGAAGAATCCTGATCAGGATTATCCTAATGCATTCTGAATGGAGTGAAATCCGTTCAGGATGCATCAGGATGTCTTCAGTTCCGGAACGGAACGTTTTTTGGCCGGAGAAAATACCGCAGCATGCGGCGCTTTTTGCTCCGGCCAAAAAACTGAAGACTTGCCGCAAGGCCGGATCCGGAATGAATGCCCATTGAAAGGAATTGATCCGGATCCGGCCTTAAGCTAAACGTCGTTTCAGGGCATTGCCAGATACGACGTTTAGCTTTTTTACAATGGTTACCATGGCTGCCGGGACGCTAAAGTCCTGGCAGCCATGGTAAAGTGTAGCGGGGAGCGGGGGAGCAGCATACTTACCATCCGTGCAGCTCCCGGGGCGCTCCAGAGTGACGTCAGGGCGCCCCAGGCGCATGGATGACGTGATCGCATGGCACGTCATCCATGCGCATGGGGCGCTCTGACGTCATTCTGGAGCGCCCCGGGAGCCGCACGGATGGTAAGTATACTGCTCCCCCGCTCCCCGCTCCTACTATGGCAACCAGGACTTTAATAGCGTCCTGGGTGCCATAGTAACACTGAAAGCATTTTGAAGACGGATCCGTCTTCAAATGCTTTCAGTACACTTGCGTTTTTCCGGATCCGGCGTGTAATTCCGGCAAGTGCAGTACACGCCGGATCCGGACAACGCAAGTGTGAAAGAGGCCTAAGATAATCGCTTAAAAAATAAATAAAAATATGGATCTCAGAATTTGGAGACACTAAAACATGTTTTTTTTATTTCAAAAATGCATTTATTGTGTAAAACTTAAATTTTAAAAAAGTATCCATATTAGGTATTGCTGTGTCAATAACAACCTGCAGTATAAAAATATCACATGACCTAACCCCTCAGGTGAATACCATAAAAAATAAAAAATAAAAACTGTGTCCAAAAAGCAATTTTTTTCACCTTACATCACAAAAAGTGTAATATCAAGTGATCAAAAAGTCATAGGCACCCTAAAATAGTACCAATCAAACCATCATCTCATACTGAAAAAAAATAGCCCCTACATAAGACAGTCGCCCAAAAAAATAAAAGAAACGATGGCTTTCAGAATATGGAGACACTAAAAAATATTTTTTTTCAAAAATGCTTTATTATGTAAAACTGAAAAAAATAACCCCAAAAAGTAGTTATATCTGGGATTGTCGCGTCCGTAACAACCTGCTCTATAAAAATAGCACATCATCTATGTAACCTATCAGATAAACATTGTAAAAAACAAAAAATAAAAACATTGCCAAAACAGCTATTTGTTGTTAACTTGCCTCACAGAAAAAGTGTAATATAGAGCAACCAAAAATCATATGTACCCTAAAATAGCACCAACAAAACTGCCACCTTATCCTGTAGTTTCCAAAATAGGGTCACGTTTTTGGAGTTTCTACTCTAGGAGTAAATAAGGGGTCTTCAAATGTGACATGGCAGCCTAAAATTATCCTAGTGAAATATGCATTCCAAAAACCATATGGCTTTCCTTTCCTTCTGTGCCCTGCTGTGTGTACAGCAGTTTATGATTACAAATGAGGTGTTTCTGTAAACTACAGAATCAGGGTAATAAATATTGGGTTTTGTTTGGCTGTAAACCCTTACTTAACATAGATTAAAATGGCTAATCTGCCCAAAAAGTGAAATTCTGAAATGTCATCTACATTTTCCTTTAATTCTTCTGAAACACCTAAAGGGTTAACAAAGTTTGTAAAATCAGTTTTGAATACCTTGAGGGGTGTAGTTTCCAAAATGGGCTCACTTGTTTGGAGTTTCTACTCTAGGGGTGCATCAGGGGGGGGTGCACATGTGACATGGCAACTTAAAATTATCCCAGTGAAATCTGCCTTCCAAAAACCATATGGCTTTCCTTTCCTTCTGTGCCCTGCTGTGTGCCCGTACAGCAGTTTACTACCACATATAGGGTGCTTCGGTAAACTGCAGAATCAGTGTAATAAATATTGAGTTTTCTTTGCTTTGTCACGGAAAAAAATTTATTAAAATGGAAAATCCTCCAAAAATTTGAAATTCAGAAATTTCATCTACATTTTCCTTTAAATCTTGTGGAACAGATAAATGGTTAACAAAGTTTATAAAATCAGTGTTGAATCCCTTGAGAGGTGTAGTTTCTAAAATGTGGCCATTTATGGGTGGTTTCTATTATGAAAGCCCCACAAAGTGACTTCAGACCTGAACTGGTCCTTATAAATTGGGTTTTGGAAATTTTCATAAAAATGTTAAGGTTTTCTTCTAAACTTCTAAGTAGATTTGAGTGGACACTTGGATGTTCGGGTTCGAGAAGTTCGGCCGAACTTCCCGGAAATGTTCGGGTTCGGGATCCCGAACCCGATCCGAACTTCGTCCCGAACCCGAACCCCATTGAAGTCAATGGGGACCCGAACTTTTCGGCACTAAAAAGGCTGTAAAACAGCCCAGGAAAGGGCTAGAGGGCTGCAAAAGGCAGCAACGTGTAGGTAAATCCCATGCAAACAAATGTGGATAGGGAAATGAATAAAAATAAAAATAAAATAAATGAAAATTAACCAATATCAATTGGAGAGAGGTCCCATAGCAGAGAATCTGGCTTCACGTCACCCACCACTGGAACAGTCCATTCTCAGATATTTAGGCCCCGGCACCCAGGCAGAGGAGAGAGGTCCCGTAACAGAGAATCTGGCTTCATGTCAGCAGAGAATCAGTCTGCATGTCATAGCAGAGAATCAGGCTTCACGTTAGCCACCACTGCAACAGTCCATTTTCAAATATTTAGGCCCAGCACCCAGGCAGAGAAGAGAGGTCCCGTAACAGAGAATCTGTCTTCATGTCAGCAGAGAATCAGTCTGCATGTCATAGCAGAGAATCAGGCTTCACGTCAGCCACCACTGCAACAGTCCATTGGCATATATTTAGGCCCAGCACCCAGGCAGAGGAGAGAGGTCCCGTAACAGAGGATCTGGCTTCATGTCAGCAGAGAATCAGTCTGCATGTCATTGCAGAGAATCAGGCTTCATGTCAGCCACCACTGCAACAGTCCATTGGCATATATTTAGGCCCAGCACGCAGGCAGAGGAGAGAGGTCCCGTAACAGAGGATCTGGCTTCATGTCAGCAGAGAATCAGTCTGCATGTCATAGCAGAGAATCACGCTTCATGTCAGCCACCACTGCAACAGTCCATTGGCATATATTTAGGCCCAGCACCCAGGCAGAGGAGAGAGGTCCCGTAACAGAGGATCTGGCTTCATGTCAGCAGAGAATCAGTCTGCATGTCATAGCAGAGAATCAGGCTTCATGTCAGCCACCACTGCAACAGTCCATTGGCATATATTTAGGCCCAGCACCCAGGCAGAGGAGAGAGGTCCCGTAACAGAGGATCTGGCTTCATGTCAGCAGAGAATCAGTCTGCATGTCATAGCAGAGAATCAGGCTTCATGTCAGCCACCACTGCAACAGTCCATTGGCATATATTTAGGCCCAGCACCCAGGCAGAGGAGAGAGGTCCCGTAACAGAGGATCTGGCTTCATGTCAGCAGAGAATCAGTCTGCAAGTTATAGCAGAGAATCAGGCTTCACGTCAGCCACCACTGCAACAGTCCATTGGCATAAATTTAGGCCCAGCACACAGGCTGAGGAGAGAGGTCCCGTAACAAAGGATCTGGCTTCATGTCAGCAGAGAATCAGTCTGCATGTCATAGCAGAGATTCAGGCTTCACGTCAGCCACCACTGCAACAGTCCATTGGCATATATTTAGGCCCAGCTCACAGGCAGAGGAGAGAGGTCCCGTAACAGAGAATCTGGCTTCATGTCAGCAGAGAATCAGTCTGCATGTCATAGCAGACAATCAGGCTTCACGTCAGCCACCACTGCAACAGTCCATTGGCATATATTTAGGCCCAGCACCCAGGCAGAGGAGAGAGGTCCCGTAGCAGAGGATCTGGCTTCATGTCAGCAGAGAATCAGTCTGCATGTCATAGCAGAGAATCAGGCTTCACGTCACCCAACATTGGAACAGTCCATTGGCATATATTTAGGCCCCGGCACCCAGACAGAGGAGAGGTTCATTCAACTTTGGGTAGCCTCGCAATATAATGGTAAAATGAAAATAAAAATAGGATTGAATGAGGAAGTGCCCTGGAGTACAATAATATATGGTTAAGGGGAGGTAGTTAATGTCTAATCTGGACAAGGGACAGACAGGTCCTGTGGGATCCATGCCTGGTTTATTTTTATGAACGTCAGCTTGTCCACATTGGCTGTAGACAGGCGGCTGCGTTGTCTATAATGACGCCCCCTGCCATGCTGAATACACGTTCAGACAAAACGCTGGCCGCCGGGCAGGCCAGCACCTCCAAGGCATAAAAGGCTAGCTCTGGCCACGTGGACAATTTAGAGACCCAGAAGTTGAATGGGGCCGAACCATCAGTCAGTACGTGGAGGGGTGTGCACACGTACTGTTCCACCATGTTAGTGAAATGTTGCCTCCTGCTAACAGGTTGCGTATCAGGTGGTGGTGCAGTTAGCTGTGGCGTGTTGACAAAACTTTTCCACATCTCTGCCATGCTAACCCTGCCCTCAGAGGAGCTGGCCGTGACACAGCTGCCTTGGCGACCTCTTGCTCCTCCTCTGCCTTGGCCTTGGGCTTCCACTTGTTCCCCTATGACATTTGGGAATGCTCTCAGTAGCGCGTCTACCAATGTGCGCTTGTACTCGCGCATCTTCCTATCACGCTCCAGTGCAGGAAGTAAGGTGGGCACATTGTCTTTGTACCGTGGATCCAGCAGGGTGGCAATCCAGTAGTCCGCACACGTTAAAATGTGGGCAACTCTGCTGTCGTTGCGCAGGCACTGCAGCATGTAGTCGCTCATGTGTGCCAGGCTGCCCAGGGGTAAGGACAAGCTGTCCTCTGTGGGAGGCGTATCGTCATCATCCTGCCTTTCCCCCCAGCCACGCACCAGTTATGGGCCCGAGCTGCGTTGGGTGCCACCCCCCTGTGACCATGCTTCATCCTCATCCTCCTCCACCTCCTCCTCATCCTCGTCCTCCTCGTCCTCCAGTAGTGGGCCCTGGCTGGCCACATTTGTACCTGGCTTCTGCTTTTGCCAAAAACCTCCCTCTGAGTCACTTCAAAGAGACTGGCCTGAAAGTGCTAAAAATGACCCCTCTTCCTCCTCCTCCTCCTCCGCCTCCTGGGCCACCTCCTCTTCCATCATCGCCCTAAGGGTTTTCTCAAGGAGACATAGAAGTGGTATTGTAACGCTGATAACGGCGTCATCGCCACTGGCCATGTTGGTGGAGTACTCGAAACAGCGCAACAGGGCACACAGGTCTCGCATGGAGGCCCAGTCATTGGTGGTGAAGTGGTGCTGTTCCGCAGTGCGACTGACCCGTGCGTGCTGCAGCTGAAACTCCACTATGGCCTGCTGCTGCTCGCACAGTCTGTCCAGCATGTGCAAGGTGGAGTTCCACCTGGTGGGCACGTCGCATATGAGGCGGTGAGCGGGAAGGCCAAAGTAAAACTGTAGCGCAGACAGGCGAGCAGCGGCAGGATGTGAACGCCGGAAGCGCGAACAGACGGCCCGCACTTTATGCAGCAGCTCTGACATGTCGGGGTAGTTGTGAATGAACTTCTGCACCACTAAATTCAGCACATGCGCCAGGCAAGGGATGTGCGTCAAACCGGCTAGTCCCAGAGCTGCAACGAGATTTCGCCCATTATCGCACACCACCAGGCCGGGCTTGAGGCTCACCGGCAGCAACCACTCGTCGGTCTGTTGTTCTATACCACGCCACAACTCCTGTGCGGTGTGGGGCCTGTCCCCCAAACATATGAGTTTCAGAATGGCCTGCTGACGTTTACCCCGGGCTGTGCTGAAGTTGTTGGTGAAGGTGTGTGGCTGACTGGATGAGCAGGTGGAAGAAGAGGAGGAGGAAGCCGAGAAGGAGGAGGTGGCAACAGGAGGCAAAGAATGTTGCCCTGCGATCCTTGGCGGCGGAAGAACGTGCACCAAACAGCTCTCCGCCTGGGGCCCAGCTGCCACTACATTTACCCAGTGTGCAGTTAGGGAGATATAGTGTCCCTGGCCGTGCTTACTGGTCCACATATCTGTGGTTAGGTGGACCTTGCTACAGATGGCGTTGCGCAGTGCACACTTGATTTTATCGGATACTTGGTTGTGCAGGGAAGGCACGGCTCTCTTGGAGAAGTAGTGGCGGCTGGGAACAACATACTGTGGGACAGCAAGCGACATGAGCTGTTTGAAGCTGTCTGTGTCCACCAGCCTAAATAACAGCATTTCATAGGCCAATAGTTTAGAAATGCTGGCATTCAGGGCCAGTGATCGAGGGTGGCTAGGTGGGAATTTACGCTTTCTCTCAAATGTTTGTGAGATGGAGAGCTGAACGCTGCCGTGTGACATGGTTAAGATGCTTGGTGACGGAGGTGGTGGTGGTGTTGGTGGTACATTTTGCTGGGCGGCAGGTGCCAACGATCCTCCAGGGGCGGAGGAAGAGGCCGAGGTGGCAGCAGCAGAAGAGGCCGAGGCGGCAGCAGCAGAAGAGGTGGCAGGGGGAGCCTGAGTGACTTCCTTGTTTTTAAAGTTCAATATTTTTATTATTTTCATAAAAATAAAGCATGACAACGTACAGCACAACAAGAATCTTGTGATGGACGCAGCCACCAAAGACAAATGACAATTATAATAAGACATTATCAAACATAATGATTACTGTTGGAGCAAACAATTGTAGGGTGGAAGATAGAGCACATAGGTAAAACCTAAGACAGTCATCAAAAATTTCTGGAACATTGGCATCGCCGTATTAAGTGTGCGTTGGTTCACCGTTCTATTTCTACTGCTAGCAGAATTACATTGTGCTTCTTAATGACTTTCCGCATTTTTCCACTTATATCAAGTATTGGACTTGTACTCCAATATCTTAGCATGTTCAATACAATAACACAAATAACAAGAAAACAACCTGTCTGTCAACAGGATCCAGCCAAGGAAAATACTCGGGTTACGGACCTCATATATGTTACAGTACCATCAGTTTCACTTGTGTGCAGTAGTTTTTCCACAAGCAGAGACCCCAGGATCTGCCATCCCATCAAATGGGAGGTTGAGAGTAAGCCAGCCAGGGGCCCCATGTGCCGTTGTATTTTGCGAGGGAAATTATATAGGGAGTGATCATTTTTTCGTAACTATGAGTGGTGTTCAAATTCGAAACCACTTCTGAGATATCAGGGGGTATCGGACTTTTCCAGTGTCTGGTTAGAATCAGCTTAGCGTTCAGCAAAACATGTCCCACTATGGGTCTATAAGTTGAATGAACATTGTGAATGCCCAAAAATAATAGGGCGAGTTCAGGGGACAGGGGTATCTCAGATCCAGATAAATCTCTTAACAACGCAAACACCTGTCTCCAGAAATCAGCAATAATCGGGCAAGACCAAAGGACGTGTAGCAATGAACCTACCGTCCCACACCCCCTCCAACACAATGGAGAAGTAGAGGGGTACAATATGTGTAGACGTTGGGGGGTGAAATACCAATTCAAGAGTGTTTTTACACCCGCCTCATAATGGGTAACACACCTGAATGTAGAGGACAAGAATCTGATAGCCCTAGACCAGGAATCATCAGGGAAGGAACCACCCAATTCCCGCTCCCATTTTGTGAGAGGTTTAGTTTTAGCAAATTTATTTTTATCTCCCATGAAATCATAAATGCGTCCCGTCGCTCCTTTCTTCAATAAGTCTGGGGAGAAATACAATTGTAGGATCCCCTTATGAGTGGCATGGGGCGCCTTTAGGATTGTCATCAACAAATGCTTGATCCTTAGGTAGTTGAATATCTCTCCTATTGGGATTTGATATTTTTGTTGTATAACATTAAACGGAAGGATCTCATCAGCAGAAATAAGCTGAGAGATTTTGTCAATCCCTTTCTCCCGCCATCTAGATAAAGAGATGTCTTGGATCGCTGATTCCAAAGTATATGTATCAGAATGGAAAAATAATAGGTCATTGGAATCCGGAAAAGTGGAGTGGATTTGCAACCAGAGATTTCCCACATGCCTTACAGTCATAAGAGAAAGATTAGGGACCTTCCTAGTCCAAATAATCCTTATTAAGACATCTCTCAAGGATCCACCAGACAGCGAGTGGGATTCAATTTGATGCCAAGCCTTGGCGCTATCTTTCTTCCACCATTCCCTAGCTAAGGACAACCCAATAGCCCTATGGTAGTCTCTGATAGAAGGAAGGCCTATTCCTCCTGCTTTTTTCCTTAGGAAAAGTTGCTTTTGGGCTATTCTAGGTTTGGATGAATTCCATATATATTTAGATATTATTGCCTGTGCCTTCTTAAAGAACATATCTGGGACTGGTATCGGTAGGGCTCTGAAAACATAGATCAACTTGGGTAGTGTCATCATCTGGAATGCCGCCACTCGTCCCACCCATGAAATCTCTTTCATGGAGAATTGAGAGAAATCCGAAGATAGAGTCGATAGAAGGGGCTCATAGTTGCGTCTATACAATAGGGAGCACGGGTAGGCGAGCTTAATTCCCAAATATGGAAGATCAGAATCTTGCCAATCTAAAGGGTAAAGGGATTTTAGCTCCATAACATCCTTTAGAGGGATGTTGAGAGGCAAGGCCTGGGATTTTAAGTTATTAATTTTATAGTAGGATAATGAACTAAATTGTTCTAGGATTTCAAAGGCCGAACGTACTGACAATTTAGGGTCTGATAGTGTAAGAATGATGTCATCCGCATATAATGAAATCTTGTGATCCCTCCCACCAATTTTCACACCATGAACATGAGGATCATTCCTAATGTGTTGTGCCAGAGGTTCCAAAGCCAATATGAACAAAAGTGGTGACAATGGACAACCTTGCCGCGAACCATTGGAGATCTCGAGAGGATCAGATAGCACCCCATTCACCCACACCCTGGCCCTGGGGAGAGTGTATAGGCTGGAAAAGGCATTCACTATATCGCCCGTAAACCCCATCTTATTGAGTACCGAGAATGCGAACGACCAGTGTAGGCGGTCGAACGCCTTCTCGGCGTCTAAGGTCACTGCCAACATAGGAAGGCCCTTCTTTTCTGCATAGTTGAACAAGTCCACCAATCTTCTGGTGTTATCTGAAGATACGCGGCCTTTCACAAACCCAGTCTGATCGTCTTTAATCAGGGAGGGTAGTATGGGAGCTAGCCTACAAGCTAATAATTTGGCGAAAAGTTTTATGTCCGAATTAAGTAGGGAAATAGGTCTGAAATTTTGAGGTACGTCCGGGGTTTTGCCCGGTTTAGGCAGCGTAACAATCAAGGCAGTGAGCATTTCAGAGGGAAACGGGGTCCCGGCAAGCGCTTGGGCAAAAACATCTAAGATATAAGGGGATAGAATTGGGAGCAAGTGTTTATAATACTCATTAGACAGACCGTCAGGTCCTGGAGACTTGCCCATAGGGAGTGTACTTACTATCTTTTGAAGTTCTGTGGGTGTGAGTGGGGCATTTAAGGACTGCAACTGTGAAGTTGAAAGGGTGGGGAGATTGGCGCGTTTCAGAAAGTCCTCCACTAGCCCCTCATAATTATTCGGTAGATTTACAGTATCCCTAAGATTATAAAGGGTGTGGTAATAGGCGCGAAACTGTTCTGCAATGTCCCTAGGATCCAGTAGTTTAGCCTTAGATAATGGATGAATGAGAAACGGAATTCTGGATTTCGCTTGCTGCGTTTTGACTTGATTGGCTAAAAGCTTACCAGCTCTATTTCCTTGAGCATAATATCTCGACTTCAATCTTAATAGGGATTTGGAGTAATTGTGGGACAGAAGACCTCTCAATTTATCTCTCTCCAGCCTTATCAAGGCAGAAGTACTGGGTGTTGGGGTAACCTTATTAATGCCCTCAAGATCCGCAACGGTTCGAAGTAACCGAGAAATTTCCTTTTCTCTAACTTTCCTCAATTTGTGTTTCATTCTAATTAGAGATCCTCTTATAAAAGCTTTATGGGTCTGCCACAGAGTAAACTTGTCTGATACCGAGCCATCGTTAAAAGTGAAAAACTCCCGCAGTTCATTAGAAAGCTCTCTGACCAGTTCTGGATTAGAAAATAAGGATATATCATTCCGCCAGATAGGAGCTCTTGGGGACTGGTATAGATTTTCTAAAGTCAATGTTATTGGGGCGTGATCCGACCATTGTATAAGTCCAATGTCTGTGGATGTTGTGTGTAATAGGGTGGCTTGATCCACCAGAAACATATCGATACGAGAGTATGATAAATGGGGGGGTGAGAAGAAGGTATAATCCCTCTCCATGCTATGTTGGGCTCTCCAAACATCCACTAGGCCCTCTGCATGTATCATGGATGCCATTCCCCCTCCCAAGCGTCTTGTTGGGCAAGTGGAATCCAATGTCCGATCCATCACCGTGTTAAAGTCCCCGCACAGAATGACTTTCCCTTGCTTTATAAGATGTATATGTTTCAGTAGTTTGCGTAGAAATATGACTTGGTGATCATTGGGTGCGTAGACGTTAACCAAGGTATAGACAATATTATCAATGGAACATACCAGAATGATGTATCGGCCATTGGGATCCAGTCTGGACGAAATGATGCTGAAGGCAACCGTGTTCTTAACAGCTATAAACACCCCCCTAGACTTTTTGCTGAAATGAGAATGCAATATATGAGGAAAGGAGCGATTATGGATACGTTTAGCGTCTTCCTGCAACAAGTGAGTTTCTTGAATACAGATGAGGTCCGCACCAGCTTTGGCTGCCTCCCGCCAAACATAGGATCTTTTTTGAGGGCAATTTAGCCCTTTAGCATTTAAAGATAATATTTTAAGACCCATACGTGTGGAAGGAGACTCCAAACGCTTCAGACAGAAAAACAATCAACCGTCCTGTAACAATCAAACTTGTAAGCAATACCCTGCAGTCTAATAACAGGCAAATATAACAGGCAATCGTACTATAGTAATTAGTGAGTGAGTGAGAACGGGACAGAGGGAAAGTTTGGGAAGTCAATGGAAAAACAACTCCAGACGGCACAAATCCGCCTGTGCAATATCGGTGACGTAAGTCCACTGGTGAAGCTGGGAGGAAAATCAGCCGTTCGGAATAAATCAGAACATTAACTGCACCTGAGGATGGAATAGATCAAACAATTGGCCCCATTCAATTATCACAAGGACCTAGTTTTATCACCTGAACCACACTTATTCAGCGGTGGAATAGTACAGAGGACACCCCCGGTCAGGGCCAGTAGTAATCATAAAGCTGACATTAGAAATCCCTCACGTTGGTTGAGGGGGATGAGTCATCCCGTCTGCGACTACCCCGCTTGTCCAGTGAAACACGAATGTCCCAGGATTGCAGGAGATCTTGACCATCCGCCACAGATTTTACTACATGAGTCTTGCCATTCTTCCGGATCAGCAATTTTTGTGGATAGCCCCATTTATATTGGATATCATGTTCCCTAAGGGCAAGGGTGATGGGTTGGAGCTCTCTTCTCTGTCTTAAAGTCGCCATGGAGAGATCCGCAAATAACCTCACTGTTTGAAAAGGGGCTGGAAGTTGATCACAGTTCCTCGCTGCCAGCATTAAAGCCTCCTTAGTATGAAAAAAGTGAATACGAGCAAGAGTGTCCCTAGGGATGTCTGCCCCTAGATGTGAGGGTTTTGGTATCCTATGAGCTCTATCAATTATCATGTCAGGGACTGGAATCCTTGGCAACAGTGTTTTTATGAGATTTTTAAGGTATGTCTGCAGATCTCGAGGAGCCACATCTTCTGGGATACCTCGGAACTTCACATTGTTCCTCCTAGAACGATCCTCCATGTCAGCAATCTTACTCTTAATAGATTCAAGTTCGTCAGCCAGATCATTGTGGGCATCTATTACATTGTTCTGTGAGGCTGCAAATTCTGCCATTTTGCTTTCTACATGCAGGATTTTACTTTCAGTCTCTTTAACCTTGGCAGCTAAGGGGTTAATCAACCCTATCATATCTGTACGCAGGGACTGATGTAGCGCCAGAAGCATATTTTTAATGGAGTCTTCGCATAGTGGCTTATCCGACGTCTGGTATGCGATAATGGGGACCGTTGTGCGGGTCTCCGACTCATGCGCCCAAGTCACGGCACTAACCTCAGACGTGTTAGATGACTCCAGCCGCGGCCTCTGCTTCTGGGGACTGGTAGTAGGTGATGAGTCGGCAGGGCTAGCAGCAGTGTGTCGTGGAGCCATATTCTCCGGCGCTCTGACATCATTCGGGGTCGGAGGGAGCGACGGGAATTCTGCCTCCGTTAACAGAAAGTTATCATGTTCCATCGGAGGTGACGGCGATCTGGAGCTACACTGCGGCGGCGTGCCATCTTGAGGAGAAAGCAGGTGAGTTTCGGCGCGGGATCCGGCGCCATCTTTGGCTGGGCCTCTTTCAAAGAACCCATCTAGATTCCCGCTCTGTAGCCTTGGAAGCTGCCTCTTTGACTTCCCCATGTCGTCCAGGAGGGTGTCCAGCGCAAATACCAGCAGGGATATGGCGATGAAAGTATTAACAACTCCGGGGAGCTCAGTTATAGTCGCTGTGGTGCAGGAGCTGCAAAATCAAGCGGCCATTCCTCTCAGCGGCCAAGCCACGCCCCGACTTCCTTGTTTTTAAGGTGTTTACTCCACTGCAGTTCATGCTTTGCATGCAGGTGCCTGGTCCTGCAGGTTGTGCTAAGGTTCAGAACGTTAATGCCTCGCTTCAGGCTCTGATGGCACAGCGTGCAAACCACTCGGGTCTTGTCATCAGCACATTGTTTGAAGAAGTGCCATGCCAGGGAACTCCTTGAAGCTGCCTTTGGGGTGCTCGGTCCCAGATGGCGGCGGTCAGTAGCAGACGGAGTCTCTTGGCGGCGGGTGTTCTGCTTTTGCCCACTGCTCCCTCTTTTGCTACGCTGTTGGCTCGGTCTCACCACTGCCTCTTCCTCCGAACTGTGAAAGTCAGTGGCACGACCTTCATTCCATGTGGGGTCTAGGACCTCATCGTCCCCTGCATCGTCTTCCATCCAGTCTTGATCCCTGACCTCCTGTTCAGTCTGCACACTGCAGAAAGACGCAGCAGTTGGCACCTGTGTTTCGTCATCATCAGAGACTTGCTGAGGTGGTATTCCCATGTCCTCATCATCAGGAAACATAAGTGGTTGTGCGTCAGTGCATTCTATGTCTTCCACCGCTGGGGAAGGGCTAGGTGGATGCCCTTGGGAAACCCTGCCAGCAGAGTCTTCAAACAGCATAAGAGACTGCTGCATAACTTGAGGCTCAGACAGTTTCCCTGATATGCATGGGGGTGATGTGACAGACTGATGGGGTTGGTTTTCAGGCGCCATCTGTGCGCTTTCTGCAGAAGACTGGGTGGGAGATAATGTGAACGTGCTGGATCCACTGTCGGCCACCCAATTGACTAATGCCTGTACCTGCTCAGGCCTTACCATCCTTAGAACGGCATTGGGCCCCACCATATATCGCTGTAAATTCTGGCGGCTACTGGGACCTGAGGTAGTTGGTACACTAGGACGTGTGGATGTGGCAGAACGGCCACGTCCTCTCCCAGCACCAGAGGGTCCACTAACACCACAACGACCATGTCCACGTCCGCGTCCCTTACTAGATGTTTTCCTCATTGTTATCGTTCACCACAACAACAAAAATATTATTTGGCCCAATGTATTGAATTCAAATACAGGCCTTTTTTTACAGACACCTAACACTATCTGGCTATCTATTTAGGTACCGTATTACACTAATACAGGCACAGCAGTAACCTCAGATTTAGCTGATTATGAATTTGAGGCCTAGTATTTAGGCGCTGGGTGACAGGTATACGTTTAAGGACAGAATTAGACTGGGATATGCACAGTAGCATGTGTGTGAAGTTATTGAGAATGACCCTATCAGCACCTTGATTCTGATATACCCTTTTAGGGATGTATTTAAAGTAGGCCTGATACAGCAGAAACCACTAAATTAGGAAATTGCTAAATTGGGAATTGTATTTCAACCCAGAACAAAAAATGTGCTTTGACGGACACTAAATAACTTGCCCAGCCACAACAGTACAGCAGTAACGACAGCTTTAGCAGGATATAAATTTGAGGCCTAGTATTTAGGCGCTGGGTGACAGGTATAGGTTTACTGACAGAATTACACTGGGATATGGCCAAAAAATAACCACACTATTGATGGTTAAATGCACTTGGTGTGACAGCTTGACCAACCACACTACTGAGGGTTAAATGCACTTGGTGACAGGCGCAGCTTGCCCCTGATGTAGTATATGGCCAAAAAATAAACAGACTATTGCTGGTTAAATGCACTTGGTGTGACAGCTTGACCAACCACACTACTGAGGGTTAAATGCACTTGGTGACAGGCGCAGCTTGCCCCTGATGTAGTATATGGCCAAAAAATAAACAGACTATTGCTGGTTAAATGGACTTGGTGTGACAGCTTCACCCTGATGTAGCATTTAGCCAAAAAATAACCACACCATTGAGTGTTAAATGCACTTGGTGACAGGCGCAGCTTGCCCCTGATGTAGTATATGGCCAAAAAATAAACAGACTATTGCTGGTAAAATGCACTTGGTGTGACAGCTTGATCAACCACACTACTGAGGGTTAAATGCACTTGGTGACAGGCGCAGCTTGCCCCTGATGTAGTATATGGCCAAAAAATAAACAGACTATTGCTGGTTAAATGGACTTGGTGTGACAGCTTCACCCTGATGTAGGATTTAGCCAAAAAACAACCACACCATTGAGGGTTAAATGCACTTGGTGACAGCTTGCCCCTGATGTAGTATATGGCCAAAAAATAAACAGACTATTGCTGGTTAAATGCACTTGGTGTGACAGCTTCACCCTGATGTAGGATTTAGCCAAAAAACAACCACACCATTGAGGGTTAAATGCACTTGGTGACAGGCGCAGCTTGCCCCTGATGTAGTATATGGCCAAATAATAAACAGACTATTGCTGGTTAAATGCACTTGGTGTGACAGCTTCACCCTGATATAGGCTTTAGCCAAAAAACAACCACACCATTGAGGGTTAAATGCACTTGGTGACAGGCGCAGCTTGCCCCTGATGTAGTATAAGGCCAAAAAATAAACAGACTATTGCTGTTTAAATGCACTTGGTGTGACAGCTTCACCCTGATGTAGGCTTTAGCCACAAAACAACCACACCATTGAGGGTTAAATGCACTTGGTGACAGGTGCATCTTGCCCCTGATGTAGTATATGGCCAAAAAATAAACAGACTATTGCTGGTTAAATGCACTTGATGTGACAGCTTCACCCTGATGTAGGCTTTAGCCAAAAAAACAACCACACCATTGAGGGTTAAATGCACTTGGTGACAGGCGCAGCTTGCCCCTGATGTAGTATAAGGCCAAAAAATAAACAGACTATTGCTGTTTAAATGCACTTGGTGTGACAGCTTCACCCTGATGTAGGCTTTAGCCACAAAACAACCACACCATTGAGGGTTAAATGCACTTGGTGACAGGTGCATCTTGCCCCTGATGTAGTATATGGCCAAAAAATAAACAGACTATTGCTGGTTAAATGCACTTGATGTGACAGCTTCACCCTGATGTAGGCTTTAGCCAAAAAAACAACCACACCATTGAGGGTTAAATGCACTTGGTGGCAGCTTGTGCTGGGTTCGGGTCCGTATCACGGACACCCCAAAATTCGGTACGAATCCGAACTATACAGTTCGGGTTCGCTCATCCCTACTTCTAAGCCTTCTAACATCTTAAAAAAAGAAAATGTCATTTACAAAATTATCCAAATATGAAGTAGACATATGGGAATTTTTGGAAATTGCAAATTTTTCCCAGTTTTTTTTGTAAATTTAGTATTTTTTGATAAATAAAAATGAAATATTTTAACCCAAATATTGTCATAAAGTACAATATGTGATGAGAAAACAATCTCATAATAGCCTGGATAAGTAAAAGCGTTTTAAAGTTATCACCAAAGTGACACGTCAGATTCGCAAAAAATGGCCTGGTCCTTAAGGTGAAAAAAAATGGCAGGGTCCTGAAGGTGTTAAGAACCCAATGCTTCCTTCTGACCAGGTAATACTTACTTGTACCTCACATCATCGATACCACTGTCAATTCTATACTCACACAGGCTGTGTTCTCTTACACTCGGGTCTCAGCCGTATGTGTACCCTTCTCTTCCTGTACATCTGCATTTAGACCTGTTTCAGATTTTGAGATACGGCAGAGCATGTCAAAAATCGGGCAAAAATTGATCAGTTTTGTCCACATTCATTGTCAATGGGTACAAAACTGATCAGGATGCATTCTGTTCAGTTTTGCTGTGTTTTTTTTGACTGGACACAAAACTGCTGCAGGTAACATCTACTACATTATTTCTACCCAGAGAGCTACCATTGTTATCTGTGGTTTTACATTGGGCTGCATGTAACACCTACTACATTATCTGACTCGAAAAGGTATTCCTGTATGTTTGTTACAGAGTTACATAGGGCTGTAGGTCACATCTACTACATTATCTGTAACCAGAGAGTTTTCATTATCTTTGGAGTTATGTAGGGCTGCAGGTAACATCTACTACATTATCAGCACTCATAGAGTTATCACTGTTAGGCCTCATGCACACAATTGTTTCGTTTTTTTGCGGTCCGCAAACCGCGGATCCGCAAAAAACGGAAGCCGCCCGTGTGCCTTCCGCAATTTGTGGAACGGAACGGGCGGCCCATTGTAGACATGCCTATTCTTGTCCGCAAAACGGACAAGAATAGGACATGCTATATTTTTTTTGCGGGGCCTCGGAACGCATCTTTTGCAGCCCCATTGAAGTGAATGTAAATGAAGAAGGAGATTCCAGACAACATATAGATGCTTTATTGTAAAGGTGCTAAAATCCAGACATGCACATCATTGAAGTGAATGGGTCCCCATCCGGGCCACGAAAACTGCGGCTCGGATGCGGACCATAACTACGGTCGTGTGCATGAGGCCTTATTTGTGGTTTTACATAGGACTGCAGGTAACATGTACTGCATTATCTGTACTTGGAGAGTTATCATTGTTATATGTGGTGCTACATAGGACTGCAAGTAAAATCTACTACTTTATCTGTACTTAGAAAATCATTACCACTCTTACCTGTGTTTTTACACAGGACTGCAGGCATTATCTATTACCAGCGTATGGCTGAGTTCACACGGGCGAGATTTCCGCGCGGGTGCAATGCAGTAGGTGAACGCATTGCACCTGCACTGAATCCTGACCCATTCATTTCAATGGGGCTGTGCACATGAGCATTTTTTTTCATGCATCACTTCTGCAATGCTTTAAAATCGCAGCATGTTCTATATTCTGCGTTTTTCACGCAGCCCTGGCTCCATAGAAGTGAATGGGGCTGCGTTAATAACGCATTGCATCTGCAAGCAAGTGCGGATGCAATGCGTTTTTCACTGATGGTTGCTAGGAGATGTTGTTTGTAAACCTTCAGTTTTTTATCACGCGCGTGAAAAACGCATCAAAACGCATTGCACCCGCGCGGAAAAAACTGAACAACTAAACGCAATTGCAGCCAAAACTGACTGAACTTGCTTGCAAAATGGTGCGAGTTTAACTGAACGCACCCTGAACGCATCCGGACCTAATCTGTCACGCCCGTGTGAACTCAGCCTTAGGCCTCTTTCACACGACAGTATGTCCATTTCAGTGTTTTGCGGTCCGTTTTTCACGGATCCGTTGTTCCGTTTTTTGCTTCCGTTGTGGTTCCGTTTCCGTTCCGTTGTTCCGTTCCGTTTTTCCGTATGGCAAATACAGTATACAGTAATTTCATATTAAAAATTGGGCTGGGCATAACATTTTCAATAGATGGTTCCGCAAAAAACGGAACGGATACGGAAGACATACGGATGCATTTCCGTATGCATTCCGTTTTTTTGCGGACCCATAGACTTTAATGGAGCCACGGAACGTGATTTGCAGCCAAATATAGGACATGTTCTATCTTTAAACGGAACGGAAAAACGGAAATACGGAAACGGAATGCACACGGAGTACATTCCGTTTTTTTTGCGGAACCATTGAAATGAATGGTTCCGTATACGGACCGTATACGGACCGCAAAAAACGGCCCGCAAAACGGAAAAAAAAAACGGTCGTGTGAAAGAGGCCTTATATGTACCATAGATTGAAAAGCTATGATCTTTAAGAGAAGACCCCAAGTTGAAGTTGCTGATATTTTTACCATTTTATAACATGTTGTATACAGCTTTTCAGAGATTAGTGGCAAATATATTTTACCTTACCAAAGGATTTACAGCTTTCTGACTTCCTAATGAACTGTTGGTTTAATCCTGCTGTTTGCTAAGCAGCAGCCAGAATAGGATCAGATTGCAGCTGACAGGTGGTAGATCTGGATATTTCACACAAATTAGGAAATGAATGATGTCATGTTTTGATATACAGTATATGGTGCAACAATTACACTCCAGTGGTCAAAGAAACAGCAAGATGTCTCCTAAGGCATACACTCTTCCAAAATAAATACCCAGACACCATTTGTGGGAGAAAAGTGGGATGGCCACGGCTTTTATTGAACAGTACAGCATTTTGCCAACAAATAAACCTACCCTGGAAGCTTACCTTGTCACACTTCCTTGTTTAAAGGGAATGTGTCAAGATGACCTGCTGTTTAAATCACTTTTTTATGTTTAACATATTTTTTAAGAATTTTTGATGATGTTGTTTTCATTTTCCATATATTTAAATAAAAAAGATAAAATCCTGCAGTTTTTGCACTGGCCACTATGTCTAATAATTGGTGCCACTTCTTGGTCTGTACAGATCACTTTACTGCAGTTATCTGCTTATCTATCATTTTAATCCTGACTGCAATGATATCACCTCTGTGTATAGATAAGACAGGATCCACCATTCACAATAGGTGATTGTCACAGAGCATGCCTAGAAGTCTCTCCCATAGAAGTCAACGAGGTCCGCTCCTGGCCATTGTGTCTATCGACCATGGGGCTGCTGTAAAGCAATTTTCTTAATGCTTTCTAAATGCCATTGAGAACAGCTCAGGCAAGATGGCTGCCCCCATAATATTATCAGAAAATAGAATTTTAAAAATTTGCAGATTAGAAAATTTTGCAGATTAGAAAAAAATAATATGTGTTACTATCTGATTTTCACTAATTTTGGGTGACACATTTTCTGTATTGATTTTGTGTATGCTCTCCATGATGCTTTATTACAGTGAGCATATAGAATCCATCGAATCCCTTCAGGGCCAACTCCCCCGCCAGCTGTGACACCTGCAACAGAAACCAAAACTACCAAAGGAACTAACCAAATAGCACATCAAACAATGCGGGTGGGTCGGGTGGGAAGTCGCTCTCCTCACAGTGCACTGCATTACTGTAACCTGGTTAGCCCTTAAATAAGGCAGTACGCAACCCGTCCCTCACCTCTGAATCTACCAGTCCTGCTTCTGCATTTTCCCGCTCCTATACTCCTTGCTCCTTTAACCCTTGCAGTCCCTGCTGCTTTGCCTATACAGTTTACTGGCACAACTACTAGCACTGAATTTTTGGAGCTTTTTGTATTTTTAATGCTAGTTTGTCTTATTGCATTAGTCTTCTTTATTGTTGAGTCAAGGAATGGTTAATTTTGTCAAGAACATCTGAGGAAAAACTGTCTAGTTCTGTCTGACAGTTTTGTTAAATTTGATGGTTGTGAAATAAACACCTTGCTGAAATAGATGTAGTTAAAAGCTCCACTGAAGTATTAAAGAGGGTTCCCTACCACTTAAGGCAAAGCCAGAATCCTTTCCAGAATACAACTGTGTACACACTACTACATGGGTGTCCTGCGGCAGTGATTACAGGACAGTTAAAGGGGTTGTCTCATTTAAGCAAATTGTATTTATCATGTAGAGAAAGTTAACACAAGGTACTTACTAATGTATTGTGATTGTCCATATTGCCTCCTTTGCAGACTTGATTCATTTTTTTCATCATATTATACACTGCATGTATCCAAGGCTTACGACCAACCTGCAATCCAGTAGAGATGTCCCAAACTATTCGCCGGCGAACAGTTCTTGGCAAACATCGCTTGTTTGCGTTGACCGCGGCGGGCGAACGTATGCTATGTTCGGTCCGCCCCCTATAAGTCATTATTGAGCAAACTATGACCCTGTACCTCAAAGTCAGCAGACACATTCCAGCCAATCAGCATACCCTCCCTCCCAGACCCTCCCACCTCCGAAAGAAAAGTAAGGACGGCATCTAGCTTAGATTCATTCTGAAGCTGCAATGTTAGTGAGAGGAGGGAGAGTGCAGCTGCTTCTGATTTAATAGGGAAAGTGTTAGCTAGGCCAGTGTTCTGTGTCCACTCCAGTCCTCAAAAACTCATCTGCTGTAAGGACAGTGTCCTGACAGCACCCCAAAAAGCCTTTTTTAGGGCTAGTACATCAGTCTGCTTTTTTTTTATTTTTATATATATATATATATATATATGTATTGCAGTTGCCTGCCAGTGTGTGAGAGGCCACAGGCCCACAGACTGTACTGTGTGCACACCACTCATATAGGGTGGCACAGTTCCTTGCAGATAAAAAAAGTAATTAGATTTTTCCTCTGTAATATAATTGCAGTTGCCTGCCAGTGTGTGTCAGGCCCACAGACTGTACTGTGCCCAATGCCCACCACTCATTTCGGGTTGCACAGTACCTTGCAGATAAAAAAGTCATTACATTTTTCCTCTGTAATATAATTGCAGTTGCCTGCCAGTGTGTGTCAGGCCCACAGACTGTACTGTGCCCACTGCCCACCACTCATATAGGGTGGCACAGTACCTTGCAGATAAAAAAGTCATTTAATTTTTCCTCTGTAATATAATTGCAGTTGCCTGCCAGTGAGTGTCAGGCCCATAGACTGTACTGTGCTCACTGCCCACCACTTATATATGGTGGCACAGTACCTTGCAAATAAAAAAATCATTAAATTTTTCCTCTGTAATATAATTGCAGTTGCCTGCCAGTGTGTGTCAGGCCTACAGACTGCGCTGTGCCCACTGCCCACCACTCATATAGGGTGGCACAGCACCTTGCAGATAAAACAGTCATTTAATTATTCCTTTGTAATATAATTGCAGTTGCCTGCCAGTGTGTGTCAGGCCCACAGACTGTACTGTGCCCACTGCCCACCACTCATATAGGGTGGCACAGTACCTTGCAGATAAAAAAGTCATTTAATTTTCCTCTGTTATATAATTGTAGTGTCCTGCCAGTGAGTGTCAGGCCCACAGACTGTACTGTGCCCACTGTCCACCACTCAAAAAGGGTGGCACAGAACCATGCAGATAAAAAAGTCATTTAATTTTCCTCTGTTATATAATTGTAGTGTCCTGCCAGTGAGTGTCAGGCCCACAGACTGTACTGTGCCCACTGCCCTCCACTCATAAAGGGTGGCACAGCACCTTGCAGATAAAAAAGTCATTTCATTTTTTCTCTGTAATATAATTGCAGTTGCCTACCAGTGTGTGTCAGGCCCACTAACTGTACTGTGCCCACTGCCCACCACTCATATAGGGTGGCACAGTACCTTGCAGATAAAAAAGTCATTTAACTTTTCCTCTGTAATATAATTGCAGTTGCCTGCAAGTGAGTGTCATGCCTACTGTCTGTACTGTGCCCACTGCCTACCACTCATATAGGTTGGCAGAGTACCTTGCAGATAAAAAAAGTCATTGCATTTTTTCTCTGTGATATAATTGCAGTTGCCTGCCAATGTATGTCAGGCCCACAGGCTGTACTGTGCCCACTGCCCACCACTCATATAGGGTGGCACAGTACCTTGCAGATAAAAAAGTCATTTAATTTTTCCTTTGTAATATAATTGCAGTTGCCTGCCAGTGAGTGTCAGGCCCACAGACTGTAATGTGCCCACTGCCCACCACTCATATAGGGTGGCACAGTACCTTGCAGATAAAAAAGTAATAACATTTTTTTTTCTGCAATATAATTGCAGTTGCCTGCCAGTGTGTGTCAGGCCCGCAGACTGTACTGTGGCCACTGCCCACCACTCATATTGGGTGGCAGAAATGTAACCTATTTAATTGTTTGAAAAACCTGCAGCTTTTTGCACGGAGACTTAAATGGAAAACGTTTTTTTTTAAATCCATGACAGGAGAAGATGTCATGAGCTAGGTATTGAGGTAGAGGACCTTCAGGATGTTCAGTTATTTGTAGGACTATCAGAAGAGGGAAAAAGAATGATTGGGTACGGTCTGTTCACAAATCTTAGGAATCCATAAAAAATATTCCCCCCAGTCAGCGATAGTACCCCAATTGACACCTTCCTGAATGTAGTGATACGGGACCTCGAAAAATTTGAGGATATACCCATAGGAAGGGGCTACCTGACAACAGGCAAGAAACAGTCATTGGAGGAACTTGAGAGGGACACGTCTATCGTCATCAAGCCCTCCGGCAAAGGAGGCAATATTGTTGTGATGGAGCAGGAGGACTATTGCTCCATGTGTCTCCGCTTACTAGAGGATACCAAAACCTATAAGCGTCTCTCCACCAACCCTACCTCTTTATTCAGGCACCAGCTCGTGACTCTGCTGAATAAGGCCTATGAGGACAGTCTGATCAGCAAAAATGAACTGGAATATCTGCTCCCCAAATCCCCGGTTGTAGCGACATTTTACTGTTTGCCCAAACTACACAAACAAGGGCCAGTGCTAAAGGGCAGACCCATTGTCTCGGGCATAGGCGGCCTCACTGCTAACATTAGTACGTATTTGGACAGAATCCTGCATCCATTTGTTGTGTCATTGCCGTCCTATGCCCGAGACACCATGGATGTACTACAACGCCTGGAGGGCATTCAGTGCGAGGAGGGTGTTCTCCTCACTTGTTTGGATGTTGAGGCCTTGTACAGCTCTATACCCCATGAATGTGGGTGTAGGGCAGTTGAGGCCTTCATCCAACAGAGGGGTGAACACTGTCGCCGGCATAACATCCTCCTGATGCAATTGCTTGACTTTGTCCTCACTCGCAACGTCTTTGTTTTTGATCAGCATATCTACCACCAGCTCAGGGGCGTCGCCATGGGTAGTCCCTGTGCCCCGACGTTCCCCAATCTGTACCTGGGCTGGTGGGAGAAGGAAGTTGTGTTTGGCGATGCTATGGAGCAGTACACATCAAATGTGCAACTGTGGATAATGTACATCGACGATGTGCTGATACTGTGGAAAGGGACACAAGAGCATTTCATGGCATTTGTGGCAGCATTAAATGTGAACCAGATGGGGTTATTGTTCACATCAGAGGTACAAGAGCGACAGATTGCGTTCTTGGACCCGATGATCACCATTGGTACTGACAGAAAGATCACCACTAATCTGTTCCGGAAGAAAAGTTCGACCAATAATCTCCTGCACTGAGATAGTGGTCATCCACTGGCCCTAAAAAGAGGTATCCCGAAGGGACAGTACCTTAGGGCCAGGAGGAATTGTTCTGAACTAGGTGATTTTAGAGCAGTTGCATCAGACTTGAGAGGCCGATTCACGAATCGGGGGTATCCCCAATATACTTTGAAAAGAGCCTTCCATCATTCTATGAGCACAGATCGCTCCCGGCTCCTGGTTCCAAAAACGAGTAGCAGTGAGGACCCCACACCCAGAATTGTCGCAACTTTTGATAAGGCCCACAAAAATGTCTGTGATATTTTACAAAATCACAGGTCTATTTTGCAATCAGACCCAGATATTGGGGAGCTAATTCCAGACCATCCCTCAATTACGTATCGACGTAGTTCTCATTTACGTGACTATCTGGTACACAGCTTGTATACACATCCTAAGTCTGAAACTTAGCTGAAGAATACCTTAAAGGGCACCTTTAGTGCCCCCAATAAGAATAATGCTCCCTGTAGGAATATCCTGAGAGGAGGATTCTTTACTAGCCACACAACAGGGAAGAGGTATAGCATACGTTCATTCATCAGAAGCACTTCTATAGGTATTGTATACTTAATCAGCTGTTGATGTGGGTCACAATACGTCGGCAAAACCAGACGTGAATTGAGACGTAGATTTGGTGAACATCTGTCTGACATTTGGAATAAGCGGACACATCAGTGGCACGTCATGTATGTGATATGCATGATGGTGACCCTGATGTGTTGAGAGTGCAGGGAATTGAACAAGTGAAGATATCAATCCGTGGAGGTGATATTGACATACCCCTACTCCGCAAAGAAGCAATGTGGACCTTCAAGTTGCAGACAATTAAACCGCAAGGGCTAAATGAGGCCATATCATATGCCAGCTTTATCTGATGTACCAGCCCTATCATATACAGCATGATGCGCGTCATCCGACACAGTATAGAGCTTTTTGATGTGCTGCTCCATGGCATTAGTGATTTTATTACTCTTTCGGTTTATGTAAAACACCTGTGTACGTGCTTACAAGCTTTAATGTACACTGAATACATTCTGTCTTATGCCTAGCTGCGATCTGCAGCAGTATATCAATGCCTGTATCTAGTGGGGATGTCCCCCCACCGTTAGTGACGTACTACTGAGATGGGGAGCGGTACCTGCTTCTTCGGAGGACTACCGCTCCTGTGGATCCCGACCAGCAGACATGTTCTGAATTAAAAGATGGTATACGGGCCGCGACTTGGATTCCCCCACGAATTGCGCAAGCGCAAACTCGTCAGGAAGGGTAAGGATCATTACGGCATCTGCCGGTCAGAGGGCGGGACTGAGAACCCGCCCCTACATCTGATTGGTGATGTAACCGGCACACCCATCCTGAAAGGCGGGGCATCTGCCATATGAAGTCTGCGTTTTTCGGCCGCATACGGCCATCACAGCGCCGGAGCCATAGCACGCTACAGTGCGGCACTTTGTCCTGACTTAGGCATTTATCTAATAAGCTCCTGAAGATACGTGACAAATATATGTCACGTGGAAATGCGTAGAGCTGCTGTTAACCATTAGGACACGGCTCTTTAGGCAGGGTAGCACGAGATGCGGTAGGAACCTAATAGCCTGAGTGTGTGCATGCAGCCAAAATATACTGGCTGCAAATGTGTGGATGGAGCCAAAATATACTGGCTGCAAGTGACTGGATACAGCCAAAATATACTGGCTGCAAGCGAATGGATATAGCCAAATATACTGGCCGCAGGCTATCTGAGAGGCTGGTCTGAACACTACTATTTGAGGGCGTACATATGTCCACAGAGGCTTTACTAACGCAGCACGCTGTAAAACCATCTGGATGAGGTAGGCTATTAAATAGTTGCTCCAGACATAATGGTCTAGCGCAGGGGTACTCAACTAGTTTTATTAAAGGTCCACATACCTGGGTCTGCAGTCAGGTGAAGGTCCGAGCTGAATGCCAACAGTAAATATGAACGCCCCCATTAGTGCCCCCAGTAATAATAATACTCCCATTAGTGCCCCAAGTAAGAATAACGCCCCCATTAGTGCCCCCAGTAAGAATAATGCCCCCTTTAGTGCCCCTGGTAAGAATAATGCCCCCATTAGTGCCTACAGTAAGAATAATGCCCCCATTAGTGCCCCCAGTAAGAATAATGCCCCCATTAGTGCCCCAAGTAAGAATAACACCCCCATTAGTGCCCCCAGTAAGAATAATGCCCCCTTTAGTGCTCCCGGTAAGAATAATGCCCCCATTAGTGCCCCCAGTAATAATAATGCCTCCATTAGTGCCCCTGGTAAGAATAATGCCCCCATTAGTTCCCTCAGTAAGAATAATGCCCCCATTAGTGCCCCCAGCAAGAATAATGCCCCCTTTAGTGCCCCAATAAGAATAATGCCCCCATTAATGCCCCCAGTAAGAATAACGGCCTGATTAGTGCCCCCCAGTAAGAATAATGCCCCCATTAGTGCCCCCGGTAAGAATAATTCCCCCATTAGTGCCCCCAGTAAAAATAATGCCTCCATTAGTGCCCCTGGTAAGAATAATGCCCCCATTAGTTCCCCCAGTAAGAATAATGCCCCATTAGTTCCCCCAGTAAGAATAATGCCCCCATTAGTGCCCCCAGCAAGAATAATGCCCCCATTAGTGCCCCCAGCAAGAATAATGCCCCCATTAGTGCCCCCAATAAGAATAATGCCCCCATTAGTGCCCCCAATAAGAATAACCCCCCAATTAGTGCCCCCAGTAAGAATAATGCCCCCATTAGTGCCCCCCAGTAAGAATAATGCCCCATTAGTGCCCCCGGTAAGAATAATGCCCCCATCTCTGCTTTTGCAACAACAAAAAACTTACCTCCTCTATTTGATGGCGCTGCGGTGAACAATCTCTGTTGACTGGAAGCTGAGGACGGGACCTGCGCTCCAGTGTGATGACGTCTCGGAGCTCCTGTCCTGAGCTTCCAGTCTGCGCGTTTCGTACTACGCAAACAAATGGAGGAGGTAGGTAAGTTCTTTTTTTTATTTTATTTTTATTAACACAAGTGGCAGTGGAGGTAAAGGCTGTACTAATGAGTGCTCTGCAATGGAAACGCTCATTAGTAACAGTCCATACAGAAAAATTGTGGGTATAAAGAAATTACCTGCACTGGCAGGGCCGCTAAAATATCGGCCTTGTCGGTGAGATACTGGCCGGGTGGCAACCCTAGCCGCAGAACAGACATATGTATTTTTGTTCCACATCCAACTTCCATTATTGGTGGATTAGATGCAGACCCCTTCATTTCAATGAGGCCACAAAAGATGCAGACAGTACACAGTGTGCTCTCTACATCTTTTGCGGCCCCACTGAAATGAAGGGGTCTGCAGCCAATCCACCAATAATGGGGATTGGATGTGGAACAAAAATACCATGGTGTGAATGGAGCCTTATCTTTATTTAACCATTACAGAGAGAAGCACAGGCCAACATGGGAACAGGCCACTGACACTGGAGTCCTTTCCTGCAGTCAGTGACGTGTTCCTGCTTGTTTGTACTCCTCAGTCCCCTCCCTTCCCCCCAAAATGTGGACTTTATTCCATTGTGGCAGTGGTGATGTCCAGCCTCTTCTCCAGCAGCAGGTAAGTGTCCTTTGGAGCTTGAAGATCCCTTACGTGCTGCTGCTGCAGGAGAGAAGGGACTGAGCCGCTGAGAGAGACTGCTTCCTCCACGTGCAGACGCTGATGTGAAAGCGCTGAGAGAGACAAGTTACCTGCATGTGGCGGAACCTGTCTCTTTCAGCACGCTCATCCCCTTCCATCCAGCGCCTGCATGCGGAGGAGCTTGTGCCCCAGCTCTTTCTGGCACACTGTCAGATTAGGAAGCAGCCTAAAGTGCTGCTTCCAATGGAAGAGATGGCAGTGGTCCGGACAGCTGGTGTCCACGGTCCGTATTTGGACCGCGGTCCGCCAGTTGAGTATCCCTGGTCTAGCGTATATGTACTGGATACACTGATCTGAATCGCAGACCAAGGGTGCAGCACTCAGTCTAGTCAGTGCGATCAGCTAAACATAGCCTTACACGGCCAGGAATTAGCTGCACTAGCCACACCGGAGCAAATATCCTATAGGGTCACTTGCAACAAACATACTAGTGTCCATTCACAGTGTGAACCGTGTCCTAACATCCGGCTTGCAATCGATTAGCAACTACTTGCTAGAGCTGCTGTTAACCATTAGGACACAGCTCTTTAGGCAGGGTTGCATGAGATGCGGTATTAACCTGATAGCCTGAGTGTGTGCATGCAGCCAAAATATACTGGCTGCAAATGTGTGGATTGAGCCAAAATATACTGGCTACAAGTGACTGTATACAGCCAAAACATACTGACTGCAAACGAATGGATATAGCTTAATATACTGGTCTGAACACTGTACTACATGAGAGCGTATATATGTCCATAGAGACTTTATTAACGCAGCACGTTGTAAAATCATCTGGAGTAGTGAGGCTATCAAATAGTTGCTCCAGAAATAGTGGTCTAGCGTATATGTACTGGAAACACTGATCTCAATCGCAGACCAAGGGTGTAGCACTCAGTATAGTCAGTGCGATCAGCTAAACATAGCCTCATACGGTCAGGAATTAGCTGGATTTACCACACTTGAGCAATATATCCTATAGGGTCACTTGCAACAAACATACTAGTGTCCATTCATAGTGTGAACCGTGTCCTAACATCCGGCTTGCAATTGATTAGCAACTACTTGCTAGCAAGTCAGGTCTCTAGTCCAGACCTATAATTGTACAGAGGATTTATTTATACTCCTTCTCTGCATAACTTTTGGGTCTGGTTGCCTGATGGTCACAGACTGTGACATATAGGCTTTTTGCCCTCCTTTTAAACGGACTTTAATAAAGTTTTTCTTTTTTTTCTATTAAACGTTTATCAGGCTGTGAATCTACTGGTACAGCACCTTGCAGATAAAAAAGTCATTTAATTTTTCCTCTGTAATCTAATTGCAGTTGCCTGCCAGTGAGTGTCAGGCCCACTGACTGTACTGTGCCCACTGCCCACCACTCATATAGGGTGGCACAGTACCTTGCAGATAAAAAAGTATTTTAATGTTTTCTCTGTAATATAATTGCAATTGCCTGCCAGTGTGTGTCAGGCCCACAGACTGTACTGTGCCCACTGCCCACCACTCATATAGGGTGGCACAGCACCTTGCAGATAAAAAAGTCATTAAATTTTTCCTCTGTAATATAATTGCAGTTGCCTGCCATTGAGTGTCAGGCCCACTGACTGTACTGTGCCCACTGCCCACCACTCATATAGGGTGGCACAGTGCCTTGCACGCAGAGTACCACTAATCTAAAAAGAATTGACAGGCAGAGGCAAGCCACCCTGCATGGGCCGTCGTGGTCATTTTGCTGTGATTTCCTTTGGCCCTAGAATAATGCCCAGTGTTTAGAGGCCACGTACCCTGAACTCAAAAATTCTGAGGACATAGTTAACTGGCTTACACAGGACACATAGTCTTCTACACCTTCCGGTCGGAACCTTGACGCACCATCCTCCTCCAGCTCAGCTTCGGGCACCTCTCAAGTTACCACTCGCCCGCCGCCACCACCAACACTAGCACCACAGCCGCTTCAAATTATCTGTCAGAGGAGTTATTTACACATCAGTTGGAAGAAATTAGAGATGCACAACCATTATTGCCAGAGGATGTAGATAACAGGGATATGTCTTAGTTAGGCAGCATTACACACATGGACGTATGGTATGATGATGATGTTGTACCCACTGCTGCTTGCTTTCCTGAGTTGTCAGATACAAGTGAAGCGGTTGATGATGACGATGTGTCCGTGGATGTCACGTGGGTGCCCGCTCGAAGAGAAGAAGAACGGGGGGAAAGTTCAGATGAGGAGACAGAGAGGAGGAGCAGACGAGTTGGAAGCAGGAGGAGGTTGTCGCAAGGAGCTAGTGGTACAGTCAGACAGCATGTATCGGCACCCGGGGGTCAGCCAGACAGCACACCAATTAACGCATGCTGTTGCCACCACCAGAATGCCGTTGTTGCAAAGCTCAGCAGTGTGGCACTTTTTTTGTGTGTCTGCCTCTGATAACAGCGATGCCATTTGCAACCTATGTCAAAAGAAACTGAGTTGTGGGAAGTCCAATACCCACCTAGGTACAACTGCTTTGAGAAGGCACATGATCTCACATCACAAACGCCTATGGGATCAACACATGAGTACAAGCAGCACACAAACTCAAAGCCACCATCCTTCTCCTTGTCCATCTTCAGCCACGTTAACCACTGCTGTCCTAATTGCCCCCTCTCAACCACCCACCACTCCTCCTCTCACCCTCAGCAGTTCCTGCTCATCTGCCCACAGTCAGGTGTCTGTCAAGGAAATGTTTGAGCGTAAGAAGCCAATGTCACAGAGTCACCCCCTTGCCCGGCGCCTAACAGCTGGCTTGTCGGAACTCTTAGCCCACCAGCTTTTACCATACCAGCTGGTGGAGTCTGAGGCCTTCAAAAAATTTGTAGCTATTGGGACACCACAGTGGAAGGTACCCGGACAATTTTTTTTTTTTTCACAAAAGGCAATCCCCAACCTGTACTCTATTGTGGAAAAGGAAGTCATGGCATGTCTGGCACACAGTGTTGGGGCAAGGGTCCATCTGACCACTGGTACCTGGTCTGCAAAGCATGGTCAGGGCAGGTATATTATGTACACTGCGCATTGGGTCAACCTGCTGACGGCTGCCAAGCATGGAATGCGTGGCTCTGCAGCGGAGTTGGCGACACCGCCACGACTTGCAGGCAGGCCTGCTGCCACCTCCTCTACTCCTCCTACTCCATCCTCTTCGCTAACCTCCTCGGCTGAGTCCTCTTCTGCTGCTGCTCCACATCAACTGCACCCCCCAGCTCGCCAGGGGCTATTCCACATCCTGGATACGACAGTGTCATGCCGTCTTAGGGTTGACTTGCCTGAAAGCAGAGAGTCACACCAGACCAGCACTCCTGTCTGGCCTGAACACACAGGTGGATCAGTGGCTGACCCCGCACCAACTGGAGATCGGCAAAGTGGTGTGTGACAGCGGAAGCAATTTGTTGGCGGCATTTAATTTGGGCAAGTTGACACATGTGCCGTACATGGCACATGTGTTTAATCTGATCGTACAGTGCTTTGTGTATATTGTACCCAGGCTTACAGGACGTCCTCAAGCAGGCCAGGAAGGTGTGTGGCCATTTCAGGCGTTCCTACACGGCCATGGCACACTTTTCCGATATTCAGCGGCGAAACAACATGCCAGTGAGTTGCTTGGAATTCAACACTCCTAATGTTCGACCACCTGCTCCAACAAGAAAAAGACGTCAACAAGTATTTGTATGACCGGGGTGCTAGGACAGCCTCTGCGGAGCTGGGAATTTTTTTGCCACGTTACTGGGTGCTCATGCGCAATGCCTCAAGGTTCATGCGTCCTTTTGAGGTGGTGACAAACCTAGTCAGTCGCACCGAAGGCACCATCAGCGACCTCATCCCATTTGTTTTCTTCCTGGAGCGTGCCCTGCGAAGAGTGCTGGATCAGGCTGTAGATGAGCGTGAAGAGGAAGAGGAAGAGTTGCGGTCACCATCACCACCAGAAACAGCCTTGTCATCATCTCGTGCCGGACCTGCGGCAACGCTGGAAGAGGAGTATGAGGAAGAGGAGTCAGAGGAGGAATGTGGCTTTGAGGAGGAGGAAGACCAACCACAGCAGGCATCCCAGGGTGCTCGTTGTTGTCACCTATCTGGGACCCGTGGTGTTGTACGTGGCTGGGGGGAAGAACAGACCTTTAATGAGATCAGTGAGGATGAGGAACGGGACATGAGTAGCTCGGCATCCAACCTTGTGCAAATGGGGTCTTTCATGCTGTCATGTCTGTTGAGGGACCCTCGTATAAAAAGGCTGAAGGAGAACGACCTGTACTGGGTGACCACGCTATTAGACCCCCGGAATAGGCAGAATGTGGCTGAAATGTTACTGAATTACCAGAAGTCGGAAAGTATGCAGCCGTTCCAAAACAAGTTAAAAAGTATACTTTACACAGCGTATAAGGGTGATGTCACCGCAAAACGGGAATCTAACAGGGGAAGAGGTGAAAGTAATCCTCCTCCTACCACAACCAACCCCGGCAAGGACAGGACGCTTTACAGATGTGTTGCTGATGGAGGACATGCAGAGCTTTTAAAGTCCTACGCATCGCCAGAGCCCTTTGGGGTCTAACCTCCGAGAACGACTCGACCGGCAGGTAGCAGACCTCCTCGCCTTAACTGCAGATATCGACACTCTGAGGAGCGATGAACCCCTTGACTACTGGGTGTGCAGGCTTGACCTGTGGCCTGAGCTATCCCAATTTGCAATATAACTTCTGCCCTGCCCCGCTTTAAGTGTCCTGTCAGAAAGGACCTTCAGCGCAGTAGGAGGTATTGCCACTGAGAAGAGAAGTCGCCTAGGTCAAAAAAGTGTTGATTACCTCACCTTTATTAAGATAAATGAGGCATGGATCCCGAAGGGACTTATAGTGGGGGATGCATTTGACTAAAAAAGGCCTGATGAGATGCCTTAGGCTAAAAATGGTCCCCACGCTGCTGTATTTAATCTTTGCATGCCGGATGACTTGCGTGACTTCTCCGCCACCAACTAGGGTTTAAGCCACAATGTTTTATTACACTTTCTGCCCAGAAAACATTACAGCAGCGGCTGCAACAATACCAAATTTTTCAGGAATGTGTACATGCCTAATTTTTCTGGCCTCTGGTGCTGCACTGTGGCTGCAAAAACAAAACAAAACAAAAAAGGCACATATATGTGTCAATTCCCCTTCGTGATTGTTACCTTGTTGTGGTGAAGGGGCTTGCATATCACAATGAAGCAATCACCTCTATGAGTGTGTTGGCAATGGCAATGTTGGGACACCCCAGATGATAAGGTCGTTGCTTCATTGTGAACAGACCAATAGCGATCGGCTGGATAATTTTTCATAGAAAAAACATTAATTTTCTTTGTGATCATCTAAGGTGATCATTAAAGCCTACTTGGCCACGATACAACATCATACCTGATCATATACACACACTGGATGTTTTAAAGCACGTTATTACAAACAATTTAGGAATGTTAGGAGATTTATGCACTTTATGGATTAAAACCCGACTCTGCGTCAACTACGTAATTTTCCATGGGAGTTTTGCCATGGACCCCCCTCCGGCATGCCACAGTCCCGGTGTTAGTCCCCTTGAAACAACTTTTTCATCACTATTGTGGCCAGAAAGAGTCCCTGTGGGTTTTAAAATTTTCCTGCCTATTGAAGTCTATGGCGGTTCGCCGGGTTCGCCCTGTTCGCGAACATTTGTGTAAATTCGCTGTGGTCGTGCTTGCACACTATTGGAAAAAGCACTGGCCTATGCATACTCCCATGGTCCCAGCCACTAGAGAGATCTGTGCCTTTTTCTATAGAGCATGGCCACCTCTGCTGTATTGCAGGGTGGTCTTGACCTCTGGATGCGAGGAGTATATAATGTGATGGAAAAATTAATCAAGCCGGCAAAGGAGGCAATATGGACAATCACAATACATTAGTAAGTGCCTTGTAGTAACTTTGTCTACATGATAAATGTAATTGTACTGAATTGCAGGGTTTTCTGCCCAGGGATATGTGGTTCCTCAGTTTTTTGGCACTACCAATATCTTCACTTATAAAAACTTCCCATCTTGCTGTCCCAAATATTGTACCTGTTCTTATCCAGTTACTGTATCTGCTCTTTTGCACTGTGCTCCCAAATACTGTACTTGTTACATCAGCAGCTTAACGCCATCTCTGCACAGTCACCCTGTGTTTCCTCTTTACACCTCATCTCCTCTGCAAGATTAATACTAGAGATGAGCAAACTTTTAAAAAATGGATTGAGATGATTTGTTGAAGTTCTTTAAGTAATTTGATTTGTTACGAATTGTGCTAAATCTGGTTTACCTAGGCCACTGCCTGATCATATGCATTCCACTTTGTGGCCCAATATCAGTGTGAAGGCTTGGAACTTAAACTATATGGAGAGTGCAGGGAGAAGGTATCGCTGTGTGCAGTGTGTTATAGCGCACCCACATTCATAGTCAATCCGTTCCGTAGGTACTGTGCCATGAGTATTTCAGGCAATTGTAATTTATCAACATCACAGTGGAGAGCACCAATATTCATAGCTAATCTCTTCTGTAAAGCTACTTTCACACGAGCGTTGTTTGAATCCGGCGTTCAATTCCGACACCGGAACTGCCCGCCGGATCCGGAAAAACGTGTGAAAACTGATTACATTTGAATCCTGATCAGGCTTTCAATCACAATGGAAAAATGCATTGGAAAAAACGGATCCGCCATTTATGGACTTTAACTTTTTTTCCCTATTTTTCGGGTTTAACATGCAAAAGCCAGATCCGTTTTGACTGAACACACTGCGCCGGATCCGGCGTTAATGCAAGTCAATGGGAAAAGGGCCTGATCCGGCGTTCAGTCAAAGTGTTCAGGATTTTTGGCCGGAGGTAAAAATACTGCATGCTACGTTTTTCTGAAAAGCCTGATCAGTCAAAAATCCTGATGCATCCTGAGGGACGGACTCTCCATTCAGAATGCATTAGGATGAAACTGATCAGTTCTTTTCCGGATTTGTGTGAAAGTAGCCTTAGCTGTGGAATTACTGTACATCACAAGTGGGTCCAAAACAGAGATAAATGTAATAGAATTATTTTCATCTCAATTAATTAGTAAAGATTTTAAACATTCTGTGTTCATTTTGTCATTAGGAGGTATTGAGTGTAGACCCAGGACTTAGTTGAAGCACCGGTTGGGAAGGATTAAAAGGTTTCTGTCACCAAAATTTTTCGCTTTTAAACAGGCTGACATTATAGATGTAAAAATGTCACCTGAATTTAACTCTGCATTTTTTAAATTAATTTAAACTTTTATTATATGCAAATGAGCCTCTAGGAGCAGGGGGGCGTTGCACCTGCTTCTAGAGTCTCCGTTCGCTCACCTCATTTCCACGCCCTTCTGTCTTGATTGACATGGCCAGGCCAGCGTTGGTTCTCCTGCTGGCCCCGTCTGCCATGTAAATCTCGTGCCTGCGCCGTCCCATTCAGTATTTGGCGCAGGCGCATCAATCTGCACTCCATACCTCATAATGTCAAAGTGAACATAGAATGTTTAAAATCTTTTCTATTTTATTGTAAAGGAGAAACTAACATATTGCATTCACCTAATTATTCAGACTTTTTACTCAGGACTTAGTTGAAGCACTGTTGGTAAGGATTATTGTCACAGGTAGTACGGGGAAGGAAGGACAACTAATGGGAACCACAACAAAACAACAACAGACTAGGCCCCAAACCTAGGGAAAAGAAGTCATCTCTTAGCAATCCCTGAATATCTCTCCCTAAGCTGCTATCAACATGTGCACATCTCAAAGGTAGAAATGCACATGCACCGGAACCTGAGACTACTGAAACACTGGACCAAACCCTCAGCTTAGGGAACAGGGAAAGAGGCAGTTTCTCCCTGAGGCCTAGTCAGAACAGACACAATAAGAAAGGGAAAAGTACTTAGCTTGAGAAGCAACTGGAACAGGAGAACCACCACTCAAGCAGAGCACTCCACAGAAGAGCTATTAGCTGCAGGGAAACCACAGAGAGGCGGAACATATAAAGAGCCACCTGACTAATAATGAGCCACACCTGTGAAGGGGTGGAAACCTGTCAGCAACAATGAAAACAATAGAGATCTGTCAGATCAACTCCTGAGTTCTGAGTTCTATCTGAACTTCTAAGATCTCTTCCAGAGCTGGTGGTGAAAATTACATGTCTTCTTGCAGGTGATGCTACAAGGTTTGGGGATTTTCCTAAGCCAATCTTCTGTTGTCTTGACTTTGTGTTTAGGATTTTTGTCTTGGTGAAAGGTGAACCTTCAGCCCAGTCAAAGTTCCAGAGCACGCTTGATTAGTTCTCCTGGTCCTACCATCTGAAAACCACCCTCAAAATACCTCCACAAGATGATCTTGCCAGCATCATGCTTCACTGCAAGGATGGTATTGGGCAGCTGATGAGCATTGCCTGGTTTCCTCTAAATATGACACTTAGAAATGAGGCCAAAATGTTCGATCTTGTTTTCATCAGAACAAAGAATCTTGTTACTCAAAATGAGAGTTCATTAGGTGCCTTTTTGCAAACTACAGATGGGCTTTCATGTGTCTTTTAGTGGGGAGATGCTTCTTTCTGGCCACTGTGCCATCAAAACCAGATTGGTGGAGTTCTGCAGTAATGGTTGACCTTCTAGAGTTTTTTTTCCCCATCTATATGGAGCATTTTTGGGTCTCAGACAGAGTGACCATTGGTTTTTTGGTCACCAGTTTAAAAATCTGTTTCACTTTTTGATTACTGGGGGTGTTGAATGCAGATTTATGGTCCTTTTATTTACCTCAACCTTCTGAGCCCAGTCACAACTGAGATGGCAGTAAACACTTTAGTTATTACACTGCTTGCTGACAGTTACAACGATCCCCGGCAGAACTACTGTATGAATGCAGCTATAGATAGACGCTGACTCAAGATCAGTACAAGCCAAGAAAACATAAAATGACTAAACTTTTTAATACAGATTATATCTATAAGGTGCTCAAAGTATGTTACTGTACCCTTTTAGTCTTCTCCAACTTGTATTTGAAAGACAGAAAGAAATCTAAGGGTTGAGATCACTTTTACAGAATGGTGTTAAGCTTAGACAACTATAGTTACTTATGAAATATTACCCAGTGAAATGGAATATAAATGTAAGGCAGGATTATAAAAGACTTGATCTATGAACTGTAAATTAAAATAATTGTCATCACTGTAACTATTGCCCATCATCACTGTAACTATTGCTTTGCAAACGCCACTTTTTATTTTATAGTATGGGTTACTTGCTTGTAATTCAGATAGACAGCAATGAGGTCAGACCCAAGCAACTTTCAAAAAGCATGCATTAAAACTATGGTCAAGCATACTCATGCTCTTATTCTCCCTTTCCAAAATCTAATTGTAAACCAGTGGAGCAGGTGGTTTAAAACCTCTCATCAATGCCCCAAGCCCACATTATTCTGAGAAAACGGCCTGAGGTCACAGCTTAATTGAATCTCTCATCAACATAGTCTGTATCATCAGTCATTATGAAATATAAGGTTCTAATCAAATCCCATTTAAAAGCTACATGATGTAATTACTAGTGTAACAATAATATAACGTTAACGCAAGGTGCTTTCTCTTATTACTACTTAACCGTAAACCAAATACTACCAGGAACTGAAAGCAAAGAAAAGCTTAGCTGCCGAGCAGCAAGGAAAGATGATATAATGCACTTTCCCAGGTGAAACTGACCCATAATTTAATCATTGCTAATGCATGTTATAATATGAGAACATTTCAGGTCTTTAAACCTTTATATCTCCTATCCATATACTTAAGTGATCAAATAAAACCATGATAGAAACGTACGCTCATCCTTTCTAAAGATTGCCAATCAATATTATAAAGGGTTTATGAAATCTATACGATATTATGTCTTCCAAGCATCAATTATTTAGGAGTTTAAATTCTAATCTAGTTAAAAGATAAAGGGGGAGATTTGTCATAGCTTGGCTATGATACCTCTTCATAAATTTGGAGTAGCATCCGGCAGTCAGTGCACCATAACTGAAATCCATTCCAACCCCTGTTCTTCTACTCCAGAAAACTAGCCTAGAATATATCAATGTAACAGGGACACTGCCCCCACCATTTCTCCACCCTCATCATGGTCATTTTTAGGGAAAGTGGTAAGTCCAGTGAAGAATTGCCACTTGCACAAAGAAAGTTGGGCAGGTGGGGTTGAAAAAGTCACAGACATTCATTTGGGACTTTTTCAGGCCACAAATGGAGTATTTTAATGATAAATCTTTGGCTATGGGTTAACTGTGATTTCCAAAAACCTTTGAAGTGTCAAACGTTTTGAACGTTGAAGTCTGGGCCCTGGACTTTTTACGAACCCATCTTGAAATAGTTAGGAGAAACATTGCTCTGCTGAGCTCTTCTGCATCATCTTTTTAGCAATCAGTGGGGTCTCACAGTCTGGATCTTCATTAAGAAACCTTTGATATATCATTATGACAGTTTCACTTCAAATACGTGTATTTTTTGATAAAAAAACATATCCACAAGAAAGTTTTATTACAAATTCTGAACACATTTGGCTCCTTCAGCTTCCCAGTACATAGAAATCTAGAAAATTATATTTTCAATTAAATCCATCTGAGAACTCTTTCCACTGTTGAACAGTTTTCTAAGCTTATTTATGACCAAGTCAAAGTTAACTTTAAAGGGGTTTTCCAAGATATTTTTTATTGATGACCTATCTTCAGGATAGGTCATAAATAGGGGCGTAGCTATAGGGATTGCAGAGGTAGCAGTCTCTACTGGGCCCAGGAGCTTGAGGGGGCCCAAAGACCTGTGTGCTGCATAAAAAGATACCGGTTTTATAGGGATTAGGTCAAGAATTTGGGGTGCTGTTCCAATTTTTGCCTCAGGCAAGATGAGGGCTATATGCTTTCCTGGCCACAAAGCACTGAGGGAAGGGGGGCCTAAGCTGAACTTTGGCACCAGGGCCCACAAGCCTTTAGCTACATCCCTGGTTATCAATATCAGAGTGGCAGGGGTCCGACACCTGGCACCCTCACTGATCAGCTAGTTAAAGAGAAGGTCACTTACCATGCCAGTGCAGCCTTCCCTTCACTGTTTACCTGATCGTCATCGAAATCGCAGCAGTGAGCAGGTGTAATTCCAAAAATTCATCCCATTAACTTTAATAGGATAACTCGTTCCTATCAACTTATATTGGAGTGATCTATTTTGTAATTACACATGCTCACCACTGCAATGTTGATGGCGAGCAGGTAGACAATGAAGAGAAGGCTGCACTGGCACGGCGCGTGGCCTTCTCTTCAAACAGCTGAATGGCAAGGGTGCCGGGTGTCAGACCCTTGCCGATCTGATATTGATCACCTATCCTGAGAATAGGTCATCAATAAAAATATAGCAGATAAGCCATTTAATTTAGTCATAAATTAACTTAGAAGATTGTTCAGGAGAAGAGAGGATCTAGAAACTGACCCTGGGTTGATTATAAATTAGCCCAAAATACATGTATTTAAGTTTAAAAAAAATACAAAGCTGTCTATTTGACAATAAATAATCATATACTATTGTGCTCAGATACTAGAACCAATTTCAAATGTTGGATCCACCAAGCACTGGTTTTCAGTAGCTCACAAAGTTCATATCATAGCTATGCAAGCTATCAATGCAATTCTTTTATTCAGGGTTGCTCTTAAAAAATTGTTTATTTTATTACAAGCATCATATAACCTAATAATAAGCATTTGAGGAAAAGGAGTTCCTTGGCGTGTGTGGACTAATAGTTTCATAATCTGCCACCTCTCTTGGTCTCTGATTTTATTACATTTTCCTCTGCCATTCATATAATTTTCCCCTGTCTTGACCGCCTCCCCAAAAAATTCCCATGTACAGTATTTGTAGTTAGGTCTACATGCTCCTTCCCCTCTCCATTGTATAGACAGACACAACAATGTTTTTGGAAGCCAAAACCAGGAAGGAATTTAAAAAAATATATAAGTCTCATCTGTCCTTTATATTTTCTCCCTTTTCTGTGCCACTGCCGTTTTGGCTTTTAAAACAGTTTTAGGAAACCTGAACATGTAGCTGCATCCTTAGACAACTTCCCAACTGTCCCTTATCCCACTAAAAATGGCAAGCAATGAATAGTATTTATTGAATATCATGGGCTTGAGTTACAATTACATACAATGCTTGTCTTTGGCCACACATGTGGAAATATTGGGCTACTTTCCTAGGGGTATGCTGGCTGGCCACACACATTAGATAATTGTTGGTCAATCCCACCAGTTTCAGCAAAATGAAATAACATTTGATTGAACCTAGGGAAAATCAAGTTGGTAGAGAAGCAATATTGTTGAAATGTAAAATATATATTATCTCTTTTTTGACTATGACGTTACTAGCATACTTCTAATAGCCCATAATCAATTTTTATTGATTCATAAACACATTTTTTTGTGTTTCATTTTTATATTTTAGTTCCTAGTAGTTTCAGAAGTGTGTGAAATGGAATTTACAACCTTCATTTTATTTTTAGAGCATACATGAAAATAAAGTAAACACTATGTTTTAAGAGAAAAATAGGGAATGACAGGTTATGGATTTTGAGCGATTTTCCTCACAATATACTTAGAGAGCAGTTCATCACGTTTCTACAATGATGTATCCAAACACTGAACTGTAGAAGTACATTTTAGTTCCCACTTGGTTTACAATCTCACATTTGTGTACAAAACATCTAGACTTTTTTTAGTATTTTTTTTTTCAAAGCTGACACAAGCTTCATTACTACTTTTTCACAACAACTGTCTGAACAACTGATGCATAAATATCCTAGAATTTATATAACAGGTTTTGAGAATTACTGACAATCATGACAACTTGCATCTTGATTAAGTGGGGAAGAGACATACAGTCATGTGAAAAAATTAGGACACCCTTTGAAAGCATGTGGTTTTTTGTAACATTTTTAATAAAAGGTTATTTCATCTCCGTTTCAACAATACAGAGAGATTAAAGTAATCCGACTAAACAAAGAAAACTGAAGAAAAGTCTTTTCAAGATCTTCTGTAAATGTCATTCTACAAAAATGCCTATTCTAACTGAGGAAAAAGATAGGACACCCTCACATGTATTCCCTCTTAAATTGGCTCAGATCTCACACAGGTATATCACACCAGGTGCACATAATTAGTAGATCGTTACTCTGCATGTTGAATGAGGCTTGCCCTATTTAAACCTCAGACATTTAGTTTGGTGTGCTCCTGACTGTTGAAGTGAGAGTGAGCACCATGGTGAGAGCAAAAGAGCTGTCAGAGGACTTCAGAAAAAAGATTGTAGCAGCCTATGAGTCTGGGAAGGGATTTAAAAAGATCTCAAAAGATTTTGAAATCAGCCATTCCACTGTCCGGAAGATAGTCTACAAGTGGAGGGCTTTCAAAACAACTGCCAACATGCCCAGGACTGGTCGCCCCAGCAAGTTCACCCCAAGAGCAGACCGCAAGATGCTAAAAGAGGTCTCCAAAAACCCTAAAGTGTCATCTCGAGAACTACAGCAGGCTCTGGCTACTGTTGATGTAGAAGTACATGCCTCTACAATCAGAAAGAGACTGTACAAGTTTAACTTGCATGGGAGGTGTGCAAGGAGGAAACCTTTGCTTTCCAAGAGAAACATCGAGGCCAGACTGACATTTGCCAAAGATAAAGTTGACAAAGACCAGGACTTCTGGAATAATGTTCTTTGGACAGATGAGTCCAAAATTGAATTATTTGGACACAACAGCAGAGGACATGTTTGGCGTAAACCAAACACAGCATTCCAAGAAAAGAACCTCATACCAACTGTGAAGCATGGAGGTGGAAGTGTCATGGTTTGGGGCTGCTTTGCTGCAGCAGGACCTGGTCAGCTCACCATCATAGAATCCACGATGAATTCTACTGTGTATCAGAAGGTGCTTGAAGAACATGTGAGACCATCAGTTAGAAAATTAAAGCTGAAGCGGAACTGGACCATGCAACATGACAATGACCCAAAACATACTAGTAAATCAACCAAAGATTGGCTGAAAAAGAAGAAATGGAGAGTCCTGGAATGGCCAAGTCAAAGTCCAGATTTGAATCCCATTGAGATGCTGTGGGGTGACTTGAAAAGGGCTGTACGTGCAAGAAACCCCTCAAACATCTCACAGCTGAAAAAGTTCTGCATTGAGGAGTGGGGTAAAATTTCCTCAGACCGATGTCGAAGACTGGTAGATGGCTACAAGAACCGTCTCACTGCAGTTATTTCAGCCAAAGGAGGTAACACTCGCTATTAGGGGCAAGGGTGTCCTATCTTTTTCCTCAGTTAGAATAGGCATTTTTGTAGAATGACATTTACAGAAGATCTTGAAAAGACTTTTCTTCAGTTTTCTTTGTTTAGTCGGATTACTTTAATCTCTCTGTATTGTTGAAACGGAGATGAAATAACCTTTTATTAAAAATGTTACAAAAAACCACATGCTTTCAAAGGGTGTCCTAATTTTTTCACATGACTGTACATATTCACTTATCGAGAAAAATGGCGCATATTTATCAAGCTAAATACTCTAGAAAACTGGTGTTATTTGTTCAAATCTGGTGTAGATATGTTGTTGTAGGGGGACATGTGTTGAAATTGGACACAATCCGCCAAATAAGTTGGACTTAAAGGAACACTAAACACAAGAAATTTGCAAAATAAATTATCAACACTTTTTCCCATTGTCTCCTCCTTTCCTTTGGTTCTATTTTCTGTCATATTGCAATTAAACATGATAGAGAAAATATTCATTTAGATTTTTATGTCCCAAAAAGTCATTTGGGTACCCCCTCCATCTCCTCAATGTTCTGTAACAAGCTGTAAGACAAGTGGATAGAGCAGGAGCATCCATGATAAACCCTGTCTGCAGCAGGACAAAATGATTGATAAGCCTCATCCCATGGATAAGCCCGCTATATAACAGGCCATCTCTTGTGGTTATCATTTATCTTGTCCCGCTATTGCTGGGCACTATATATGTTTTGGCAAGCTGTTTATAGTTTATAACACATCTTGTGTTTTTGTCCATTGGCAATATCATATAACTAATTATTTTGTTGGTATTAGTCCCTATTTATTCCCCTGAGAAACTGACACCCGAGACGGTGCAGGGAAATGATTTGGAACATGTGTTTTTGTTTGAGACATATGGTATTACTCTAGACCATTGAAGAAAAAAGGGATTTTGTCCACCTTGTAATTGTGGTAATCCAAAGGCTTTTATTTATAATCGCATAGGTATAAAATCCAGGTACAAGAAAGCAGGTCTACATGTTTCGGGCCCAATTCAATTTTAGCCCTTACTCATGTCATGAGTAAGGGCTAAAATTGAATTGGGCCCGAAACATGTAGACCTGCTCTCTTGTACCTGGATTTTATACCTATGTGATTATTGAATAAAGCCTTTGGATTACCACAATTACAAGCTGGACAAAATCCCTTTTTTCTTCATACTTCTGCATTTCTCCTGATTCGGGTGAAGGAGTTGTTCCGTGCTACACAGTGGAATCCTCGGCAGGTGAGAGCTGCTCAAACCTTTGATTTTTACTACTCTAGACCATTGTATCTGTTTTTTTTTTTCTCTTTTTGGATAAGTTAACCATTATTGAGTTCACAAGGAAGACATAATAGAGATTGCACAGGTTAAAAGGTAGGCAATTAAAGTAATGGAATGGGTGGACTACAGGACCCAGAAACATTAGGATTATTTATTTTATCACATTTTGTTATGTTGCGGCCTTGTGCTAAAATAAAAATAAAAAATCTAATTTCCCCCCACCAGTCTGCACTCAATACCCAATAATGAGAAAGTGAAGAGAGAATTTTTGAAATCTTTGCTAATTTATCGAGAGGAGAAACTAATATTTTACATTGGTAAAAGTATTCAAGACCCTATACTCAGTACTTACTTGATTACAGCCTCCAGTCTTTGGTATGATGCCAGAAGGTTTGTACTCTTGGATTTGGGGATTTCTTGCCTGCCATTCGTCTCTGCAGATCCTCTCAAGCTCTGTTGGGTTGAATAGGGACCGGGAACAGACATTTTCAGGCTTTCCCGAGATTTTTTTATTGGGTTCAAGTCAGGGCTCTAGCTGGGCAATTCAAGGACAAACATACGGTTGTCCCTAAGCCACTGCTGTGTTGCCTTGGCTGTGTGCTTAGGTTCATTGTCTTGTTTGAAGGTAAACCTTTGTCTCAGTCTCAGCTCCAGAACACATTGGATCAGGTTTTCATTCAGAATATCTGTGTACGTTGCTCCATTCAGCTTTCCCTCAACTCTGACCGGTTTAAGGGTACTTTCACACTAGTGTTATTCTTTTCCGGCATTGAGTTCTGTCCTAGAGGCTCAATACCTGATTAGTTTTATCCTAATGCATTCTGAATGGAGAGCAATCCATTCAGGATGCATCAGGATGTCTTCAGTTCAGTCTTTTTGCCTTTTCAGGATGGAGATAATACTGCAGCATGCTGCGGTTTTATCTCCGTCCAAAATTCCGGAACACTTGCCGGCATTTTTCCCATTGAAATGCATTAATGCGGGATCCGGCCCCGAGTGTTCCGGCAAAATGGATCCAGCATTGCGGTCTGCGCATGCTCAGACGGCAACAAATGTGAAAAAAATAAACGCCGGATCAATTTTTCCGGATGACACCGGAGAGACGGATCTGGCATTTCAATACCGGAATCCTCTGCCGCAAGTGTGAAAGTACACAAAATCTAAAGGCATTTTTTTCTGGCTATTTCCTGGTTTTTCCCTTTCAACCCCTTTACAGGATTCTGACCTTCTTTGCAGAGCAGCAACCGGAAAGCTACTCTGTGGGATAATCCTAGTGTAGTTGGCAGTTAACCCACAGGTACCTTGGTGAAAGCACCAGAAGTTTAGTATATACTGTATGCTCAGTATATACATATATACGCTGGAAAACTGCAAGTATAGTCTAAACAGTTTCTAAGACTTAGGCCTCATGCACACGGCCGTTGTTTTGGTCCACATATGAGCCGCAGCTTGGATGTGGACCCATTCACTTCAATGGGGCCGCAAAATATGCGGACAGCACTCCGTGTGCTGTCCGCATCCATTGCTCCGCTACGTGGACCCCTCAAAAAAAAATCTAACATGTCCTATTCTTGTCCATACTTTGCGGACAAGACTAGGCAGTTATATTGAAGGCTGTCCGTGCCATTCCGCAAATTGTGGAACGCGCACAGACCCCAATCTGTGTTTTGCGAATTTGTGTGCATGTAGCCTTAAATGCAGATTTCTGAGATCCAGACAGCACACTTGAAGCTTAGAGGTTGGGAGACACAGGATACCTAGGCAGGCAGAGTGATAGTCAAGATACAAACGAGACAGGATGGCTGGATATTTGGCAGGAATAAAGACAAGGCAGGCAGACAGGGTTAACTAAAATACAGACAAACTGAAAGTGGAAGTATTGGAACACACAGGCAGGGCAGGTACAAGGTGGATCACAGATCAGGTAAAAATGCCGGATACACGCAGGTAAACACCAGGAACCTTAAAGCTCACCTCTTATACTAAGGCCCTTCTCCCTCCATTACTTAGCTTGGTGGGGTGGCCAGCTCTAGGAAAAGTCCTGGTTGTTACAAACATCTTCCATTTAAGAATTATGGAGGCCACTATGCTCTTGGGAGCTTTTAGTGCAACAGAAAATGTTTTGTACCCTTCTCTAGATATGTGCCTGCACACAATCCTGGCTCTGATTTCTAAAGGTGTGTACCGTATTTTTCGCCCTATAAGACGCACCTAGGTATAATTTCTGGTTAACTCTGGGTTAGAAAAAGGTTACTATTCTCAGATATATACAGTGATCCCAGCCTCAAGATACAATGGCCACAGGATACAAAATCATGCAATGGTCTTTGCTGGACCATCATACATTGAAACTAAACTCAACATACAAAGTCCCAAGCTCAGATCCAACCAATCAACATGGCCATTACACTGGTAAAACACTCTTATTGGTTGTCTAGTGACATCTCTGCACAACTAAATGTTCTGTACTGCCCCCTCTCTGTGCTAGGATGAGCTACTCCTTTGGACACCTGTTCAGTGGCTACTCCACTGAAGAAGCTCCTGTACCCACCATAGAAGTTGATTTACAGTTTGCTTTGTATGTCTTGGTTACTGCTTATTTCTCTTGAAACTTCACTTTTTCTTATTATGGGATGATATTTTGGGCTTTGGAACCAATTACTTGTTTTAGATAAAGTGACCAAAATTACAATCGTTTCAACATACAATGGTTGACCCAGAACCAATTACTATTGAAATTTGAGGGATCACTGTACTGTATAATAAAATAAGATATCTGAGGAATATAATCAAAATTATGAGCATGTATTTTACCATTAAACACAAAAGCATGTAAGAAATGAAAGCTGTAAACATTTTTTTGATTTTTAGAAAACTTTTCTTAGGCTTTATACCTGCCCAAAATATTGTATTTTTTTTTATATTTTTATTTATTTTCATCTTATTGCAAAATTAAATTTACCCTTTTCATAAGGTTGGTAATTTCTATAAAAGTTTTATATAGAGTTTCAGGAAATATGAGCCTAAAATTCTATGCATACTATTCTTGATCTTAGGATGTGATAAATGTTTAGTTTACCAAAAAGTTTTGAAAATTATTTTACCTTAGACTTTGAGACTCCCTGACATTTCCACCATCTGTTCTGATTTTTTTTTTAAACATTCTTATTTGAGGAGCACAAATAATATCAGATGTGGAAAGTATCATTTATGCATTTTTGATGTGTTAAATTAGCACATCTTACCTTGTGTAACTCTATAATTACATGAGCAGAAGATCACTATGATTCTTAGACCATTCTTTCTGCTTTTAAAGTACTGTGGCAGGTATTGGTATTTAACATTGGGTATCGCTTCAAATGGCATGTGTCTGTGTAATCAGTGAATGTATGCCTTGAGTGTTTGTTTCAGTGCAGAAATCAATATGTTTCTGTTTAAATCATGTGCTAAAACCCCATGGCCTCTTGAGAAGTCCAATGACAAATAACCATCTGCCATCTTTATAAGCCACTAAAGAACTCTCTGAGTAAGTAAAGAGTTCTAATAATCCCAAGTGGTAAATGTAAACTGCAAAAAAGTACAGACATTTCCCTGAATCACTTTATCCTCTGTGTACTGATCCATCATTTTAAAGCCTTTCTGATCACAGGATTACTCTGCAGAAATCTTCAGAATCTATATGATAACCACATTTTTCATCTGACTGGTTAATTTTATTGAAACTATAGAAGTTATTTATAATTATTATGCAAGTCTCAATATACTGTTGTGGATTGTAATAAATTTTACAGATTTTATAGACTGTTTTTTTGCACCTACCTGCCCATAAGGCACACCTAGATTTTAGATGAGGAAAATAAGATTTTTTTTTTTTTTATTAGACCTCAGATAAGACTACCAATCAGAACCCCAATGTTAATCAGACCTCAACTCAGAGCCCTAATCATACCCCCAAGGTTAATAAGACCCCCAATCAGACCTTAGCTCAGACCTCCAATGTTAATAATACAGTATGCTGCCCTGCAGGGTATTGCGATAGTGAGGTCACGGTACTTAGGCAAACGAGGGTTGCTTTTGGTTACTCACAGTTTATGGGGAGACCCTGGGCAGGCATAGAGCAGTGATGGAGAGGCTGGCACAGGAGTCCTCTAGGGCACTCTCAATGTATAGGGACCAGGCCTGATGTTGAGTGAGGTGCCCTGGTTGTTTCAGATGTTTAATGTGCCGGGGGCAAGGTCCCTTTAAGATTCGTGACGCCAGTGCCTGTAAGGGTGGCACACCGATTTATAGTAGTAATCAGTGAGGAACACGATGTTGTGGTGAACCAAACTTTCTTTACTGAAAACAGTTAACTTTATACAGTCTGAGTTCAGTTCCACATGGCAGCAGCAATTATAAGCAGGCTTTTGCAATTAATGGCGGCAGGCAGGTGGGTCTCTCCGTTCCCGGAGAGTAGGCCGGTGGCGCTTCTTCTTTTTTATTCATGACAGCGTCCATAGTTGAGACAATTTGCGCACCTGACAGCTCAGAGTGATCCTCTCTCTGCAGCACACTCGATCCCTCTCCGGAGAGTGACAGGGCGGCACACACTAATTCAGTCAAGACCTCCCACTCCTCTGGTCGGCCGCCCCCCAGGTACTCCGGCATAGGGGAGGCGGAGTCCATTATCGCAGACATGCAAATTTGTAGACAGGGTGGTGGCGCGGACATACAGTCTTTCCCGCACTTTTTAGCAGAAGGCACCAATTTTTCCCGCCAATTACAGCACAGTGATGGCGCAGCAAACGAATCTAGTCAGTTGTTAGGCGGCCATCTTTTTAAGCATACAGCTGTCTATTCACTGCGGTGACTCACATAAGCAGCAAACAGTCCATACTATACCATTTTCGCACCGGGATTATTACAGTTCTTTGGCCCAGCAATTTTTCAAATAAACAGTTAGGGCTTTATCACATCAAATAATGGCACACAGTTTATATTCCACAATGGTGCAGGAATGATCGGATCCTGTTCGTGACGCCAAAATATGCAGTATGCAGCTCTGCAGGGTATTGCGATAGTGAGGTCACGGTACTTAGGCAAACGAGGGTTGCTCTTGGGCCTGATACACACATCACAGGGAAGAAATGAACATAAAAGCATATAAGAATACATACAAATGGACTGCTAAATACACTGCCACTGTCACTCAGTAGTAGGAGAACCACGTGGCCCAATCGACCCTTGTGTAGTGCCCACATTTACCTAGTGGGACCCCAAATCAGACCTCACATCTGATCCCCAATGTTAATAAGACCCCAAACAGACCTTAGATCAGACCCCCAATGTTTATAAAACCTCAGATCAGATTCCAAATATGAAAAAGACTGAATGGGGTATTCAGACCTCAGATAAAACCCCCAATGTGAATGACCCTTAATCAGACCTCATATCAGAGCCCCAATGTGAAAATATTTCTAATTCAAACAACAGATCAGACCCTTAATGTGATTGACCCCCATTCAGACCTCAGTTTGGACCCCCATGCTCAGAGTAGACAAAAAAAAAGACCTTTCTTGCTCTGGACCCTGCTGCTCCTATTATCAAGTGTTCCTTCTGGTCTTCCTGCATGTTAAGCTGTGACCCTACATCACAGTGTCACAGTGTCAAAAAGGACAGACGCAGGTCACAGCACAGCATGAGAAGCCATCAGGAGAAGGCAAGGAAGCAGTGATTACAGAGCCCAGGGAGTACTGCAGTCACCACTTCCCAGTCCATCTGTATTAATGAGCACTTCAATAATAGTGCCCAGTAGTATTCACCCCATGAGATGCAATGAAATTTTCCCCAAAAAGTGTATAGGGAAAAAGTGTGTCTTATAGGGAAAAAATGTGGTATATTATGCACAATTAGAGATTAGCGAATGGATTGTAAACAAATCAAATATGTTACGAATTTCCCAAGAACGTCAATTTCCAAAGAATTCCCTTTTTTGGAATTTGTCTTGCACAAATCGCAAAAAAATGCATCTGCCACCAAAAATGGATAATTTTTGGTCTGCTTTTTTAATAAGAAAATTAGTGTTGAGCGAAGCTAACTTCGGATGTTTTATCTAAAGTTGCTTTGTTCAAAATTTCAGAATAATACTGTATGGAGATCTGTTTCCGTACAGTATTAGAATGTATGGGCTCTGATGAGCCAAAGTAAGTTATTCAAATAGTCACACATGACTTTGTTGAATAACTTCCGTAGTTGATTTTTAAATTGGAAAACCACTTTATAACTTGAAACCAAACTCGCCTTCGGTTTCGACGTACTAGGTACAGTGAGCACCTGAGAAGCCAGAGCAGAGGATGGGAGTGGTAATGACTCTTGCTATTGCAAGCTATCATCTTTTCTTGCCTGTGATTTTAGATGCTTGTATGGGTGCAAGGCAGGGCATGCAGAGTGTAATAGCTGGAGTATGGTGCAGGAGTCAGTAACCAGGCCAGATTTAACAGAAAAAATATTTATCTTCTTTAAATGCAAAATAGGAGTTTTAGTACATCCAACAATAGCAAAACACAGTTCCAACTGTACACAGTGAAATTATCTCCCAGATAGTGATGTATAGTTTAAGACTAGTTCTCTTTAGGGATGGAGGAACATTGGCCGGGACGGTTCACGAACGCGCGTATGCGCGAACGTGATCAAATGTTCACGAAACGCAAGTTCGCAACGGGCCCCATTCACTTTAATGGCAGGCGAACCTGAAGAACCTTCAGCTCATATTTACAGCCACCAAATACTTAGTAGAAAGTGCACAAATAGTCCCACAACAGTCCAACAAAAAATATGTATCTTAATCAGGGAGACATTTTTATGCGTCTTAAAGGGAAATTCACTGAAATGTGCTCTATCGGAGCCTAGAAAAAATGTATTTTAGGCAACGGGAGTATGGGCCTTAAAAATTAGGCATTCATCTGACATAAAATAAATTCTGATTATGTGGCTCGAGGTACATTATGCGGTCAATGGATACAAATTTTAATGTAAGCCACTGGACTACAGGCCCTAAACATTAGGCATTCCTCGGACAGAAAAGATCAAGTGATTATGTGGCCGGAGGGATATTACACAGTCAACGGATATCAATTTTACTGCAGGCCACTCCAAATACACTTGTACGGGGAGTGCTGAACATGAGGAGGCATGGATAATTTTGGGCTTTATCAAGGCCTTCTGCATTGGGATGACAGTTTTTGATCCAGGTGCATCAGACTTTATTGACACCTGAGGCCCTTAGGGATAACGCAGGGCTGACATTAGCCTAGGAACAGGGGATCTCCACCATCAGGGGTCCTCCCTGGGCTGAGGCTTTAAGAAAAGGGTAAGTGTAGGGACAACTTATTTCCCCTTCCCCACTATCATTGTCACTTACCTGGATGCTGTGAATTAGATTTATTAATATAGTAACCACTTTTTGAGTATTATTCTTGAGTATCTCAAAGGTCCCTTACGGGTCCTATTTTAATGAATATCAATACAATTGTGATTTTAGGGGGTTTCTTTGCTGAAACTTACACTACAAATACAGGTAAAATACATATGTTTAAAAGAACTAAAAATATAAAATTGGATTAAAAACATGGCCAGCGAAATCCCCCCTCTTGAAAAAAACTCTAATGATAATAATTGAAATTCTATAAAACGTGGTTGTCACTGGTGTTGAATTCCTCCGAGGCCCCAACAATTATTCATTCAGCGTACAGAAAAGAACAAGTAAGTATGTGGCTGAAGGTAGATTACACGGTCATTGGATATCAACTTTACAGCAGGCCAGTGGACTATAGGCCCTAAAAATTATGCATTCAGCGAACAGAAATGAACAAGTAAGTATGTGGCTGAAGGTAGATTACACGGTTATTGGATATCAATTTTACTGTAGGCCAGTGTATTACAGGCCCCAAAAATTATGCATTCACCGTACAGAAAAGATCAAGTGATTATGTGGATGGAGGTCTATTAGATGGTCAATGGATATAAATTTTACTGAAGGACAGTACAAATACAGGTCAAATACATATGTTTAAAAAACTACTAATATAAAATTGAATAAAAATCATGGCTAACGAAATCCCCCCTTTTTGGAAAAAAAACGAATGATAATAATTGAAACACGTGGTCATCACAGGTGTTAAATTACTCCGAGGCCCAAAACATTAGGCATTTACCGGACAGAAAAGGCCTTTTATGCCGCTGTATTTATCTAAGACAGAGACCATTATTCGTGTAACACCCCAGAGTTGGGTTACTAAACACTTTTACCCCGCTACTATCTGCTAAGAGCATTAAAGGGGTTGTCCAGGTTCAGAGCTGAACCTGGACAGCCCTCCATTTTCACCCCGGCAGCCCCACTGACATGAGCATCGGAGCAGTTCATGCTCCGATGCTCTCCTTTGCCCTGCGCTAAATCGCGCAGGGCAAAGGCATTTTTCAGAGTTCCGGTGACGTACCGGGCTCTCCATGGGGCTGACAGGAACCCCGGTGACGTCACCGGCACTGATGGGCGGGATTTGGCTCTGCCCTAGCCAGTAAAACGGCTAGGGCAGAGCTAAAGCCCGCCCCTCAGAGCCGGTGACGTCACCGAACACACTGCTGGGCGGAAGTTACCGCCCGGCAGTGTGTTATTAAAAACAAAAGAGCCTGTGCCCTGCGCGATCTAGCGCAGGGCACTGGAGCGCATCGGAGCATGAGATGCTCCGATGCTAGGCTCAGGGGGGCTGCCGGGGTGAAAATAAGGGTATGTCCGGGTTCATCTCTGAACCCGGACAACCCCTTTAACACGGTCATTTGATGTGATTTCCCTCATGTCATTCACAACTGTGCAAATGTGATATTTTCCTTGTAATGTTTCAGGTCTACCAGCAGGTGGCGGCATCGTTGGTAGGAATAGTTTTAATGTTATGGCCATTCAGAATGGAACGTTCCTGTTCTGTTCTGCCCCCCCCCCCCTGGTTAAAGGAAGTGGAGTTTCCGACATCCGGCAGCAAGGGAGGAAAAAACAGTTATATCCAGTTAGTTCTAGCTCTCCCTGCATGGGGAAGGCTGTGTGTGTAGGAGCTCCCAGTTCTAGAGATCCAAGCCAGAATCTTGTCTCGGCTGAGATAAAAGATCATCATTCACAGTCTGAGCCCTTCAGCCTCAGCTGCTAGAAAGCAAGCAGCCACCTCCAGTATTCCAGGAAGAAGCATACCCTGTGAGCACAACTGTGAGTAACGTCCAGAGACCAGGAGAAGCTAAATTCCTCCTCAGATAGTCAGTCCCCAATACAGAAAAACATAGTCCAGAAGATAGTAATTTCTGCAACATTACATAGCCACAAGCAGACGACGTATCCTGCAAGAGAGCTCCAGGCACATGATAGAAGCAGAAGATAGATTCCTGCCACACATTGCCAATACCTGCTGGGAATTCATACTATTGCTGTATCTCACTTGGATGAAAGCTGCATATAGTAAAGACAAGTTTGAACTTTATTCCAAGTCTGGATCTCAATTATTGCTGCAAATGCCTCAATTACTCCTACTAGCAACACACTCATTTTATTGCAAGTGAGCCAGGATCCAGGAGTCCAGCCATACCAAGGTAGGAGGCATCGTTGACACTATTGCTATTACCACACTCCTAGCCGGGTGCGTGAGTTAGAACATCTTAAAGGGCCCTGTGTTAGTACCCTGCGCACCCTGCATTTGGCGTCATGTACAAACTATAGACTTGTATACCCATATCCTGACCCACTGCATAATCTGGCATCCATGTAATTGAACCACGGTCTGGCTCATTGCTTTTGTTCCGGGTGGCGGCGGATATATGTGTCCTGTCATGAGGAAATTTTATAAAACGTGGTCGTCGACTCATCACGTGTTGAATTCCTCCGAGATCCATGCCTCATTTATTATTAGAAATGTGAGGTAGTCTACACTGTCATTAGCTAGGCGGGTGCGCTTATCGGTCTAGACCCCACTGCACTGAACCTCCTTTCGGACAGGATACTCGACGAGTCGCAAGCCAAGAGTTCCATGGAAATTATTCCAGCTCTGGCCACAGGTCAAGCCTGCACAACCAGTAGTCCAGAGGTTCCTCGCTTCTCATAGTGTCCACATTGTCCGTTAACCAGATGTAGTCGGACATCTGTCGGACTAGGCATTCACTGAGGCTGGATCCGGAGGGCAGCTGTCGATGGGTTGGCTGCAAGAATGATCTCATATATGAAGTGACAAACACATCTTCAAACCGCCCTCTTCTTGCATGTGCTGTTGGATTGGTACCCGCAACTGTTTCTCTAGAAATTCCTCTGCCAGCGCCCGCAAAAGCAGAATGCAGCATTTCTCGAAGCAAGGCCTGGAAATTCTGCATTCTGACAGCCCTCTGTGATGCTGGTAACATGTCCGCCATTTTGTGTTTGTAATGGGGGTATGTTGCAACCCAGTGCTGGTCCTTGCCTTTTATGCTTTTTATACGGAGGTCCTTCTTCAACAACTGGAACATGAAGGCCCCCATTTACACTAAACTTGAAGCAGTGGAGTGGCCTGGCTCCTGCTCATCATCCAGGATAATGTCGTCCTTGGTCTACTCCCCTAGCCACAGACAACACCAGGGATCCTATAAAAGTTTAAAGCGTTCTCTTCTTGCTCCTCCTCCCCCCAGCACTATTATCATCTGACTCCTCAGATGTCTGGTCGGCAGGTGGTGTCGCCGCTGAACGCCAGCAAGGCGAGCCATGGCTGTTTGAGATCTTCTAAAATAGTCAGAGATTTTCCTGGCCTGCCGCAAGATGTCTTAGACCCTGGGGTATTTGGCAACTAATTAATGCATGACTAAGTTCAGGATGTGTGCTATGCACGGCACAGTATGTGTGCCATTTTGTCCTATTTCAGCGCGCTCAGCATATTGGCACCGTTGTCGCACACAACTTTACCAACTGTCAAATTGAGCGGGGTTAGCCACGCATCGGCCTGTCACCGCAAAGCTGAAAGGAGTGCAGGACTGGTGTGGCTCTTGGTTTCCAGGCACAACAGCCGCAGCACAGCATGGCAACGTCTCACCTGGTATGTCAAATAGGTTCTGGGGAGCTTGGGAGGCGCAGCAGAAGAGGTGGTAGCAGAGGAAAAGGAGGAGTCAGCCGAGGAGGAGACGGAGTATGAAGTAGGAGGAGGAGGAGGAGAAGAGGCAAACCTGCGTGCAATCCAAGGTGGTAACACCAAATCCACATGGGTGCCACAGGTTGCATGCTTGGCGGCCATCAGAAGGTTCACCCAGTGGGCAGTAAAGGTTTTGTACCTTCCCTGCCCGTGTTTGCTAGACCACGTGTCTGTGGTCAGATGTATCTTGGCACCGACACTGTGTGCCAGAGATACATTCACTTGCTGAACCTGGCCACATAGTTCCGGGATGCCCTTCTGTGAGAAATGTTTCCTTCCATTGTGGTGTGCCAATGGCCACAAATTTTCTAAATCCTTCTGAGTCCACCAGTTTATATAGCAGTAGTTGGCGGGCTAGCAGTTTTGATAAGCCAGCGGTCAGCCATTGGGCAAGAGTGTTATCCGGCATCATCATCTTTTTATGCTTAAACATTTGGGCATGGAAGCCTGCCTTTTGCCAGATGAACGTGACAATGGCACGGTGGAAGGTGGAGTGAAGGACAAATGAGAGGAGAGAAGAGAAGGAGAAGAGGCAGGACGTGGAGCGCCAGGAGTGTGGCTTTGTGGGTTCTGACTGTGTTGCTCCCACTGGGTTCGGTGATGGGAGGCCAGGTGTATTCCTAAGACGGTCGTTACTAGGTGAGTGTTGGGCTTACCACAACTTATGCGTTGACCGCACAGGCTGCAGATGGCAACAATTATTGTCAGCAGCGGACACGTTAAAAAAAGCCTGCACTGAGGAGTTATGTGCCGGCATCCTGTGAGCACCAGGTGGGACTGTGCATGATGGATAGCTTGCTCCACATACATTTGTAGTCTGCTTTTTGCCTCCTGTGCATTGTAAGTTCTGACTGCTTCTCCTCCTATCTGCTGCTTCGTCTCTCCCTCTGAACTCCCCTCCTCTTCCTCGACAACTCATCATCGTCACCTTCACCACCACTAATATTAGAGATCTCGGAGTAGGCAGCAACACTGGGGACCACCCTCCTTGGGTTGATCTGCGTACTCTCGTCAGACTGCTGGTTGGCGACCGTTGATACCTCCTCTTCCTGATCCGATGCAAAGAATGGCTGCGCATCGGTAAGGTCTTTGAATGGATGGGAAAATAATTCCTCTGACTCGAGCGGAGAGGATATGGTGGTCGTGGTGGTGTCTTTGGGGGTGCACAAAGCAGAGAGTGAAGAGGGTGCAGATAGAAATGATGAGGAGGGTGCAGAAGTGGAAAGCTGAGTGAGCCACTCACGACCAACTGTGGTGCATTCTTCGCACGCACCTTCTGCAAGTTCCCACTTAGGCTCCGGCCTGGTGCACCTGCCCGACCCTGCCACCCCTGTGGAATGGCCTGCCTCTTCCTCTGCCTGACATTTTCAAAATGACCCTGTGACAAAACCCCCTATAGAAGAGCAGTATTGGAAGGTATATCACACCCCTACCTCAATCTGTTTTTTAGGGGGGAAACTGGTATATCACTCCAGTAGAAATGAGTTGTTCCTATAGTGTTTGTCACTCTGTGTAGCTGCTGTAATGCAGTAAAGCCACAAACAAATGCTGCACTACCCAAATGCACTATATAGAAAGTATATTATAAGTATATTACACCCCTCAGTAAGTCACACCTATCGATAGCACACCTATGCCAGTCCTTAAAGGGACGTTTGTGGCCCTATTAGCTAGAGTTTGGTGTCCATAAAAGTCTGTCCCTGCTCCACACAGCAACCTCTCCCTACACTGGCAAAAGACTGAATGTAAAATGGCAGCCAGATCAGGTTTATTTATAAGGTAGGGGGTATGTCTATGTGCTGAAATGTCTCAATTGGCTGTCCTGTACCACCTGATGGATGTGTCATGTGTCAAAGTTCTTAACAATGTAAAAGAATATGGTGCTGGCGGACATCGCCATATATTCGCCCGTTCAGCGGACAACGAACGAGCAGAATTCGCCGTGAAATTTCCGCGAACCGCAAGGCCATCTCTAGTTCTCTTCTTCATCTTTCTCCCTCTCTCCTTTTGTAGCTCATACAGAGATCGTGGCATAGCCTTCTGGGTCTAAAAAAAAAGAGCATACTTAATTAACTGTCCCCTTCCTCCACAATCTCTAGTTTAAATTGACTCAAGGTTAGGGGCAGGACTAGTGGTCACCTAGCCTCCTGTGACCGGCTGAGCCAGGATTGTTAACCCCAGCTGTGCCATGGCTATGCTGGGTACACATACAACAATACATTACAGTATATTACATAACAAACCATTGGTAGACAGCCGCTGTGAGCTAGTGTTCCCTCTATGCATGCAATAATGTGCCATGATCCTGTTACTAGCTCACTGGTTATACTAATTACTACATGTCAGATCATCCCCGCAAGTCCTGTTTTTTGGATATTATCTGACCCAGTCATCTGTACTTCACAGTTTGGCCCTTTTTAAGTTGCTTCCTATTTATCCTGCATCCAATACATCAATTTCAAAATCTATATATTCACTTGTTGCTTAATCTATCTGGACTGGTGCCATCGTCATAAGAGAATCAAAATTATGCACTTCACCGGTTTTAATGTTATGTATGATCAGTGTAAACAATGTAAGGATTAGGTATGGATGCCCGTACACGAAGCCTGGCAATTAGCGGTGAGCTGCATGCGGATCATGTACAAGCAGCCTTAGAAAAACCACCGAGCTCCTTTCTGATTTCAAATTATGCACACTATTCACTGATTATCCGATGATTATATGCAGCGCTAATGTGCAGTGCTGTACAACAGCACAGAAAAAAACATCATAGGCATAAATACCTTTAAAGCGGGGAAAATGAAAAGAAAATCCAGGCCACCATCCTAGCAGTACTGCAGCAGTCTGGGTTACATAATACATGTGATGTCTCTCCCTAAAGCATAGCACTGTAGCAATGTGTGCAAGCAAAGCCTTTAATATGAATGAACTGCATTACAAAGCATTATGAAGTCATATATTTTAGCCTTTCTACTGTTAGCCATCTATGCAGTGTTGTTTTGTGGATGTGGAGCTCTCAAACCACCTGCTTCAAGCCTTGGCTAAGTGAACATATCGCTCACTCATCTGTCACAGATAAAACATTAGATTTTCAACATTAAATAATGATGACATTTAAACTCCAGGAGCTTAGTAGAGATAAAATATGTCCGGCATTTTAGGAAATTAAGCAACTATTCTCCATTCAGGAGCCCTGGCTTGAACACCTCTTGGAATAACTCAGTGACTGATTTTGCAGAAACTCAAATTCTGATGATCTAAATTAGCAAGATACCATGAAACACCTACATATCTTTATTTGTGCTGCAAAGTAGATTTAAATGGATTGTACAAGAGTTAAAGAAAAGTGGTTGATGCCTGGTATTGTAGCACAGCATAAATGAAGTGAATAAACCACAGTGCCAGACACCGATTCTGGACAACATCTTTAACCCTTAATGCTTTTCATACGCACTGTGTAAAAAAAAGGGCGCTGATGAGTCTTTATGGCAGCCAGATGTCTAATAATGGCCCACAGGCTTTCCAGACACATGTCCCAATAGGGTGGCTGTCAGCATTACACTGAGAGGAAAAATACACAGCAATACAGAAGTATTATGAATTATTATGTTAACATCAGGCTCATAGCTGTTGAAGTCTCCTAGAGCCTAGGTCAGTGATGAGCAACCTCCGGCACTCCAGGTGTTCTGAAGCTACAACCCCCAGAGCCCTCAGTTCATGGGAGTTACTAGAACAACTAAGCAAGTGTGTATGCTGGGAGTTGTAGTTTCACTGGAGTGCCAAAGGTTGCTGATCCCTGGCATACGTAGGTTCTCAACCAGCGTTATGTGTACCTCAATGGGTATACTACAAACCATGTATAATGAAATGGGTGTGAACGCACTGTGTCACCTGAACAAACTTGCCTATAGGCTACCCTTAAGGGCATTATATAAATGGCTATCAAGGTGTTCACCCTTTAACCCATATACAGGGATCTGGACTTAACTGTAGGGGAACTACCAGGCTGCTACTTCATGGCGTGGTCTCACTGCTGACCATGGGGGTCCAAAGACACCTTTGCAGGGCACTGTGGGATCATTTAACAACTGTAGTCAGGGACAGGCCAAGGTCAGGGCAGGCAGAGTATGAGCAATCAGACCAAGGTCAGAGTGGTCGGCTCAGGGTCGGAACAGAGAACAGATGGAGGTTAGCTATATGTAACAGGCAAACAAACAAGGCAGAAAAATTGTGAACTGGAACTTATTTTTAAGGCAGCTTCCCAGAGGAGAAGTACCACCGGTAATAGAAGATAAGCAGTACTCCAAACCCACATGTAGGGTAAAAAGCCAATAATCTGGATACCTGGTAAAAAGGTTCAGTTTGAGGTGGTTAACATCCAGGCTAAGGGGTCCCTTGTAGTGACAAAGTAATTGAAGAATCCACAGGACTCTTCCAGTTCAAAAAAATCTGTATTTATTTAACCCGCAGCAAACATTTCCACATTTTGACTAAGAAGTCTTTATCAAGCTTGAAAAATACTTCTTAGTCGAAACATCTTAATGTTTTCTACGGGTTAAAAAACACTGAATTCTTTAAACTGGAAGAGTGCTGCAGATTCTTTAATTACTTAACCCCTTCCCGACTGCTATACGGCTATATACGTGCTATCTGCACATACCTCGTGCAGCTAGCACGTGTATAAACGTCATGGCATGTCTTTAATCTAAGTGCTGCAAAACGCTTGGATTAAAGCTTCTGCCCTCGACTGCTGCTGTCACGGACAGCATACAGTCCAGTAATGCCAGCAAGGGACCAATCAGAGTGGTTCCTTGCCGGCAATCGCTCCGATTAGCGGCATCCAAGAGATTAACAAAGGGAGGGGGCTCCCTCTCTCAACCATGCCATGGCATTGCCAAGCCATGGCAACCTGATGCCTTGCAAAGGTCTCCAGTGTTTTCATCTATCAGTGTAAAACTGATAGTATTATACTTTGCAATGCAAGAGCATTGCAAAGTATAGTACAGTCATCAGTCCCACTGGATCTTCAAGATAAAAAAGTGTGAAAATTAAAAAGTTTAATAAAATATAAAATAAAAAGTAAATTAAAAATAAAAGTATATCCTCTCATTTATAAGAGATTAAAAAATGAAAAAAATAATAATAAACTACACATATTAGGTATAATCACATCCATAACGACTGGCTCTATAAATATATCACATGATCCACCCTGTCCGATAAACACCATAAGAATAAAAAATAAAAGCTGTGTAAAAATTTTTGTCACCCTACATCACAAATAAGCGATCAAAAATGCATATGTACGACAAAATGGTACCAATAAAACCGTCACCTCATCCCGCAAAAAATGATCCCCTACGTAAGAAAATCCCTTAAAAAAAAAAAATCTGTAGCTCTTAGGCCTCATGCGCACTACTGCTCCGTTTTTTGCTGTCCGCAAACTGCGGATCCACAAAAAACGAAAGCCGCCCGTGTGCCTTCCGCAATTTGCGGAACGGAACGGACGGCCCATTGTAGACATGCCTATTCTTGTCCACAAAACGGACAAGAATAGGACATGCTATATATTTTTTGTGGGGCCTCAGAACGGAGCAACGGATCTTTTGCGGCCCCATTGAAGTGAATGGGTCCACACCCGAGCCGCAAAAACTGCGGCTCGGATGCGGACCCAAAAACGGTAGTGAACATGAGGTCTTAGAACGTGGAGATACTAAAATATCATTTTTTTTGTTTCAAATATGATATTATTTTAAAAAGTATACATATTAGGTATCGCCGCATCACTAACAACCAGCTCTATAAAAATAACACATGACCTAACTCATCAGCTGAACACTGTAAAAAAAAATAAAAAGAAAGAGCAAAAAAGCCATTTTTTTGTCACCTTACTTCACAAAAATTGCAATACCAAGTGATCAAAAAGGTGTATGCCCAAAATAAAAAAGCTATGTCTCTCAGACTATGGAGACAATAAAACATAATTTTTTCTTGTTTTCAAAAAAGCTATTATTTGTAAAACTTAAATATATATGAAAAAGTATACAAATTAGGTATTGCAACGTCCGTAATGATCTGCTCTATAAAAATATCATATGACCTAACTGCTCAGGTGAACACTGTAAAAAACAAAACTGTTCAAAAAAAAAACATTTTTTGGTAAGCTTGCCCCATAAAGTGTAATAATGAATGATCAAAAAATCATATGTACCCAAAAATGGTATCAATAAAAACATCAACTCTTTCTACAAAAAACGAGCCCCTGCACAAGATGATCAGCAGAAAAATAAAAAATGGAGACACAAAAACATTTTTTTTTCAAAAATGCTTTATTATGTAAAACAGAAACAAGCAAACAAAGAAAGTAGACATATTTGATATCATTATATCCGTTACAACCTGCTCTATAGAAATAGCACATAATCTACCCTGTTTGATGAATGTTATAATAAATAAAAACGGTGGCAAAACAGCCATTTTTGATTACCTCGCCTCAGAAAAAACATGATATAAAGCAATAAAAAATCATATGTACCCCAAAATAGTACCAATAAAACTGGCACCTTATCCCCTACTTTCCAAAATGGGGTTCACCTTTTGGGAGCTTCTACTGTAGGGGTGCATCAAGGGGGCTTCAAATGGGACATGGTATCTAAAAACCAGTCCAGCAAAATCTGCCCTCCAAAAACCATATGGCGCTCCTTTTCTTCTGCGCCCTGCCGTGTGCCCGTACAGCAGTTTACGACCACATGTGGGGTGTTTCTGTAAACCGCAGAATCAGGGTAATAAATATTGAGTTTTTATGGCTGTTAGCCCTCAATGTGCTAAAGAAAAAAAAATGAAAATCTGACAAAAAAGTGAAATTTTGAAATTTCATCTCCATTTTCATTTCATTCTTGTGGAACACCTAAAAGGTTAACACCGTTTGTAAAATCAATTTGGAGCAACTTGAGGGGTGTAGTTTCTGAAATTAGGTCATTAATGGGGGGTTTCCACTATGTAAGCCCCACAAACTGTCTTCAGATCTGAACTGGTCCTTAAAAAGTGGGTTTTGGAAATTTTCTTAAAAATTTCAAGAATTGCTTCTAAACTTCTAAGCCTTCTAACGTCCCAATTTTTTTTTAATGACATTTACAAATTGATGCAAACATAAAGTAGACATATGGTTAATGTTAAGTAATAAATAATTTATGAGGTATAACTTTCTGTTTTAAAAGCAGAGAAATATAAATTTTGAAAATTTTCATAAATAAAGGTGAAATATATTGACTCAAATTTATGACTATCATGAAGTACAATGTGTCACGAGAAAACAAATTCAGAATGGTTTGGATAAGTGAAAGCATTCTAAAGTTATTACAACATAATGTGACACATGTCAGATTTGAAAAATTAGACGTGGTCAAGGGGGTATCAATGACCCTTGGTCATGAAAGGGTTAAACTACCTCCAGCCATTGACTGGAGGAAATAATCTGTGTGCTGACCCTTTAAATACATGCATGGACACTATGAACAGAGAGTGGAATTGCCAACAGGAAGCAGGCCTCAGCCTGCATGGAAGGAGCATAGCTACTCTGTGGAAGACGCCAGCAGGATGGAATCCCTGGAGCCCTGCAACTATGTAATGGGTTATCAAGGTGTCAGGCATGCCTACCAGCAAGAGGGTATTGACTGTGGGTACAGACCAATGACATAACACCATGTCTAAAGGATGTACTCACACCGTCCTTATACTGTGGTTTTAAAGTACTGCACAGTATGTCATCAATGCTTTAAGAGATGGGATACTTGAATTAGAAACATTTAGAAACACTACCCTAGGAGGACTAAAAGAAGACATAAAAATAAAATAATAACTTGTGTAAAATCCAAAAAATAAAATAAAAAAAAACAGAAACAATGTTTTTCCTCCCCATTAAAATGATTTAATTATGGTATATAAAGAAATAGAAATAAAAAACTATACACAATTAGTACTGCAGCATCATTAATGACCAAGATTATAAAATTATCAAGCATCCACACAGTAAACACCATAAAAAAGATAAATGCCAAAATTGATTATTTTTATTCATGCCCAAAAAAGAGAATACAAACTGATGAGAAATTCATATGTACCCCAAAATGGCACCAATGAAAATGCCATCTCCCACAAAAAATAAGCCCTTATATAGTACCTCAGATATGGAGTTACTGCAGTTTGTTTATATTATTGCATATTGCCTTTTACTATTTGTTTCCTGGCCATCTCTACCAGCAAGGAAAGGTTGGAAAAGGTTGGCAGGAACGGGGTTAACAAGCTTGTTCCAGCTTCCTTGGTGGGGGTGGGCTGGTCATGCTTTCTGCCAAGAGGGGGAGTTTCTATTCAGAAACAAAGAGGAGAAGAAGCAAGTCACAGATTCTCTAGAGAAAACTACTCCAAATTGTCCTCAAATAAAGCCTTGAAATTCCAGATAGCAGATTGAATTGCTACATCTGCATCTACAGACACTGCTAAAAGGTGAGGGATTACACTCAAATCACCCATCACAAAACAACTGCTAGTCCCAGTGGCGGATCCAGGGGGGGGCAACGGGGCATTTGCCCCCCCCCCCCCCGAGGCGGCTGGGCACAGGGAGATGAGCGCTTCCATCTCCAGTAATCTGTATCGCCGTCCTCAGTACAGCGATACAGATGCCTGTGCTGCGGCAGGGGAGGGAGAGGTGTGTCCCTTTCCCTTACTCTGATAAACTGCAGGCACTTGGCCGGCGCAGGCAGCGCGATGACGTCATCGCGCCGCCTGAGCCATACAGCATGGGACACAGGCCGGAAGAGGCCTGCATCGCATCACTGACATTGAGGTAAGTATAAGTGTTTTTTAAAAAAAAAATGTTATTATATACGATACTTTTACTGGCGGGGGCTGTTATTACTGGCACAGAGGGGCTGTTATTACTGGGGGCTGTTATTACTGGCACATAGGGGCTGTTATTACTGGGGCTGTTATTACTGGCACAGAGTGGCTGTTATTTCTGGGGGCTGTTATTAATGGGGGCTGTTATTATTGGCAAAGGGGGGCTGTTGTTACTGCACAGTGGGGCTGTTATTACTGGCACAGGGGGCTGTTATTACTGGCACAGGGGGGCTGCTATTACTGGCACAGGGGGCTGCTATTACTGGCACAGGGGGGCTGTTATTACTGGCACAGGGGGCTGTTAATACTGGCACAGGGGGGCTGTTAATACTGGCACATCATTGGGGGCACTATAGGGACATCTACTGAGGCCACAAAGAAGGGGTATTTTATAAGGGCGCTCTGTACAGTACAATTTTATACTGGGACACATTATGGTGGGTACTATGGGGAAGGGGGAGAGGAGTACTATGGGGTCATCTACGGGGGGCACTAAGAAGGTGTAATTTATACTTGCAAATTATGGGGGACACTGAGGGCATCTACTGGAGCATTTTATACTGGTACATTATGGGGGGCACTAGGAGGAAGGAGGGTGTGGAGCACTATGGGGGCATTTACTAGGGGCACTATATAGGGGTATTTTATACTGGCACATTATGGGGGCACTATGGGGACATTAGTTCAACTGGGGGCATTACAAGGGGGTATTTTTTGCACTGTCACATTATAAGGAGAATTATTTCTACTGGGGGGGGGGGCATTATGGTGGGCTTTATTACTCCCCCATGGTATGAGCCCCCTAGTAGCAGCACCAGCCTCTCCCTGCTCTGCTATCCCTCTGCCCCTTGTCCAAATCCTTATTATGAATTCTTTCTCATTAGGATAAAACACATCAGCCCTGCCGAGCCCACTGCCAAAGTGTTGAAGTGGTGTCCGAGATCGCCAAGGGCCAAGTCAAGTAATTGTAAGTTTTCATGTGAAATATGTTTGTTATACACATATAGCCTACACTGTGTAGTCTGTTCTATAAGCAGCATTGTTTTGTGGCGGCGGACAGAAAATAATCTGAAAGTGCCCCTCCCGAGACCAGGCTCTGGATCCGCCACTGGCTAGTCCTATATCACCTGTGCTGAATTGCCACCAACCAATCTGCCTCCATATCCTTGCTAGCGATAAAGAAGAATTTCACTAAAGCCTGCTGCTACTGTATGTATTTCAAGTTCTATGTAGCACTTAGTAAAAAAGACTTTGATACGTCTATCTCATTCTTCAGTATTATATTTGCACTGCACTGATCCCCAGGGGCAATGGCCTTCATCAGGGTCACTACCACTCCTATCCTCTACATTTGGTTCTTCAGGTGTTTTTTTAAATCATATTCTTTGTGCATGACACAGGGATATTTAATCTTGTGTCTATCTACCATTGTTATGCACTTTTGCCTTAATTAAAAATGTGTCTGAAATTAATTACCAAAATACCATCAATTGAGATCTAATCATAAAAATATATAATCACTTTATTATGGTACACAATGTTTGAGCAATAATGATTGTTCATTTTCACTTTTTGACCTAAGTGAAGGAGACCTTAGCACCCTCATGGAAAAAATAAGCTGAATACAGGCTACAGATAATGCAATCTTTAGTCTTGTGTCCATCTGCCCAAAGGTAGCGTATCTATATTTTCACATCTTCTTCAATTTTATCTCTACATACTTTTAATTAGCAGGATACATTTTGGCTAATTAAACTAAGTCTCCCTTTCATGTCTGAATATTGATTAAACAGCAGGCTAACAAAGAATGCATGAAAATTGCACAAGCTCCATAGCTGTGGAAAGGCTGTGAAGAAAAAGGGACAGATCAGCTATCTTTTCCACCAAATATTTGAAGCTCACGGTATATATGGCAATTAAAGATTAAGTCAAACAATGCAATACCCAACTTTTATAATGACCAGGTTAATGTGTTGCTCTGGAATTGTAAATTAAATTAAAGCTTAAAGTTTATTGGGTTTCCCAGGTTAAGGGTATGGCTGCAGGGTTAGGTTTCCTGACGTAGTTTTGGAAGCCAAAATCAGGAGTGGATCATCGAAGGAGAGAAAGTATACACGACAGATATGACTTCTCTTTTTACAATCCACTCCTGATTTTGGCGTCCAAACTGCATGCAGAAACCTGATTGTGTGGCTGTACCTGTAGTGCACTGGAGCAGGGATACTTTGAAGTCTGGATATTTATGGACGTTTGCCCATGTTTCTCCTATGCAAATACCTCTCTTTATTTCACTTTAAAGGGTTAACTTGCACTGACTTATACTGTTTAATACCGTGTAACTGCATTTTATATGTATGTTGTCATATATATCCTGTTCATTTTCACAGCACTATGGAAAGGGTTAATGAATACTGAGAGACTTTTGGGACTTTATAGCTAATAATGAGAAGCTAGTAATTTTCCACAGCTATCATAAGGTTTAAAAACATGTTCTGGAGAGAAGAAAAACTGACTTGTTTACCAACAAAACCAGAAAGACTGACCTTTTGGATGTCTGGTTTATCTATGCTGTTATGTCTGAAAACCTGCCTTTTTTTTAAACTGCTTTGTCATTGACTATCATTGACGTGCTAATGCAAGTCTATGAGAGACAGGAGTTGTAACATTATACTTGTTTGTGCTAAGTTTCTCCACTCCAGCCGTCCCACTAAAAGGTTATAGTTTTTCCAGAAACTGTACATAAGTAGAGCAGTCAGAGTCCCTAGTGTTCTGCAGTTAAGGAACAGTGCTTAGAAGAGGAGACTCTGCCAGACTTTATGAGAGACCAGACAGAAGAAGTTGCTGAGACAGGGATACTCTGCTACAGATCCTAGATTATTAGCCTGTGTCCAGGGTACCAACCTTCTAGGAGAGAGGACAGCTAGCGCAGGCCTTTCCTCAGCATCAAATCCTTCTTGTTCCAGGGAAACTGGAGAAGCCAGCCCTATGCCTCATCTGTATTTTTTTGCACCTGAATTTCTCCAGTAAAGAAGCACATGGGTTTACTGGAGACCCTGATTCTCTGGACTTAAAGGATCTGTCATATTTTTTTTATTTTATTTGCTAAAGTGTAGGGCAAGTGATAGGTAACAATTTTGCAATAGACTTTATTTAGCCAAAATGTTTATTTTTTGTAGAAAGCTGGGGCTGAAATGGCCCTTAGCACTCTTCAAAAGAGCGTTGCTAAGGGCTATCCGTCCATTAGAAAGGACGAGCTGTGCAGACGCTATGCTTCTGACTCATGCTTCCCTGGGAGACAGAAGGCTGGGCAAAATTGCATTTATATTCCCCTTTTCTATGCAATCTAATGCTCTGTTACATTCACTGACCTGCGATCCCTGTGATAATAATTCATGTAGCAGCCGGCTCACTGCGCACAGTGCTTCTACTTCCGGCGGCTGTCACATGAATTATTATCACAGGGATGGCAATCGCAGGTCAGTGAATGTAACAGAGCATTAGATTGCATAGCAAGGGGGAATATAAATGTAATTTTACCTCCTAAGACTCCTGTGCCCATCCTTCTGTCTCCCAGGGAAGCACGAGTCAGCAGCTTAGCGTCTGCACAGACCGTCCATTCTAATGGACGGATGGCTCTTAGCAACGCTCTTTTTCAGCCCCAGTTTTCTACAAAAAATAAACGTTTTGGCTAAATAAAGTTTATTGCAAAATTGTTACCTATCACTTGCCCTACACTTTAGCAAAAAATAAAAAATATGACAGTTATCCTTTAAACAAATAAAGCTGATCGGCATGGGTGCCAAGACTCAGACGCCCATCAATTTTATGTTGATGGACTATCCTGTGGAAAGGCCATAATATTCTACATAGGCCATCAATATTCTAAACCTGGAAACCCTTATTAAAATGGAAATTCAGTTGACAACAACAGTCTTCCATATGATCTTCCATGTAAGTTTTTATATAGTAAATTAAAGGGAAGAATATGCATGAGTCATTGCACAGCAAATATGAATATCCTTCAGGCTGCCTTGTGTTGCCTAGAGATTATGTAAAGCTAATTCTAATTCTTCCATCAGTGAGCTGGAGCTATCCAGAGGATAGGTCATCAATAGTGTTGAATGAAGCAAAGCATTCAAATACGACTTCGGCCTGAAGTTTAGGAATACTTCGATTTGAAACTAATCTGAATTTCCTTGCAATTTGTGGTAACAAATTAGCTTTTCACAAAAAGTGCAGCTGCACATGTTACAAATTGAAAATAAGAAGCTCAGGAACGTGAGATTAACCATAATGCAGTGCATCCAGCCAATCCGCAGATATCCAAACCCTGTGATGTCGCAGCCCTATAAAACCTTCATCTCACGCGGTTTCTGCCATTGTCCTGTGAGCTGGGCATAGGGAGAGACATGGCGAGTTCTCATGCACTAGGGACAGTGTTTCAGAAATACTATTGGAGATTGAGAGTGCAGGGAGACTGTAGGGAGTGTGCTGGGAGACTTATGCTTCATTAGTTTTATGTATTTATTCCTACATTTACTTATTCCTACATCAGCTGTTAATGAAATTTAATACCAATAAGGTGAAAGCCTTTATTATTCCGGTGCCAGCGTGCCAACACCTACCATTCAGTCCAGATCCAATACCAGATCTTAAGGATGACCATCCTCATTTATTTCTGGCTTTACTTCTTCGAAATCATCCTTCTTGGTCTCCATGTCTTATAAAAGTCTGCAAGATGCAGAGAGAGGAGGAGCTGGATGTTCCTGATGACATATTCTCATTGATATTAGATGATGTGGAAAAGGAGGCAAAGCATATGGCAGAAGAAGGGCTCCCACCTGTAGGGTAAGAGAGCGCTGGAGTTGGAGAAGGGTGTATGCCAGAGCTGATTAATATTCTGTGTTTATTGTCAAATATCCTGCAGGAAATTGCAGGGAAGAATAGTAATAATATGCATATTGTTCCACTACCTAACCAGCCAAACCCCATACCAGCAACAGCCCCTATTTAAAGTTGCAATGTGGCCATTGACAATAAAGAAGGACTATACAGTGTCGTCTTCATTAAAAAATGAAAGGCAGCTGCTAATAGGCCACGCCTCTCCGTGTGGCAGTACTCTAAGGCAAAGTTGCCTGGGTATACCTAATCTATGGTGATTCGTAACAAATGAATTCATAGCAAATTTATTTGTAACAAATCATTTCTAGTCATCAGTAGTGTTGACTGAATCAACGTCAAATGAATTGACTTTGATCCGAATTTCAGGAAAAATTTGACCTGCCACAAAGTCAAATTTCTTTGTGTTTTATGGTAACAAATCAATTTTTCCCGAAATGACAGTAAAAAAATAAATAAAACATATTCACTTCATCCATTTGTTCATGGAGAAGCCATTATGGCAATCTTGATAAATAAACCAAGCAAAATCTTGCATGCAGTGATGCGTGACATCACCATGTCAGCACACTAACTTGGCAGAGTGACATCTTCAGTGATGACATCACCACGTCCGGCTAGCGCAATGACATTATCACATCTCCGTGAAAGATTTTGCGCAGATTCTTCAACCAAGATCACCGCAACAGCCTCTCCATGAACACATGGATAAGTATGTATTTTTTTAAACCCTGAAAGGCCTCAATTTTAATTATTAAAAATGAATGTGGCATCTGAGGGTTTTGTGACAAAGTAATTCTTAAAAAATCTACAGCCAAATCAAATTTTTGATAACTTCGCTCATCTCTAGTGATCAGTATAAAAATCTCAGAAAAACGTTTTTCATGAACAAGTTATATGTATTCTAAAAACTACAATTTGACAGATATTGGCAAAGTTGCCCAGCCCTAGCTAGGGTTAATGAATGTAGAAACCTCTGAAATACACCACATACAGAAATATAACACCATATTAAGAAGCAAAAACACATCAAATATGTGAATAAACAAGTCCTAATATATAATCAACTTGCGTCCTACTGCCTTTGATACAAAAGATCTTATTTCTTTTTGTACACAGCTCTCTACCTGGAATTTAAGACTGCCATTTACTTTACTAGCATGTTTAGTTCCTTATAAACCTCTTCCCACACATTTCATCTGGACCCTATAATCTAAAATGCTTATCTGATTAAAGATGGCATTTTATCCATCTGCTAATTCGAGCTCATGAGCTAGAAACTAACACTTTGGGAGCATTAAAAGCCTGAAACTATTATTGTGGCTTGCCGCTAATGTGCAAAACCGTTCCCACCTACAGGAAAGTTGCAGGCCTCGTATTTTGGTAATTGTTCAATGTCATTGTTATGCAGTCGTGGATTCAGAACTCAATGTCTCGTCATATACGGCCTCAACAGCATAGAGGTTCAATTCCGTACAATTAGGTTGTCTTTTTTTAATAGAATCCTGCTCATGAGTCATAGATTTTGAATTAATATGGAAATTAATTCTCTATAATTCTATGTACTTTGGTCTTAGTGCCTTCTGAAGTATCCTGGTCATTATTTCTACCTAATAACACATCCTGCTCATTTGTAATGAGACATAAAACAATTATTCTTTCAACTCTTTCCAGAATTTAGCATTTTGTCTTTCCGTGTGCAGCTTTAAATGCAAATAAATCTTAGTAGAGCTTTGTGTTATTGCTTTTTCAGGTTCTTGGTTATTGTTCTTGTGTAAGGCTGACAGAATTAACAAAAAAATTCATCTAAAACATATACAATACATATGAGCCTTTCCTTTCCTATTCTCTTGGCTGAACGTATCTTGAGTAGCACAAGATGACAAACTTTAAAAAGAAAACATAATTTCAAGATACTCCATCTGGAGATGTATTTGCTATATATTTGTATATGTGGCGATCCACTGGTTGTGATATGAAATTCATCCTGCCTAGGTTTTATTAGCATGTCCCAAAAATATTTAGAATTTGCACTGTGAGACATTGGTGTCCTTAACAGATTTGTGGAAAGTTAAAAGTGGACAGACACATCTGGAGATTAGAGTTGAGCGAACACCTGGATGTTCGGGTTCGAGAAGTTCGGCCGAACATCCCGGAAATGTTCGGGTTCGGGATCCGAACCCGATCCGAACTTCGTCCCGAACCCGAACCCCATTGAAGTCAATGGGGACCCGAACTTTTCGGCACTAAAAAGGCTGTAAAACAGCCCAGGAAAGAGCTAGAGGGCTGCAAAAGGCAGCAACATGTAGGTAAATCCCCTGCAAACAAATGTGGATAGGGAAATGAATTAAAATAAAAATTAAATAAATAAAAATTAACCAAAATCAATTGGAGAGAGGTTCCATAGCAGAGAATCTGGCTTCCCGTCACCCACCACTGGAACAGTCCATTCTCAGATATTTAGGCCCCGGCACCCAGGCAGAGGAGAGAGGTCCCGTAACAGAGAATCTGTCTTCATGTCAGCAGAGAATTAGTCTGCATGTCATAGCAGAGAATGAGGCTTCACGTCAGCCACCACTGCAACAGTCCATTGGCATATATTTAGGCCCAGCACCCAGGCAGAGGAGGGAGGTCCCGTAACAGAGAATCTGTCTTCATGTCAGCAGAGAATTAGTCTGCATGTCATAGCAGAGAATGAGGCTTCACGTCAGCCACCACTGCAACAGTCCATTGGCATATATTTAGGCCCAGCACACACACAGGCAGAGGAGAGAGGTCCCGTAACAGAGAATCTGGCTTCATGTCAGCAGAGAATCAGTCTGCATGTCATAGCAGAGAATGAGGCTTCACGTCAGCCACCACTGCAACAGTCCATTGGCATATATTTAGGCCCAGCACACACACAGGCAGAGGAGAGAGGTCCCGTAACAGAGGATCTGGCTTCATGTCAGCAGAGAATCAGTCTGCATGTCATAGCAGAGAATCAGGCTTCACGTCAGCCACTACTGCAACAGTCCATTGTCATAAATTTAGGCCCAGCACCCAGGCAGAGGAGAGAGGTCCCGTAACAGACAATCTGGCTTCATGTCAGCAGAGAATTAGTCTGCATGTCATAGCAGAGAATGAGGCTTCACGTCAGCCACCACTGCAACAGTCCATTGGCATATATTTAGGCCTAGCACACAGGCAGAGGAGAGAGGTCCCGTAACAGACAATCTGGCTTCATGTCAGCAGAGAATCAGTCTGCATGTCATAGCAGAGAATGAGGCTTCACGTCACCCACCACTGCAACAGTCCATTGGCATATATTTAGGCCTAGCACACAGGCAGAGCAGAGAGGTCCCGTAACAGACAATCTGGCTTCATGACAGCAGAGAATCAGTCTGCATGTCATAGCAGAGAATGAGGCTTCACGTCACCCACCACTGCAACAGTCCATTGGCATATATTTAGGCCTAGCACACAGGCAGAGCAGAGAGGTCCCGTAACAGACAATCTGGCTTCATGACAGCAGAGAATCAGTCTGCATGTCATAGCAGAGAATGAGGCTTCACGTCACCCACCACTGCAACAGTCCATTGGCATATATTTAGGCCTAGCACACAGGCAGAGCAGAGAGGTCCCGTAACAGACGATCTGGCTTCATGTCAGCAGAGAATCAGTCTGCATGTCATAGCAGAGAATGAGGCTTCACGTCAGCCACCACTGCAACAGTCCATTGGCATATATTTAGGCCCAGCACCCAGGCAGAGGAGGGAGGTCCCGTAACAGAGAATCTGTCTTCATGTCAGCAGAGAATTAGTCTGCATGTCATAGCAGAGAATGAGGCTTCACGTCAGCCACCACTGCAACAGTCCATTGGCATATATTTAGGCCCAGCACACACACAGGCAGAGGAGAGAGGTCCCGTAACAGAGAATCTGTCTTCATGTCAGCAGAGAATTAGTCTGCATGTCATAGCAGAGAATCAGGCTTCACGTCACCCACCACTGCAACAGTCCATTGGCATATATTTAGGCCCAGCACCCAGGCAGAGGAGGGAGGTCCCGTAACAGAGAATCTGTCTTCATGTCAGCAGAGAATTAGTCTGCATGTCATAGCAGAGAATGAGGCTTCACGTCAGCCACCACTGCAACAGTCCATTGGCATATATTTAGGCCCAGCACACACACAGGCAGAGGAGAGAGGTCCCGTAACAGAGAATCTGTCTTCATGTCAGCAGAGAATTAGTCTGCATGTCATAGCAGAGAATGAGGCTTCACGTCAGCCACCACTGCAACAGTCCATTGGCATATATTTAGGCCCAGCACACACACAGGCAGAGGAGAGAGGTCCCGTAACAGACAATCTGGCTTCATGTCAGCAGAGAATTAGTCTGCATGTCATAGCAGAGAATGAGGCTTCACGTCACCCACCACTGCAACAGTCCATTGGCATATATTTAGGCCCAGCACCCAGGCAGAGGAGGGAGGTCCCGTAACAGAGAATCTGTCTTCATGTCAGCAGAGAATTAGTCTGCATGTCATAGCAGAGAATGAGGCTTCACGTCAGCCACCACTGCAACAGTCCATTGGCATATATTTAGGCCCAGCACACACACAGGCAGAGGAGAGAGGTCCCGTAACAGAGGATCTGGCTTCATGTCAGCAGAGAATCAGTCTGCATGTCATAGCAGAGAATCAGGCTTCACGTCAGCCACCACTGCAACAGTCCATTGTCATAAATTTAGGCCCAGCACCCAGGCAGAGGAGAGAGGTCCCGTAACAGAGAATCTGGCTTCATGTCAGCAGAGAATCAGTCTTCATATCATAGCAGAGAATCAGGCTTCACGTCACCCACCACTGTAAGAGTCAATTTTCATAAATTTAGGCCCAGAACCCAGGCAGAGGAGAAAGGTCCCGTAACAGACAATCTGGCTTCATGTCAGCAGAGAATCAGTCTGCATGTCATAGCAGAGAATCAGGCTTCACGTCAGCCACCACTGCAACAGTCCATTGGCATATATTTAGGCCTAGCACACAGGCAGAGGAGAGAGGTCCCGTAACAGACAATCTGGCTTCATGTCAGCAGAGAATCAGTCTGCATGTCATAGCAGAGAATGAGGCTTCACGTCAGCCACCACTGCAACAGTCCATTGTCATAAATTTAGGCCCAGCACCCAGGCAGAGGAGAGAGGTCCCGTAACAGACAATCTGGCTTCATGTCAGCAGAGAATTAGTCTGCATGTCATAGCAGAGAATCAGGCTTCGTCAGCCACCACTGCAACAGTCCATTGGCATATATTTAGGCCTAGCACACAGGCAGAGGAGAGGTTCATTCAACTTTGGGTAGCATCGCAATATAATGGTAAAATGAAAATAAAAATAGGATTGAATGAGGAAGTGCCCTGGAGTCCAATAATATATGGTTATGGGGAGGTAGTTAATGTCTAATCTGGACAAGGGACGGACAGGTCCTGTGGGATCCATGCCTGGTTCATTTTTATGAACGTCAGCTTGTCCACATTGGCTGTAGACAGGCGGCTGCGTTTGTCTGTAATGACGCCCCCTGCCGTGCTGAATACACGTTCAGACAAAACGCTGGCTGCCGGGCAGGCCAGCACCTCCAAGGCATAAAAGGCTAGCTCTGGCCACGTGGACAATTTAGAGACCCAGAAGTTGAATGGGGCCGAACCATCAGTCAGTACGTGGAGGGGTGTGCACACGTACTGTTCCACCATGTTAGTGAAATGTTGCCTCCTGCTAACACGTTGCGTATCAGGTGGTGGTGCAGTTAGCTGTGGCGTGTTGACAAAAGTTTTCCACATCTCTGCCATGCTAACCCTGCCCTCAGAGGAGCTGGCCGTGACACAGCTGCCTTGGCGACCTCTTGCTCCTCCTCTGCCTTGGCCTTGGGCTTCCACTTGTTCCCCTGTGACATTTGGGAATGCTCTCAGTAGCGCGTCTACCAACGTGCGCTTGTACTCGCGCATCTTCCTATCACGCTCCAGTGCAGGAAGTAAGGTGGGCACATTGTCTTTGTAGCGTGGATCCAGCAGGGTGGCAACCCAGTAGTCCGCACAGGTTAAAATGTGGGCAACTCTGCTGTCGTTGCGCAGGCACTGCAGCATGTAGTCGCTCATGTGTGCCAGGCTGCCCAGGGATAAGGACAAGCTGTCCTCTGTGGGAGGCGTATCGTCATCGTCCTGCCTTTCCCCCCAGCCACGCACCAGTGATGGACCCGAGCTGCGTTGGGTGCCACCCCGCTGTGACCATGCTTCATCCTCATCCTCCTCCACCTCCTCCTCATCCTCGTCCTCCTCGTCCTCCAGTAGTGGGCCCTGGCTGGCCACATTTGTACCTGGCCTCTGCTGTTGCCAAAAACCTCCCTCTGAGTCACTTCGAAGAGACTGGCCTGAAAGTGCTAAAAATGACCCCTCTTCCTCCTCCTCCTCCTCCTCCTCCTGGGCCACCTCCTCTTCCATCATCGCCCTAAGTGTTTTCTCAAGGAGACATAGAAGTGGTATTGTAACGCTGATAACGGTGTCATCGCCACTGGCCATGTTGGTGGAGTACTCGAAACAGCGCAACAGGGCACACAGGTCTCGCATGGAGGCCCAGTCATTGGTGGTGAAGTGGTGCTGTTCTGTAGTGCGACTGACCCGTGCGTGCTGCAGCTGAAACTCCACTATGGCCTGCTGCTGCTCGCACAGTCTGTCCAGCATGTGCAAGGTGGAGTTCCACCTGGTGGGCACGTCGCATATGAGGCGGTGAGCGGGAAGGCCGAAGTTACGCTGTAGCGCAGACAGGCGAGCAGCAGCAGGATGTGAACGCCGGAAGCGCGAACAGACGGCCCGCACTTTATGCAGCAGCTCTGACATGTCGGGGTAGTTGTGAATGAACTTCTGCACCACCAAATTCAGCACATGCGCCAAGCAAGGGATGTGCGTCAAATTGGCTAGTCCCAGAGCTGCAACGAGATTTCGCCCATTATCACACACCACCAGGCCGGGCTTGAGGCTCACCGGCAGCAACCACTCGTCGGTCTGTTGTTCTATACCCCGCCACAACTCCTGTGCGGTGTGGGGCCTGTCCCCCAAACATATGAGTTTCAGAATGGCCTGCTGACGTTTACCCCGGGCTGTGCTGAAGTTGGTGGTGAAGGTGTGTGGCTGACTGGATGAGCAGGTGGAAGAAGAGGAGGAGGAAGCCGAGAAGGAGGAGGTGGCAACAGGAGGCAAAGAATGTTGCCCTGCGATCCTTGGCGGCGGAAGGACGTGCGCCAAACAGCTCTCCGCCTGGGGCCCAGCTGCCACTACATTTACCCAGTGTGCAGTTAGGGAGATATAGCGTCCCTGGCCGTGCTTACTGGTCCACGTATCTGTGGTTAGGTGGACCTTGCCACAGATGGCGTTGCGCAGTGCACACTTGATTTTATCGGATACTTGGTTGTGCAGGGAAGGCACGGCTCTCTTGGAGAAGTAGTGCCGGCTGGGAACAACATACTGTGGGACAGCAAGCGACATGAGCTGTTTGAAGCTGTCTGTGTCCACCAGCCTAAATGACAGCATTTCATAGGCCAGTAGTTTAGAAATGCTGGCATTCAGGGCCAGGGATCGAGGGTGGCTAGGTGGGAATTTACGCTTTCTATCAAATGTTTGTGAGATGGAGAGCTGAACGCTGGCGTGTGACATGGTTGAGACGCTTGGTGACGGAGGTGGTGGTGTTGGTGGTACATCCCCTGTTTGCTGGGCGGCAGGTGCCAACGTTCCTCCAGAGGCGGAGGAAGAGGCCGAGGCGGCAGCAGCAGAATAGGCCGAGGCGGCAGCAGCAGAAGAGGTAGCAGGGGGAGCCTGAGTGACTTCCTTGGTTTTAAGGTGTTTACTCCACTGCAGTTCATGCTTTGCATGCAGGTGCCTGGTCATGCAGGTTGTGCTCAGGTTCAGAACGTTAATGCCTCGCTTCAGGCTCTGATGGCACAGCGTGCAAACCACTCGGGTCTTGTCGTCAGCACATTGTTTGAAGAAGTGCCATGCCAGGGAACTCCTTGAAGCTGCCTTTGGGGTGCTCGGTCCCAGATGGCGGCGGTCAGTAGCAGGCGGAGTCTCTTGGCGGCGGGTGTTCTGCTTTTGCCCACTGCTCCCTCTTTTGCTACGCTGTTGGCTCGGTCTCACCACTGCCTCTTCCTCCGAACTGTGAAAGTCAGTGGCACGACCTTCATTCCATGTGGGGTCTAGGACCTCATCGTCCCCTGCATCGTCTTCCACCCAGTCTTGATCCCTGACCTCCTGTTCAGTCTGCACACTGCAGAAAGACGCAGCAGTTGGCACCTGTGTTTCGTCATCATCAGAGACATGCTGAGGTGGTATTCCCATGTCCTCATCATCAGGAAACATAAGTGGTTGTGCGTCAGTGCATTCTATGTCTTTCACCGCTGGGGAAGGGCTAGGTGGATGCCCTTGGGAAACCCTGCCAGCAGAGTCTTCAAACAGCATAAGAGACTGCTGCATAACTTGAGGCTGAGACAGTTTCCCTGGTATGCATGGGGGTGATGTGACAGACTGATGGGGTTGGTTTTCAGGCGCCATCTGTGCGCTTTCTGCAGAAGACTGGGTGGGAGATAATGTGAACGTGCTGGATCCACTGTCGGCCACCCAATTGACTAATGCCTGTACCTGCTCAGGCCTTACCATCCTTAGAACGGCATTGGGCCCCACCATATATCGCTGTAAATTCTGGCGGCTACTGGGACCTGAGGTAGTTGGTACACTAGGACGTGTGGATGTGGCAGAACGGCCACGTCCTCTCCCAGCACCAGAGGGTCCACTAACACCACCACGACCATGTCCACGTCCGCGTCCCTTACTAGATGTTTTTCTCATTGTTATGGTTCACCACAACAACAAATATATTATTTGGCCCAATGTATTGTATTCAAATTCAGCGGGATATAAATTTGAGGCCTAGTATTTAGGCGCTGGGTGACCGGTATGGATTTAGTGACAGAATTAGACTTGGAAATGCACAGAAGCGTGTGTGTGAAGTTATTCTGAATGACCCTATGTGCACCTTCAATATGATCTACCCTTTTAGGGATAGATTTCAAATAGCTCTGATATAGCAGAAACGACTAAATTATGAAATTGCTAAATTGGGAATTGTATTTCAACCCAGAACAAAAAATGTGCTTTGACGGACACTAAATAACTTTCCCAGCCACAACAGGACAGCGGTAACGAGAGATTTAGCGGGATATAAATTTGAGGCCTAGTATTTAGGCGCTGGGTGACAGGTATGGGTTTAGTGACAGAATTAGATTTGGAAATGCACAGTAGCGGGTGTGTGAAGTTATTCTGAATGACCCTATGTGCACCTTGAATATTATATACCCTTTTAGGGATAGATTTCAAATAGCTCTGATATAGCAGAAACCACTAAATTATGAAATTGCTAAATTGGGAATTGTATTTCAACCCAGAACAAGAAATGTGCTTGAACGGACACTAAATAACTCGCCCAGCTACAGCACTAGGGACAGATTTAGCTGGATATAAATTTGAGGCCTAGTATTTAGGCGCTGGGTGACCGGTATGGATTTAGTGACAGAATTAGACTTGGAAATGCACAGAAGCGTGTGTGTGAAGTTATTCTGAATGACCCTATGTGCACCTTGAATATTATATACCCTTTTAGGGATAGATTTCAAATAGCTCTGATATAGCAGAAACCACTAAATTATGAAATTGCTAAATTGGGAATTGTATTTCAACCCAGAACAAGAAATGTGCTTGAACGGACACTAAATAACTCGCCCAGCTACAGCACTAAGGACAGATTTAGCGGGATATAAATTTGAGGCCTAGTATTTAGGCGCTGGGTGACAGGTATGGGTTTAGTGACAGAATTAGATTTGGAAATGCACAGTAGCGGGTGTGTGAAGTTATTCTGAATGACCCTATGTGCACCTTGAATATTATATACCCTTTTAGGGATAGATTTCAAATAGCTCTGATATAGCAGAAACCACTAAATTATGAAATTGCTAAATTGGGAATTGTATTTCAACCCAGAACAAGAAATGTGCTTGAACGGACACTAAATAACTCGCCCAGCTACAGCACTAAGGACAGATTTAGCGGGATATAAATTTGAGGCCTAGTATTTAGGCGCTGGGTGACAGGTATGGGTTTAGTGCCAGAATTAGACTTGGAAATACACAGTAGCGGGTGTGTGTGAAGTTATTCTGAATGACCCAATGTGCACCTTGAATATTATATACCCTTTTAGGGATAGATTTCAAATAGCTCTGATATAGCAGAAACCACTAAATTATGAAATTGCTAAATTGGGAATTGTATTTCAACCCAGAACAAGAAATGTGCTTGAACGGACACTAAATAACTCGCCCAGCTACAGCACTAAGGACAGATTTAGCGGGATATAAATTTGAGGCCTAGTATTTAGGCGCTGGGTGACAGGTATGGGTTTAGTGCCAGAATTAGACTTGGAAATACACAGTAGCGGGTGTGTGTGAAGTTATTCTGAATGACCCAATGTGCACCTTGAATATTATATACCCTTTTAGGGATAGATTTCAAATAGCTCTGATATAGCAGAAACCACTAAATTATGAAATTGCTAAATTGGGAATTGTATTTCAACCCAGAACAAGAAATGTGCTTGAACGGACACTAAATAACTCGCCCAGCTACAGCACTAAGGACAGATTTAGCGGGATATAAATTTGAGGCCTAGTATTTAGGCGCTGGGTGACAGGTATGGGTTTAGTGCCAGAATTAGACTTGGAAATACACAGTAGCGGGTGTGTGTGAAGTTATTCTGAATGACCCAATGTGCACCTTGAATATTATATACCCTTTTAGGGATAGATTTCAAATAGCTCTGATATAGCAGAAACCACTAAATTATGAAATTGCTAAATTGGGAATTGTATTTCAACCCAGAACAAGAAATGTGCTTGAACGGACACTAAATAACTCGCCCAGCTACAGCACTAAGGACAGATTTAGCGGGATATAAATTTGAGGCCTAGTATTTAGGCGCTGGGTGACAGGTATGGGTTTAGTGCCAGAATTAGACTTGGAAATACACAGTAGCGGGTGTGTGTGAAGTTATTCTGAATGACCCAATGTGCACCTTGAATATTATATACCCTTTTAGGGATAGATTTCAAATAGCTCTGATATAGCAGAAACCACTAAATTATGAAATTGCTAAATTGGGAATTGTATTTCAACCCAGAACAAGAAATGTGCTTGAACGGACACTAAATAACTCGCCCAGCTACAGCACTAAGGACAGATTTAGCGGGATATAAATTTGAGGCCTAGTATTTAGGCGCTGGGTGACAGGTATGGGTTTAGTGCCAGAATTAGACTTGGAAATACACAGTAGCGGGTGTGTGTGAAGTTATTCTGAATGACCCAATGTGCACCTTGAATATTATATACCCTTTTAGGGATAGATTTCAAATAGCTCTGATATAGCAGAAACCACTAAATTATGAAATTGCTAAATTGGGAATTGTATTTCAACCCAGAACAAGAAATGTGCTTGAACGGACACTAAATAACTCGCCCAGCTACAGCACTAAGGACAGATTTAGCGGGATATAAATTTGAGACCTAGTATTTAGGCGCTGGGTGACAGGTATGGGTTTAGTGCCAGAATTAGACTTGGAAATACACAGTAGCGGGTGTGTGTGAAGTTATTCTGAATGACCCAATGTGCACCTTGAATATTATATACCCTTTTAGGGATAGATTTCAAATAGCTCTGATATAGCAGAAACCACTAAATTATGAAATTGCTAAATTGGGAATTGTATTTCAACCCAGAACAAGAAATGTGCTTGAACGGACACTAAATAACTCGCCCAGCTACAGCACTAGGGACAGATTTAGCTGGATATAAATTTGAGGCCTAGTATTTAGGCGCTGGGTGACCGGTATGGATTTAGTGACAGAATTAGACTTGGAAATGCACAGAAGCGTGTGTGTGAAGTTATTCTGAATGACCCTATGTGCACCTTGAATATTATATACCCTTTTAGGGATAGATTTCAAATAGCTCTGATATAGCAGAAACCACTAAATTATGAAATTGCTAAATTGGGAATTGTATTTCAACCCAGAACAAGAAATGTGCTTGAACGGACACTAAATAACTCGCCCAGCTACAGCACTAAGGACAGATTTAGCGGGATATAAATTTGAGGCCTAGTATTTAGGCGCTGGGTGACAGGTATGGGTTTAGTGCCAGAATTAGACTTGGAAATACACAGTAGCGGGTGTGTGTGAAGTTATTCTGAATGACCCAATGTGCACCTTGAATATTATATACCCTTTTAGGGATAGATTTCAAATAGCTCTGATATAGCAGAAACCACTAAATTATGAAATTGCTAAATTGGGAATTGTATTTCAACCCAGAACAAGAAATGTGCTTGAACGGACACTAAATAACTCGCCCAGCTACAGCACTAAGGACAGATTTAGCGGGATATAAATTTGAGACCTAGTATTTAGGCGCTGGGTGACAGGTATGGGTTTAGTGCCAGAATTAGACTTGGAAATACACAGTAGCGGGTGTGTGTGAAGTTATTCTGAATGACCCAATGTGCACCTTGAATATTATATACCCTTTTAGGGATAGATTTCAAATAGCTCTGATATAGCAGAAACCACTAAATTATGAAATTGCTAAATTGGGAATTGTATTTCAACCCAGAACAAGAAATGTGCTTGAACGGACACTAAATAACTCGCCCAGCTACAGCACTAAGGACAGATTTAGCGGGATATAAATTTGAGGCCTAGTATTTAGGCGCTGGGTGACAGGTATGGGTTTAGTGCCAGAATTAGACTTGGAAATACACAGTAGCGGGTGTGTGTGAAGTTATTCTGAATGACCCAATGTGCACCTTGAATATTATATACCCTTTTAGGGATAGATTTCAAATAGCTCTGATATAGCAGAAACCACTAAATTATGAAATTGCTAAATTGGGAATTGTATTTCAACCCAGAACAAGAAATGTGCTTGAACGGACACTAAATAACTCGCCCAGCTACAGCACTAAGGACAGATTTAGCGGGATATAAATTTGAGGCCTAGTATTTAGGCGCTGGGTGACAGGTATGGGTTTAGTGCCAGAATTAGACTTGGAAATACACAGTAGCGGGTGTGTGTGAAGTTATTCTGAATGACCCAATGTGCACCTTGAATATTATATACCCTTTTAGGGATAGATTTCAAATAGCTCTGATATAGCAGAAACCACTAAATTATGAAATTGCTAAATTGGGAATTGTATTTCAACCCAGAACAAGAAATGTGCTTGAACGGACACTAAATAACTCGCCCAGCTACAGCACTAAGGACAGATTTAGCGGGATATAAATTTGAGGCCTAGTATTTAGGCGCTGGGTGACAGGTATGGGTTTAGTGCCAGAATTAGACTTGGAAATACACAGTAGCGGGTGTGTGTGAAGTTATTCTGAATGACCCAATGTGCACCTTGAATATTATATACCCTTTTAGGGATAGATTTCAAATAGCTCTGATATAGCAGAAACCACTAAATTATGAAATTGCTAAATTGGGAATTGTATTTCAACCCAGAACAAGAAATGTGCTTGAACGGACACTAAATAACTCGCCCAGCTACAGCACTAGGGACAGATTTAGCTGGATATAAATTTGAGGCCTAGTATTTAGGCGCTGCGTGACAGGTATGGGTTTAGTGACAGAATTAGACTTGGAAATACACAGTAGCGGGTGTGTGTGAAGTTATTCTGAATGACCCAATGTGCACCTTGAATATTATATACCCTTTTAGGGATAGATTTCAAATAGCTCTGGTATAGCAGAAACCACTAAATTATGAAATTGCTAAATTGGGAATTGTATTTCAACCCAGAACAAGAAATGTGCTTGAACGGACACTAAATAACTCGCCCAGCTACAGCACTAGGGACAGATTTAGCTGGATATAAATTTGAGGCCTAGTATTTAGGCGCTGGGTGACCGGTATGGATTTAGTGACAGAATTAGACTGGGATATGGCCAAAAAATAAACAGACTATTGCTGGTTAAATGCACTTGGTGTGACAGCTTCACCCTGATGTAGGCTTTAGCCAAAAAACAACCACACCATTGAGGGTTAAATGCACTTGGTGACAGGCGCAGCTTGCCCCTGATTTAGTATATGGCCAAAAAATGAACAGACTATTGCTGGTTAAATGCACTTGGTGTGACAGCTTCACCCTGATGTAGGCTTTAGCCAAAAAACAACCACACCATTGAGGGTTAAATGCACTTGGTGACAGGCGCAGCTTGCCCCTGATTTTGTATATGGCCAAAAAATGAACAGACTATTGCTGGTTAAATGCACTTGGTGTGACAGCTTCACCCTGATGTAGGCTTTAGCCAAAAAACAACCACACCATTGAGGGTTAAATGCACTTGGTCGCAGCTTGTGCTGGCGCACCACAAGACACAAAATGGCCGCCGATCACCCCAGAAAAATGTGACTGACAAACGGTCTGTGCAGCCTAAAAACAGTGAGCAATTGAGGATCAGCAGCTCAATGATCCACAGCTGCAGATCGATCAGTTAATCAAGTCCTTTGGAGGAGTTAATCTGCCTAATCTCGCCCTACTGTCGCAGCCGCAACCTCTCCCTACGCTAATCAGAGCAGAGTGACGGGCGGCGCTATGTGACTCCAGCTTAAATAGAGGCTGGGTCACATGGTGCTCTGGCCAATCACAGCCATGCCAATAGTAGGCATGGCTGTGATGGCCTCTTGGGGCAAGTAGTATGACGCTTGTTGATTGGCTGCTTTGCAGCCTTTCAAAAAGCGCCAAGAAAGCGTCACAAAAGCGCGAAGAAAGCGACGAACACCGAACCCGAACCCGGACTTTTACGAAAATGTCCGGGTTCGGGTCCGTGTCACGGACACCCCAAAATTCGGTACGAACCCGAACTATACAGTTCGAGTTCGCTCATCCCTACTGGAGATAGTTAGCGTTAATATTTCACATTTAACCAAATAAAGTATACAAATAGTGAAGAGTGAAGTTATGAAAAATTTGATTTGGCAGCTTCACAAAGAAATTTGATTTGCGACTAATTATTTTGTCATAAAGTGCATTCCATTGTGTGTAGCGGGCACGATGATGGGGAATGGCGATCGCGCCGCCCACCCATTATTGAACCCCTCAGATGCTGCATTCATTGCTGATCTTATAGCGGCATCTGATGCTACAATTGAGGCCTTTCGGGCCAACTAGTTTAATAGGTACAAATCTGCTGACAGATGCCCTTTATTGGCTATGCACTGGTGTAACTATAGGGGACGCAGCAGTCGCAATTGCGACCGGGCCCCTAATTCAGGGGGGCCCACATGGCCCCTTCAAGCCAGGAGAGCCACAGTAACCCCCGATCCCCCCATCATTGGTGGCAGCGGCAGTTCCGATCGGAGTTCCAGCAGTGTAATGCTGGCAGCCAGGACGCTACTGAAGTCCTGGCTGCCATGGTCAGTTAGTCAGCAACATACTTACATGCGCTGTGGCCGCCCGACGCTCCTTCTTCTTTTAACTCGTCACAGGTCTGTGCGGTGCTTTGCTATAAGCATAAGCAATGCGCCGCAAAGACCTGTGACGAGTTACAAGAAGAAGGAGCGTCGGGAGGCCACAGCGCATGTAAGTATGCTGCTAACTAACTGACCATGGCAGACAGGACTTCAGTAGCGTCCTTGCTTCCATGGTAACCGATCGGAGCCCCAGCATTACATTGCTGGGACGCCGATTGGAACTCTCACTGCCACCAACGTTGGGGGGGTTGGGGGAGGGCGCACTGCCCACCAATGATTTTAATACTTGGGGGAGGGCGCACTGCCCACCAATGATTTTAATACCGGGGGGAGGGCGCTCTGCCCACCAATGATTTTAATACAGGGGAAGGGGGAGGGCGCACTGTCCACCAATGATTTTAATACAGGGGAAGGGGGGAGGGCGCACTGCCCACCAAATGATTTTAATACTGGGGAGGGGGGAGAGGGGGCACTGCCCACCAATGATTTTAATACTGGGTGGGGGAGGGCGCACTGCCCACCAGTGATTTTAATACTGGGGAGGGGGGGAGGGCGCACTGCCCACCAATGATTTTAATACTGGGGAGAGCGCACTGCCCACCAATGATTTTAATACCGGGGGGAGGCGCACTGCCCACCAATGATTTTAATACAGGGGAGGGCACACTGCCCACCAATGATTTTAATAAAGGGGAGGGTGCACTGCCCACCAATGATTTTAATACAGGGGAGATGGGGAGGGCGCACTGCCCACCAATGATTTTAATACCAGGGGAGGCGCACTGCCCACCAATGATTTTAATACAGGGGAGGGTGGAGGGCACACTGCCCACCAATGATTTTAATAGAAAGGAGGGGGGAGTGTGCACTGCCCACAAATGATTTTAATACAGGGGAGAGGGTGCACTGCCGACCAATGATTTTAATACTGGGGAGGGCGCACTGGGGGCTGATGGAGAGGCACTGGGGGCTGATGGAGAGGGTACTGGGGGTGGATGGAGATGCACTGACTGGGGGCTGATGGAGAGGCACTGGGGGGCCGCTGGTGAATGGCACTGGGAGCTGATTGAGAGGCACTGCAGGTTGGTGAATGGCACAGGGGGCTGGTGAAAGGCTACTGGGGGCTGCTATGAGGCTACTGGGGGCTGCTATAAGGCCACTGGGGGTTGCTATAAGGCATGGGGCTCTTATCTGTGGTCTTATTGGGGGTCATTCATATTGGGGTCTGAGCTGAGGTGTTATCTGAGGTCTGATTTACATTGGCGGTCTGATTGGTGGTCTGACCTGAGGTATAATGAAAAATATTTTTTTCCGGAGCAGCCTGGAGAAAAAAGGCCTCAGTCTCCCACACTCCATCTGCCTGGCCAAGCCTGCCAGCACCCCTGAGGTTAAGCCAGCCAGCACCCCTGAGTCTTTAGAACTGTAAGTAAATTATATATAAGGGGAGATGATAATATGAAAGAGACAAATTTTAAACATAAAGCTCAAGTTCCAGTTTTTGTTTATGTTTTATGTTACACTGAATTTTCTGACAAATATATATGTGTTTTTTTTTTGGGGGGGGGTGGGGTCGGGGTGGCAGTGGATCTTGGGTGAGTTCCCACACTTTTTTTCCCAGGACTTGACCCCTGGAGTGGTCCCGCAGTGTCTGGGCGGCAGTTCTGACTAGTCCTACTTTAATACACAGACATTTAGATTCATACATTTCCTACACTGGCACAAATGCGTTGCCAGTGACCAACTGTCTGTGCTCAGTCCTACGCGTAACCGTCGCAAATGCATGAGGAGCTGCGGATGTGGCGGCAAGGTCCGAGAGGTATGTGGGAGGTGGGAGATCGGGGGCATACATTTTTTTTGCTATTGGGCCCAGTCATTTCTAGCTAAGTCCCTGTGGCTATGTATACCTTTGGAACAAATTCTGCATTCAAACTCCTTCAGATGCATCTCAAATGAAGTAACTCTGAAAATAGTCTTGACTAAAAAATCTTTTTATCTACAGCTCTTACACAAACCTGATTAATGAGTCTCAATTGCAACGGACCACAAATAAATAAATAAATTACATTCCCTTCTTGCTCACACTGATGTGTCCTTTCATACCTCTCCTTTTGTAACATAGTAACATAGTTTATAAGACTGAAAAAAGACATCTGTCCATCCAGTTCAGACTCTTATCCTGCAAGTTGATCCAGAGGAAGGCAAAAAAAAAAATGTGAGGTAGAAGCAAATTTTCCTCACTTTAGAGGAAAACATTCCTTCCTGACTCCATTGAGGCAATCCGAATATCTCCCTGAATCAACAACCCATCTGTAATAACTACTGTATAACCTATAATATTATTACTGTAATGACCGGCAACACGCACAGGGAGGAAAACAGGGAAAGCCCTGCCCAAGGGAGAGGGAAAGGTGGTGACCCCTAACTCACCTTGCAGCTGGCACCTGCCTGCCCTGACGTCCCTAGACGGGTTCCTCACCCGTGCGGCGATCACGTGCCTAAACCCTGGCTTTCCCTGAAATGAGCCCTAGATAATGAACGGGCCGGTGGGATCGCTAGTCCTCACCACTGCACTAAGAGGGAAACACCAGGGAGAGGACAGACAAACACAAACACCCAGGTGGACGGCAACAATTGTCCACAAAGGTCCAACAGGGATCCGGAGGGTAGCGTTCTAAGGCAACACTCAGAGAACGCAGCAACACAGCTCCAGTGGGTCAGAATAGATGTCCAGGCAGGAAGCTCTATATCTGGCAACCAGAGAAGTGTGAGAGGGGAATATAAGGAGGATTGGGAGTGCTGGACAAGGAACAGCTGAGAGAAGGAGCTACGGATCCCTGAGTGAGCCAAAAGGGTTTGTAAAGCAAACCCAGAAAGCTACAATAAGGAAACTTCCCTATCTGACATAGAGCGTGCAGCCAACCGCTGCGACCTCCTGACCCCGGGTACAACGGAGTCAGGCGTGGCTCTTGACACCCTCGTGACAATTACCCTCCAGAAACACATCCAGGCCCCTCTTGAATTCCTTTATTGTAATCACCATCACCACCTCCTCAGGCAGAGAGTTCCATAGTCTCACTGCTCTTACCATAATGAATCTATGTTTGTGTACAAACCTTCTTTCCTCCAGATGCAGAGGATGTCCCCTCGTCACAGTCCTGGAGTTAAATGATGGGCGATATCTCTGTACTGACCCCTGATATATTTACAGTGGATAGAGAAAGTCTACACACCACTGTAAAAATGTCAGGTTTTTGTGATGTTAAAAAATGAGACAAAGATAAATCATTTCAGAAATGTTTCACCTTTAATGTGACCTATAAGCTTTACCATTCAATTGAAAAAAAAACTAAAATCTTTTAGGTAGAGGGAATAAAAAATATAAAATTAATATGGTTGCATAAGTGTGCACACCCTTAGGCCTCATGCACCAGAGCGTTGTTTAGGTCTGCATCCGAGCCGTCGTTTTGGCGGCTCGGATGCGGACCCATTCACTTCAATGAGGCCGCAAAAGATACGAACAGCACTCCATGTGCTGTCCGCATCCGTGACTCCGTTCCACGGCCCCGCTAATAAATGATAACATGTTCTATTCTTGTCTGCGCTTTGCGGGCAAGAATAGGCATTTATATTGCCAGTTTACGGACCGCAAAAAAACTGAACGTTCATGTGCATGAGGCCTTAAACTAATACTTTGTTGAAGCACCTTTTGATTTTATTATAGCGCTCAGTCTTTTTGGGTATGAGTCTATCAGCGTGGCACATTTTGACTTGGCAAGATTTGCCCACTCTTCTTTGCAAAAACACTCCAAATCTGTCAGATTGCGAGGGCGTCTCCTGTGCACAGCCCTCTTCAGATCACCCCACAGATTTTCAATCAGAGTCAGGTCTGGGCTCTGGCTGGTTCATTCCAAAACTTTAATCTTCTTCTGGTGAAGCCATTCCTTTGTTGATATGGATGCATGCTTTGAGTCGTTGTCATGCTGAAAGATGAAGTTCCTCTTCATGTTCATCTTTCTAGCAGAAGCCTGAAGGTTTTGTGCCAATATTGACTGGTATTTGGAACTGTTCTCAATTCCCTCTAGCTTAACTAATGCCCCAGTTCCAGCTGAAGAAAAACACCCCAAAAGCATGATGCTGCCACCACCATGCTTCACTGTGGGTATGGCGTTCCTTTGGTGATGTGTAGTGTTGTTTTTGCGCCAAACATATCTTTTAGAATTACGGCCAAAAAGTTAAACCTTGGTTTCATCAGACCATAACCTTTTCCCACATGCTTTTGGGAGACATCAGATGTGTTTTTGCAAAATGTTACCTGTAGAGTTGAGCGAACACCTGGATGTTCGGGTTCGAGAAGTTCGGCCGAACATCCCGGAAATGTTCGGGTTCGGGATCCGAACCCGATCCGAACTTCGTCCCGAACCCGAACCCCATTGAAGTCAATGGGGACCCGAACTTTTCGGCACTAAAAAGGCTGTAAAACAGCCCAGGAAAGAGCTAGAGGGCTGCAAAAGGCAGCAACATGTAGGTAAATCCCCTGCAAACAAATGTGGATAGGGAAATGAATTAAAATAAAAATTAAATAAATAAAAATTAACCAAAATCAATTGGAGAGAGGTTCCATAGCAGAGAATCTGGCTTCCCGTCACCCACCACTGGAACAGTCCATTCTCAGATATTTAGGCCCCGGCACCCAGGCAGAGGAGAGAGGTCCCGTAACAGAGAATCTGTCTTCATGTCAGCAGAGAATTAGTCTGCATGTCATAGCAGAGAATGAGGCTTCACGTCAGCCACCACTGCAACAGTCCATTGGCATATATTTAGGCCCAGCACACACACAGGCAGAGGAGAGAGGTCCCGTAACAGAGAATCTGTCTTCATGTCAGCAGAGAATTAGTCTGCATGTCATAGCAGAGAATCAGGCTTCACGTCACCCACCACTGCAACAGTCCATTGGCATATATTTAGGCCCAGCACCCAGGCAGAGGAGGGAGGTCCCGTAACAGAGAATCTGTCTTCATGTCAGCAGAGAATTAGTCTGCATGTCATAGCAGAGAATGAGGCTTCATGTCACCCACCACTGCAACAGTCCATTGGCATATATTTAGGCCTAGCACACAGGCAGAGGAGAGGTTCATTCAACTTTGGGTAGCCTCGCAATATAATGGTAAAATGAAAATAAAAATAGGATTGAATGAGGAAGTGCCCTGGAGTCCAATAATATATGGTTATGGGGAGGTAGTTAATGTCTAATCTGGACAAGGGACGGACAGGTCCTGTGGGATCCATGCCTGGTTCATTTTTATGAACGTCAGCTTGTCCACATTGGCTGTAGACAGGCGGCTGCGTTTGTCTGTAATGACGCCCCCTGCCGTGCTGAATACACGTTCAGACAAAACGCTGGCTGCCGGGCAGGCCAGCACCTCCAAGGCATAAAAGGCTAGCTCTGGCCACGTGGACAATTTAGAGACCCAGAAGTTGAATGGGGCCGAACCATCAGTCAGTACGTGGAGGGGTGTGCACACGTACTGTTCCACCATGTTAGTGAAATGTTGCCTCCTGCTAACACGTTGCGTATCAGGTGGTGGTGCAGTTAGCTGTGGCGTGTTGACAAAAGTTTTCCACATCTCTGCCATGCTAACCCTGCCCTCAGAGGAGCTGGCCGTGACACAGCTGCCTTGGCGACCTCTTGCTCCTCCTCTGCCTTGGCCTTGGGCTTCCACTTGTTCCCCTGTGACATTTGGGAATGCTCTCAGTAGCGCGTCTACCAACGTGCGCTTGTACTCGCGCATCTTCCTATCACGCTCCAGTGCAGGAAGTAAGGTGGGCACATTGTCTTTGTAGCGTGGATCCAGCAGGGTGGCAACCCAGTAGTCCGCACAGGTTAAAATGTGGGCAACTCTGCTGTCGTTGCGCAGGCACTGCAGCATGTAGTCGCTCATGTGTGCCAGGCTGCCCAGGGGTAAGGACAAGCTGTCCTCTGTGGGAGGCGTATCGTCATCGTCCTGCCTTTCCCCCCAGCCACGCACCAGTGATGGACCCGAGCTGCGTTGGGTGCCACCCCGCTGTGACCATGCTTCATCCTCATCCTCCTCCACCTCCTCCTCATCCTCGTCCTCCTCGTCCTCCAGTAGTGGGCCCTGGCTGGCCACATTTGTACCTGGCCTCTGCTGTTGCCAAAAACCTCCCTCTGAGTCACTTCGAAGAGACTGGCCTGAAAGTGCTAAAAATGACCCCTCTTCCTCCTCCTCCTCCTCCTCCTGGGCCACCTCCTCTTCCATCATCGCCCTAAGTGTTTTCTCAAGGAGACATAGAAGTGGTATTGTAACGCTGATAACGGTGTCATCGCCACTGGCCATGTTGGTGGAGTACTCGAAACAGCGCAACAGGGCACACAGGTCTCGCATGGAGGCCCAGTCATTGGTGGTGAAGTGGTGCTGTTCTGTAGTGCGACTGACCCGTGCGTGCTGCAGCTGAAACTCCACTATGGCCTGCTGCTGCTCGCACAGTCTGTCCAGCATGTGCAAGGTGGAGTTCCACCTGGTGGGCACGTCGCATATGAGGCGGTGAGCGGGAAGGCCGAAGTTACGCTGTAGCGCAGACAGGCGAGCAGCAGCAGGATGTGAACGCCGGAAGCGCGAACAGACGGCCCGCACTTTATGCAGCAGCTCTGACATGTCGGGGTAGTTGTGAATGAACTTCTGCACCACCAAATTCAGCACATGCGCCAAGCAAGGGATGTGCGTCAAATTGGCTAGTCCCAGAGCTGCAACGAGATTTCGCCCATTATCACACACCACCAGGCCGGGCTTGAGGCTCACCGGCAGCAACCACTCGTCGGTCTGTTGTTCTATACCCCGCCACAACTCCTGTGCGGTGTGGGGCCTGTCCCCCAAACATATGAGTTTCAGAATGGCCTGCTGACGTTTACCCCGGGCTGTGCTGAAGTTGGTGGTGAAGGTGTGTGGCTGACTGGATGAGCAGGTGGAAGAAGAGGAGGAGGAAGCCGAGAAGGAGGAGGTGGCAACAGGAGGCAAAGAATGTTGCCCTGCGATCCTTGGAGGCGGAAGGACGTGCGCCAAACAGCTCTCCGCCTGGGGCCCAGCTGCCACTACATTTACCCAGTGTGCAGTTAGGGAGATATAGCGTCCCTGGCCGTGCTTACTGGTCCACGTATCTGTGGTTAGGTGGACCTTGCCACAGATGGCGTTGCGCAGTGCACACTTGATTTTATCGGATACTTGGTTGTGCAGGGAAGGCACGGCTCTCTTGGAGAAGTAGTGCCGGCTGGGAACAACATACTGTGGGACAGCAAGCGACATGAGCTGTTTGAAGCTGTCTGTGTCCACCAGCCTAAATGACAGCATTTCATAGGCCAGTAGTTTAGAAATGCTGGCATTCAGGGCCAGGGATCGAGGGTGGCTAGGTGGGAATTTACGCTTTCTATCAAATGTTTGTGAGATGGAGAGCTGAACGCTGGCGTGTGACATGGTTGAGACGCTTGGTGACGGAGGTGGTGGTGGTGGTGGTGTTGGTGGTACATCCCCTGTTTGCTGGGCGGCAGGTGCCAACGTTCCTCCAGAGGCGGAGGAAGAGGCCGAGGCGGCAGCAGCAGAATAGGCCGAGGCGGCAGCAGCAGAAGAGGTAGCAGGGGGAGCCTGAGTGACTTCCTTGGTTTTAAGGTGTTTACTCCACTGCAGTTCATGCTTTGCATGCAGGTGCCTGGTCATGCAGGTTGTGCTCAGGTTCAGAACGTTAATGCCTCGCTTCAGGCTCTGATGGCACAGCGTGCAAACCACTCGGGTCTTGTCGTCAGCACATTGTTTGAAGAAGTGCCATGCCAGGGAACTCCTTGAAGCTGCCTTTGGGGTGCTCGGTCCCAGATGGCGGCGGTCAGTAGCAGGCGGAGTCTCTTGGCGGCGGGTGTTCTGCTTTTGCCCACTGCTCCCTCTTTTGCTACGCTGTTGGCTCGGTCTCACCACTGCCTCTTCCTCCGAACTGTGAAAGTCAGTGGCACGACCTTCATTCCATGTGGGGTCTAGGACCTCATCGTCCCCTGCATCGTCTTCCACCCAGTCTTGATCCCTGACCTCCTGTTCAGTCTGCACACTGCAGAAAGACGCAGCAGTTGGCACCTGTGTTTCGTCATCATCAGAGACATGCTGAGGTGGTATTCCCATGTCCTCATCATCAGGAAACATAAGTGGTTGTGCGTCAGTGCATTCTATGTCTTTCACCGCTGGGGAAGGGCTAGGTGGATGCCCTTGGGAAACCCTGCCAGCGGAGTCTTCAAACAGCATAAGAGACTGCTGCATAACTTGAGGCTGAGACAGTTTCCCTGGTATGCATGGGGGTGATGTGACAGACTGATGGGGTTGGTTTTCAGGCGCCATCTGTGCGCTTTCTGCAGAAGACTGGGTGGGAGATAATGTGAACGTGCTGGATCCACTGTCGGCCACCCAATTGACTAATGCCTGTACCTGCTCAGGCCTTACCATCCTTAGAACGGCATTGGGCCCCACCATATATCGCTGTAAATTCTGGCGGCTACTGGGACCTGAGGTAGTTGGTACACTAGGACGTGTGGATGTGGCAGAACGGCCACGTCCTCTCCCAGCACCAGAGGGTCCACTAACACCACCACGACCATGTCCACGTCCGCGTCCCTTACTAGATGTTTTTCTCATTGTTATGGTTCACCACAACAACAAATATATTATTTGGCCCAATGTATTGTATTCAAATTCAGCGGGATATAAATTTGAGGCCTAGTATTTAGGCGCTGGGTGACCGGTATGGATTTAGTGACAGAATTAGACTTGGAAATGCACAGAAGCGTGTGTGTGAAGTTATTCTGAATGACCCTATGTGCACCTTCAATATGATCTACCCTTTTAGGGATAGATTTCAAATAGCTCTGATATAGCAGAAACGACTAAATTATGAAATTGCTAAATTGGGAATTGTATTTCAACCCAGAACAAAAAATGTGCTTTGACGGACACTAAATAACTTTCCCAGCCACAACAGGACAGCGGTAACGAGAGATTTAGCGGGATATAAATTTGAGGCCTAGTATTTAGGCGCTGGGTGACAGGTATGGGTTTAGTGACAGAATTAGATTTGGAAATGCACAGTAGCGGGTGTGTGAAGTTATTCTGAATGACCCTATGTGCACCTTGAATATTATATACCCTTTTAGGGATAGATTTCAAATAGCTCTGATATAGCAGAAACCACTAAATTATGAAATTGCTAAATTGGGAATTGTATTTCAACCCAGAACAAGAAATGTGCTTGAACGGACACTAAATAACTCGCCCAGCTACAGCACTAGGGACAGATTTAGCGGGATATAAATTTGAGGCCTAGTATTTAGGCGCTGGGTGACAGGTATGGGTTTAGTGCCAGAATTAGACTTGGAAATACACAGTAGCGGGTGTGTGTGAAGTTATTCTGAATGACCCAATGTGCACCTTGAATATTATATACCCTTTTAGGGATAGATTTCAAATAGCTCTGATATAGCAGAAACCACTAAATTATGAAATTGCTAAATTGGGAATTGTATTTCAACCCAGAACAAGAAATGTGCTTGAACGGACACTAAATAACTCGCCCAGCTACAGCACTAAGGACAGATTTAGCGGGATATAAATTTGAGGCCTAGTATTTAGGCGCTGGGTGACAGGTATGGGTTTAGTGCCAGAATTAGACTTGGAAATACACAGTAGCGGGTGTGTGTGAAGTTATTCTGAATGACCCAATGTGCACCTTGAATATTATATACCCTTTTAGGGATAGATTTCAAATAGCTCTGATATAGCAGAAACCACTAAATTATGAAATTGCTAAATTGGGAATTGTATTTCAACCCAGAACAAGAAATGTGCTTGAACGGACACTAAATAACTCGCCCAGCTACAGCACTAAGGACAGATTTAGCGGGATATAAATTTGAGGCCTAGTATTTAGGCGCTGGGTGACAGGTATGGGTTTAGTGCCAGAATTAGACTTGGAAATACACAGTAGCGGGTGTGTGTGAAGTTATTCTGAATGACCCAATGTGCACCTTGAATATTATATACCCTTTTAGGGATAGATTTCAAATAGCTCTGATATAGCAGAAACCACTAAATTATGAAATTGCTAAATTGGGAATTGTATTTCAACCCAGAACAAGAAATGTGCTTGAACGGACACTAAATAACTCGCCCAGCTACAGCACTAAGGACAGATTTAGCGGGATATAAATTTGAGGCCTAGTATTTAGGCGCTGGGTGACCGGTATGGATTTAGTGACAGAATTAGACTGGGATATGGCCAAAAAATAAACAGACTATTGCTGGTTAAATGCACTTGGTGTGACAGCTTCACCCTGATGTAGGCTTTAGCCAAAAAACAACCACACCATTGAGGGTTAAATGCACTTGGTGACAGGCGCAGCTTGCCCCTGATTTAGTATATGGCCAAAAAATGAACAGACTATTGCTGGTTAAATGCACTTGGTGTGACAGCTTCACCCTGATGTAGGCTTTAGCCAAAAAACAACCACACCATTGAGGGTTAAATGCACTTGGTGACAGGCGCAGCTTGCCCCTGATTTTGTATATGGCCAAAAAATGAACAGACTATTGCTGGTTAAATGCACTTGGTGTGACAGCTTCACCCTGATGTAGGCTTTAGCCAAAAAACAACCACACCATTGAGGGTTAAATGCACTTGGTCGCAGCTTGTGCTGGCGCACCACAAGACACAAAATGGCCGCCGATCACCCCAGAAAAATGTGACTGACAAACGGTCTGGGCAGCCTAAAAACAGTGAGCAATTGAGGATCAGCAGCTCAATGATCCACAGCTGCAGATCGATCAGTTAATCAAGTCCTTTGGAGGAGTTAATCTGCCTAATCTCGCCCTACTGTCGCAGCCGCAACCTCTCCCTACGCTAATCAGAGCAGAGTGACGGGCGGCGCTATGTGACTCCAGCTTAAATAGAGGCTGGGTCACATGGTGCTCTGGCCAATCACAGCCATGCCAATAGTAGGCATGGCTGTGATGGCCTCTTGGGGCAAGTAGTATGACGCTTGTTGATTGGCTGCTTTGCAGCCTTTCAAAAAGCGCCAAGAAAGCGTCACAAAAGCGCGAAGAAAGCGACGAACACCGAACCCGAACCCGGACTTTTACGAAAATGTCCGGGTTCGGGTCCGTGTCACGGACACCCCAAAATTCGGTACGAACCCGAACTATACAGTTCGAGTTCGCTCATCCCTAGTTACCTGCCATGGATGTTTTTCTTCATCAGAAAAGGCTTTTGTCTTGCCACTTTACCCCATAGCCCAGACATATGAAGAATACGGGAGATTGTTGTCACATGTACCGCACAGCCAGTACTTGCCAGATATTCCTGCAGCTCCTTTAATGTTGCTGTAGACCTCTTGGTAGCCTCCCAGACCAGTTTTCTTCTCGTCTTTTCATCAATTTTGGAGGGACGTCCAGTTCTTGGTAATGTCACTGTTGTGCCATATTTTCTCCACTTGATGATGTCTGTCTTCACTGTGTTCCATGGTATATCTAATGCCTTAGAAATTCTTATGTACCCTTCTCCTGACTGATACCTTTTAAGAATGAGATCCCTCTGATGCTTTGGAAGCTCTCTGTGGACCATGGCTTTAGTTGTGGGATGCGACTTTCAGGAAAGACCAACTAGAGCAGCTGATCTTTATTTGGGGTTAATCAGAGGCACTTTAAATTATGGCAGGTGTATGCTGACTCCTATTTAACATGATTTTGAATGTGATTGCTTAATTCTGAACACAGTTATAAGAGGGTGTGCACACTTATGCAACAACATTATTTAGTTGTTTTTTTTCTTCCCTCCACCTAAAAGATTTCAGTTTCTTTTGAGTAGTACAGTTTATAGGTCACATTAAAGGTGGAACAAGTTCTGAAATGATTTATCTGTGTCTCATTTTTGTACAGCACAGAAACCTGACATTTTAACAGGGGTGTGTAGACTTTTTATATCCATTGTATACATAGTCATTAGATCTCCCCTCAGTCATCTTTTTTCTAAAGTAAATAACCCCACTTTTGATAATCATTTAGGGTACTGTAGTTGCCCCATTCTAGTTATTACTTTAGTAGCCCTCCTCTGGACCCTCTCCAGTTCTGCTATGTGTGCCTTGTTCACAGGAGCCTAGAACTGTACACAGTACTCTATGTGTGGTCTGACTAGTGATGTGTAAAGTGGAAGAACTATGTTCTCATCATGGGCATCTATGCCCCCTTTGATGCAACCCATTATCTTTTTGGCCTTGGCAGCAGCTGCCTGACACTGGTTTCTACAGCTTAATTTGCAGTTCACCGAAATTCATAGGTCCTTTTCCATGTCAGTGTTACACAGTATTTTGCCATTTAGTATGTACGCAAGACTTGCATTATTTCCAGCTTTGAGAGAAAACATGATTTTATGATACCTTGTTGGAAAATCTTACTGCTATGTGTGTATATATATATATATGGCCACCTAGTTGTTCTGATAGAATTTGGGGGTTTCGCTAACATGTTGCAATATTGTATTGGGTTTATTTTGTGTGAAACTGATATCCTCAAAGGGGTTTTCCCACAAAAATAGTCTACAGTTTTCAATCTAGCACCTGGATTTGAATATTTTTGTAATTGCATGTAATTAAAAATGTATTATAGCTACTCATGTATTATAGCTACGAGTTATTCAATGAAATCTATCTCTATAGCACCACCTGATTTCTCTGTACTTCTCTTTGAGAAAGAAACACATGCTCAGTTGGCTTTATTCAACTGCCAGCAGCTGCAGCAGACAGGGCACACCCCTGGGAAAGGTCACACCTACTAAGCTCACATCTTAAAATAAACCTAGCAGAACAATTGGAACAAAATTGCAATGAATAGGGAGATCTCGGGATCCATGTGAGGCACCGGTTGGTTCTAGCTTTGTTATAAACAGATTGTCATGTACTAGATGATTTATGAATTGCATTGTTTATATTATTCATGGGATAACCCCTTTAATTAAATGTTTGGAAAGCTAAGCATGTACACATCTGCATGTACACTCTTAGCATTGAATAATTTATTCTGGGTCAGAAACAGGGTAGGCAGAGTAGGCAGCCATCTGGGGCTCCATATATATTTATTTATACAACCATTTGGATCACTGTGTAAATAGCTGATGCTACTATACGTTTCAGTATGTAAATGTATAATACTCCGCCAGATGGCCTCCGTGCTGCTTTTAATGAACCAAGGGTAGAGGGGTGTATTTAAGGCCTCCTGCCTTCTGCATTGTCTGAATTAATGCTACCATACCCTATAGGAAACAGAAGCCTGTCACATCTCTCCAGTCAGATTATTCAGATGTTATTTCTTTATGATGCAATGTAGTCCATTAGTCAATGATTCCTCCCCTCTGGGTAACCACAAATAGCTAATCTGCTGCAGGTAACATTTCTCCCTGTTTTCCCAATATTTCTTCTATATTTGTCTCAGCATGCAGATAAATCTGATGCAGGGTCTTCAGAATCAGAGCAGAATGTATCTTTAGCAAACTATCAGTTTCTTGAACTGTTGGCTAATTTAACATGAGTATACCAAGCAAAAGTTCAGAGAATCAAGAGGCACTCATGCCCCGGGCTATGTCCTCTGCTGCAGTTATAATTGGAAGAGACGGTGCTGGATTTGCAGACATAAGATAAAAAAATAACACAGGCAAGTATAGTAGAAAACACAGAAGGAACCTCAGGAGATATTTAAGGTATGTCATAAAATTCCATAGGGAGATATAAAAGTTGTATCTAAGAAACCATCTAAGATACTGTGGAGTAACAGGCAAACCCCTTCTGTCCACTTAAAAAGAGCATGGAAAAGGAAAAAAATGTAATTATATATACTGTATTTATACAATATAATAAGGGGGAAAAAAAAAAAAAAAAAAGAGAAGAAAAAAATAAAATAAAATAAATATAGTAAAAAAAAAAAAAAAAAGGAATAAGATATGGGCCCAAAAGCCTTTAGGCGCTCGACTGATCTATCAGGTCAGAAACACGGGTCCAAAACTGCTGAACCAACAAAACTGGACCAGTTTCTGAGGTCTCCTAGGGTCAATACGAGGGGCGGACAAAAGGAATTTTTCGCAAAAAAAAATGATGATTCAGAGGTAACTGTGCTAGAAACACAAAAAGGCGCTAGATACCCTGAAGAAGAAGACGGCATAATGGGGGAAGTTATCCCTAATGACAACTCTTCTCCGCTGGAAGAAATACTCCTAGCAGTTAAACAGAACGGGGATTTAATACAGGCGGTCACAACCCAACTTGGGTTTATTCAAGTTGATGTGGGACTAATAAAAGATGATTTGTCCAAAATGCGAGACAGAGTCAACATCCTTGAAAGTTCCGTCACCCTTATACAGAAGGAATCCAAAAAAATAAATACGGAAGTTTCCGCATTTAAAGCGGAATATAATCTTTTGAAGAAAAAGGTAGTGGACCTTGAGGACAGGTCACGAAGATACAATGTGAGAATAATAGGGATTCCAGAGGGTGTGGAAGAGAAAAATCCAACCCAATTTGTACAGAAATTAATTCTTGAGAACTTTGGGAAAGAGTCATTTTCTCCTCTTTTTATGATTGAAAGAGCTCATCGGGTCCCAGGAGGAAAACCAATTCCAGGGAGACAACCTCGGACAATCCTTGCTAAATTATTGACTACAGGGGACAGAGATGTCCTCCTGAGAAGGGCGAGGGAAGCTTCACCGGTTTTGTACAACGGGATTAGACTGGCCTTTTTCCCTGATTTTTCGAAAGAAATACAAGAAAAGAGACGCACATTTATGACTGTTAAAAAGAGGCTAAGAGAAAGGGATATTATATATTCTCTTATATTCCCGGCCAAATTGTGGATTGTTTTTGAAGATAAAACCCTTTTTTTTGACACCTCAGAAGAAGCCGCGGACTGGCTTGATCGAAACAATTGATGACTCAATTGGGTTATGATCTGGCGGGAATAATTAATTAGTATTATAAGGGGCTTATACCCCTAAATGTTGTTTTCTTTGCTTCTTAATGGCGGTGCGGGGGTGGCTGAGTGGGGGGAGTGTCGAGGGTTGGTCATAGGAAAGAAATCTACTACAATATGTGGTGGATTGCTTGTGGGAGGGGGGTGAGGGGGGGGTTGGGTTGTGGTGCGTCAAAGTGGGTGTGGTTTCCCTTTTTTCAGTTTACTATTTTTTTTTCTTTTTTCTTCTTTTCTCCCTCTCTCCTGATCCTCCATTTAACCATTGTTGATGACGATGATTAGAATTTTTGCTTGGAATGTACGTGGTTTGGGGGAAAGAGGTAAGAGACAAGCGGTTTTTGACCTGACTCAGGCCCATCTACCAGCAATAGTCTGCCTGTTAGAGACCCATCTTACTGAGGAGACCACTAGAGTGGTCGACAGGGGATGGGCTGCGCATACGTATCATTCTACCCTCAACAATTACTCGAGAGGTGTTACGGTGTTGATACATAGACTTATAGACTTCGTTTGTGAGGCATCCTCTGTCGACCAACAGGGGAGATTTATTTTTTTATATTGTAGGTTAGGGGGAGAGTTATGTATTTTGGCCTTTGTCTATATCCCTCCGCCATTTTCTTTTTTGGTTCTTAATTCTCTTCTATTATTTATGGATAAATGGCCAGAATGTCCAACATTGATTATCGGCGATTTTAACTGTGTCATCGATCCCCTACGTGACAGGGTTTCTATGAGTGCTGGGAGAGACAGTCCGGTCCAGGGGTCTCCCCTGGCACGGTTTTGCCTGGAGGCTGGATTTGAGGACGCTTGGGAACATCTGGGACAGGGGAAAAGGGTTTTTTCATGCTTTAGTAAAGCAGGTAAATCGTTGTCCAGAATAGATCTTGTATTGATAAATAGCAAATATGTGAAACTGATAAAACGAATGAAATATGAAACAAGGTCAATATCTGACCATTCTCCGCTATTACTTGAATTATGCTTGTCTCAGGAAAGATATACACCAAAACTTTCCTTTAGACTAAACCCTTACTGGCTATCAGTTATAAAGACACATGATATAATTCAAAATGAAATAGGCCGATTCTGGGATATTAACTACGGCTCAGCAAAAATTCAAGTGGTATGGGATACCTTTAAGGCGTACATGAGGGGACTGATGGTTAGTAATATCACGAACCTTAGAAGGGAATACGGAAAAAAACAGAAAAATCTAGAAAAACATGTAGTGTCGGCGACAGAATCCTTCCATATAAATAAGACGGAGAAGAATAGGGAAAATATGCAAAAAGCCACACAAACATATGCTAATTTTTTATTGGATAAGGCCCAACAGAATCTTTTCTTTAAAGGACAAAAATATTTTTCAGAGTCTGGGCGACCTGGTAAACTTCTCTCCAGAGTAATCTCGAATCAACATCCCAAAAAACATATAGACAAGGTTCGAGTGAGGGATGGTAGGATAGTCACTAGACAGGGTCCGGTGGAGAAGGCCTTTCTTGATTATTTTCTTGATCTGTATAAGGCTGATTCTAACATTACAGATGATAAGATAGATTTCTATTTAGATAGGATCAACTTTTCAACTATTACTGAGACGCAAAAGAAAGCATTAGAATTGGAGGTCTCAATTCAGGAACTTGAGGGAGCTATTAAACTATGTTCAGCTAATTCTACTCCTGGTTCAGACGGGCTTCCATATGAATTTTATAGTAAATACGGGGACTGTATTTTTCCTAGATTATTGGAGGTCTTTGCTGAATCAATGGAGGATGGGATGTTACCAGATTCAATGATGGAGGCTACAATAATACTAATTCCAAAAAAAGGCAAGGACCCTCTAGATCTAGAATCTTATAGATCAATTTCACTGCTTAATGCAGATGTAAAGCTTTTGGCGAGGGTCCTTGCTACAAGGCTTTCTGGGGTCATCTCCTCCATAGTCCATCCGGATCAGAGCGGTTTTATTCAAAATAAGGGTACACATCATAATTTACATCGGCTCTTTTCTAATATCCAGGCCCCTGGGGGGACCGCCCGCTCCATCCTGTCATTGGATGCCTCTAAGGCCTTTGACAGGGTGGAGTGGCGTTTCCTCTGGAAGGTTCTTGCTAGGATGGGCTTTGGAGAGAGGTTTATACGCATTCTTAAGTTATTGTATAGATCCCCAAGGGCTAAATTGAGTCTTAATGGAATTCTGACTAGTTGTATCGAGTTAAACAGAGGCACCCGTCAGGGTTGCCCATTATCTCCCTTACTATTCGATATGTATATCGAACCCCTTGCGATGGCCATTAGGCAGGACGATCAGGTTAAAGGATTTGGTACGCTAGGAATACAAGACCGTATCTCATTATATGCAGATGATGTTCTGTTTTTTATAGATCACACGGAAACTACTCTCCCCAGGATTATTCAAATGGTTAAAGCATTTGGTGAGGTGTCTGGTCTTCTTATAAACTGGGCCAAGACCAGTCTGCTCCCAATAGACCCCCTGCCACAGAAAGAGGTTCCTGTTACACAGTTGGATATTGTTGATACTTTTCAATATTTGGGTTTGACTATATCGCCTCGGGTCGAAAACTTTGTAGAACTTAATTTGATCCCCATAATGGTAAAGATTAGAGCTAAAATAGGGATCTGGCTGAAACTTCCCCTGTCTAGAGCTGATCGAGTTTCACTGGTTAAAATGGTGATATTACCACAATTTCTTTATGTGCTCAGGAATACACCTATTTGGATACAAGACAAACATTTTAAACTTATGGAAAGAATAATTAATGACTTAATATGGGGAAGAAAGCGAGTTCGAATTAAGTTGGAATATTTGTATAAATCAGTGGAGTGTGGGGGTTTAAATCTCCCCTACTTTAAGGGGTATTTTATTGCAGCCCAGTTATTGATGTGCTATGAATCAGAGAACAGCGCACTGCTGGGGAAGTTGGTAAATAGTCACGCTCACAATAATATTTTCACCTTGTTGGAATCTGGTCTATTGAAGAGTTATGAGCAAGGCTATAGAGAGACTATAAAACTACTCCTTAAGGTGTGGGCTACAACTAGGACATGGTTGAAGGTTAAGGGTTCACTTACATTTACGCCTCTTTGGCATAATTTGTATTTACAAAGGCTGGATGAAATTACAGCTGACAAATTTTGGCAGAAGAATAAAATTTTATATATTTCACAGGTAGTTAAAGATAGAGAAATTAAACCCTTTATAGAAATGACACATAATATAAAAAATCTTTCATGGTTTAGGTATTTTCAATTGCGATCTGTGTTATCTAGTTTGGATGATAAGCGGCTGTTGGATATAGATAATTTATCCTTTTTGACTGATTGGGTAGGGGGCACACTTTCTAGAATAAAAATTTCAAATATATATAAGTTATTACTTAAGGTACGGTTTAGTGATATACACTCACCAGGACAAAAATCGTGGGAGGTGGATTGTCCGAATTTACAAATAGAAGGGTGGGAGAATATTTTTGGGAATTTATCTTTATTATCCCAGAACTTTAACCATGTTCTAATACAATTCTATATTTGCCACAGATTATATATAACTCCCCTATGGATGAATAAATGCGGGTTAAGAGACACGTCCAACTGTCCCAAATGTGACACTGTAGGAGCAGACTTTCTCCATATGATATGGACCTGTCCAGAACTTATAAATTACTGGAATGGTATCAATAATTGTATTATGTGTAAACTAAAAATTCGAATTCCTTTTGAACTACAAGTATTTGTTCTTAATGATCTTTCCAAACTAAAAAATCATAAGTATCAAAAGATCTTCCTGAGTAGAATATTGATGTTGGCTAGAGTTTTGATCAGTCGGACCTGGTTTGCCCGATCCATTCCAGACATAAATACATGGACAAATTTAATTGATAAGGTAAAGAACTACGAGAAAATTATATATAGACGGAGGGAAATTGAACACCAGTGGAGTAGGATATGGAGTGGTTGGAGGTCCGATTAGCTGAGGTCAAGTTGTTTTATATATAGGGGTCCTACTTTGACGCACCACAAATCGGGGGGGAGGGAGGGGAGGGTTTTCTAAATGTTATGAAAAGACGAGCTGAATATATTTATATTTATATATAATTAGTTGGGTCACTAAGAATTGAGAGATTGTAAAGACTTTGTTTTACTGTAAATGTTCTGCAGTTTTCCCAATAAATTTTTTGGAAATAAAAAAAAAAATATATATATATACTGTATTTAGTTTGTTTGTTTTTTTACTTCTTTTTCCAATTTTTAAATAGCACCGCTAGGATGAGGGTTACTCAGCAACATGGCATCATACAGTATGTACACCTATCTAACCATTAAAATCACCTGCCTAATATTGTATTAGTCCCCTTGTGAAACCAATACATCTCTGACGTGTCTAGGCATTGACTATACTGTTGAGGATATAAAACAAATGCTTTATAAAAAAATATAAGATCAAAGGAAAAATTTCAAAGGGAGTTGATCCTAGAGGTAGACATATAAAACACCTCAAAAAGAGATGGTTGTTAATTTTATTATGTTGTGCAATCAGTAAAATAAGGTACAAGTGTCTATGCAAAAATATAAATGATTTATTATGCAATAACTTAAAATGCAATCAAAGCTTAATGAATGTGAGAATAATATGCAATAACACACAGTGATATGCAGTACCCAAAATTCTCCACTAGAGGGCTCTAACAGAATACCAGTGTAATACAATCCATCTCGACCACAATTATGAGATATTTATCAGATGATAATATGCAGTAAACTCAACAATGATTAGGACAGATAAAAACCCTTGCTCTGCTCAATTTATGACCCATCTCGGATATTGGGTAGTATTACTACATAAATTATAAATTATCAAGCCTGATATGGCTATGGAATGAATATTCTAATCAGAGATTCTCAATATTAGATCCTTTATTCAGTAATATGCATCTTTACTGAATAGTGATAACATTGATGTAGTACATCTAACATTGCACATCCGTAATAAAGCGATGATTTTTCTAAATATCAAGCCAAATAATTCAATCAATACTACACATAATCAAATTATATGTTACCCAAGAGTGCAATTGATATACAGAGTTTAAGCGAAGTCAGCTCTGAAGGATCATTGGGATTTTTCTCCTGGGGTCTCTCCTCCTTGTTTCTGTGTTCTGTGTTGCTCCCTGTTGTTGTTCTCCTTTCCCTTCATGTGTGTGTGGTTTATGATCACAAACTTATCACTTCAGTTAGACACACCTTACTTTTTTTTTTTATATTTAATTTCTTTATTCAATTTTCTTACACAAAGATTTGACAGTGCCAAGTCCGAATGCATCAGTCTAACTTCTGCCAACATGGGAAACATAATACATTATATGTCCCATTATACAGATGATAAAATAAGGATCAATGCACCATCTGTGTTGGTATTGGGACATTCACAAATCTTCCCATTCCCTTTCATATTGAATCGGACTCAATCTCCCACTGTTAATCCAGACTTATCTCCTCTTTCTCCCTTCCCTCCGCGATGGTTGTCTCGGTGGTCATCGCCAATAGTCACTCCAATCCCTCCCCCCACTCATCTTACCCGCTCCCCCAGCGGCCGGGTCAATCATGCAGTGCCTACTGTGTATTCCTCATATCTCTCAGTCCTTGGCAGAAGGTTTTTCCATTTCCTGATACTGGGGGCTGTTTTTGCTCCCCATTCCCTTGCTATAATGACTCTTGTCACCATAGACACACCTTCCTAACTTTGAGTTTTCCAATCATTGTTGGTTAGGCATGTACATATGATAATGACTGTGTTGTCACTATATCACCCAAAATGCATTTCAGCTGTTGGTGCAATGTTACCAATTCATACCTAGGTGGCACTATTGCATAAGCTACTAGCATCATCACTGTTAAGGGTTAACTGTCCAGGTCTGATTTCTCTTACATTCTGTACACATAATATATGGAATCCTAAATCAGATCTAAGAGATTATGTTTGACACAAAAAACAATTAAAGCATAGACTTTGTGGTACCATTTAGACTTTTCACATACTCTCAAATTTATGCACCGATAATAATATAATGGACCCTGTACTCTCACAGACATGTGTATCTCCTCTGTCCCTCCAACGGGTGATTGATTGTTAGTTAAAATAACACCATCTTCCCTGAACAAGAACTCATTAACACAGTCTACACTTTAGATTCTTCTCATCATGCTTTAGGAGTGAATGCGTTCCTAGTGAGAAATAAATAAGATAATAGATGCATTGACCTCCTTCATAATATTCAACATTATAAAACGATACATATGTCCTATTGATTATCTTATACTAAAAACTTAATGTTCATTATACATATAATTCACAGATTTTCTGCTTCATCAATAGACATTAAACCATAGGGATATTTAGCACCAAATGCATCTAGAAAAAATCTTTATCTCAGCCATCAATCCACAAGGAGACAAGAATGACTCTTCTCAGACTGATTCATCTACAGAGAAAAAAAAAAAAAAACTACATGAACTGTGTCCTTTCCATGAACCTCTTTTGGCCTACTTTAAAATACATACACAATGGTGAATATAACACAACATGGCCTATTATATATCAAATTAGCTATAATTAAGATATTTTGATATAAATGTTATACACCTATGAAAGGGTACAACAATACAAGACCTCAGAAGGTGTACTGTGTGTGTGGTAGAAGGACATCCTTTAAATCCTGTAAGGTGGGAGATGAGGCCTTCATGGATCAGACTTTTCTGTCCAACACAACCCACAGATGCTCATTTGGACTGTGATCCAAGTGACCACCTTGAACTTTGTCATATGCCTCACATTGTTTATTTTTGCAGTTGGACAGGACGTATTATTCAACTGACAGGAACTACTACCATTAGGAAATACTGTTGCCATTTAGAGTTGCACTTGGTCTGTGCGCTTTTTAGGTAGGTAATACATATCAGAGAAATGTCCAAATGAATGCCAGGACCCACGGTTTCCCAGTACAACATTGCCGACACCATCACAGTGCTTCCGTTGGCTTGCCTTTTCCCATAGTGCATCATGGTGCCATCTCTTCCCGAAGTAAGTAATGCATGCACAGAAACCTGCCCACATGATGTAAGATGAAATGTGATTCATCGGCCCAGGTCACATTCTTCCATTATTCCATGGTCCAGTTTTAATACCCATTGCAAATTCATGAGCATCATTGTTCCCACTATAGTTAACAATGCACCAAGGAAATATCCATAAGGGTCCACGTCAGTTTCTGCAAAAAACTTCCGTCTTTACCAATTGTACATCCGCATCCATTCAATTTTTCCGCAAAAAAAAAAAAGGAAGGCGGAATATATGTTGATAGGGTACTAAAAAAATGTCTTTCGATTTCCTGGAAACTGATCCGCAATTGAGGATGACATGCGGATGATATATTGATGCATTATGCATGTCATCCGCATTTTTGCTGAACCATTGACTACAATGGGACCACGGGCCACATTTTGCGGACAATAGTAGGACAAGCTCAATTTTTTTTGTGGATCCGCATGACGGAATGGAACGGAGCAACGGATGCGGACAGCACACTGAGTGCTGTCCACATTTTTTGCAGGGCTATTGAAATGAATGGGTCCAATTTGCAGAACGGATGCGGATTACAAAATACTGATGCTAAATGTAGCGAAAGGACAAATACTTTATGAACAATCTAAACTGACATCAGGTCTGTGGATGAAGCAGTAGTTAAGTAGAAATGCCGGCTTATAAGGAGACCATATCATTTAAATAAACATATGGCATACTTATATACTGTAGATTTTATAAGCCTTGAAGCAACAATTGTCATGGCCTCATTATGAGTAAAACTTATAGAACCATAGCAAATAATTGTAGGAACATTGCAACATAGATGGCTACATTCAGTCATTCAAGAAAATGACAAACACAGTTGTATTCAGAAGCATAAGAAGTTTTTCAGTGTACTTATTATTCCACAAGAAAAGTTAGTTTAGAGTTTATAAAAGTACCACGTTTTAATGATTCTGGAGGTGACAGCTGCAGAGTAATGTTGAGTGAGCATGCTCGCCCAATACCAGTTCGGCTCGAGCATCGCTACGTACCGCATGTCCTCGAGCACAATGCTCAAGTTTCCTTCCTGCACGTTTCGCGGCTTCTAAGCAGCCAATAAACGTGCCGGTAAGAACTGCCAGCACTGTAATGCCAGTAGCCATGTTGGCTGCTGGCATTACAGTGATTGGCTGGCCGAAGCGCGTCATCGGGTGCTATATAGCACCTGATGACGCGTGTTCGGCTCATTCTAAGTTAGGGAGAGCTGAGGATAGGAAGGGACAGAGAGTGTAGGGTGTATAATCGAATATTATATGTGTACAAAAACGAGTCAGAGACACAAAAGTCCTTGTAAGGACTATTGTGTGTGACAGCAGCAATATATTTTTGTAAATGCAACCTGCACTAAATTGCTCAGTGTTAGGGAGAGCTGTGCATAGGAAGTGAAAGACAGTGTAGGGAGTGTAATAGGAAGATTTTTCTACAAAAAACTTTTCAGAGACCCAAAATTCCTTTTAATGACTATTGTGTGTGACAGCAGCAAGATATATTTTTAGCGCATCCTGCGCTCAATAGCATCTAATAGGCCGATGCAGACAGTAAAATTATCCGCGCCAGTGTGCACATCCCTAAAATATCTGTGACAGCCAGTACACTTTTTCCCTAGATGTTGTCCCATGAGGACAGTTAAATTATCCGCGCCACATCTCCTGTTTCAAGTGTGCGCATCCCTAAAATATCAATGACATCCAGTGCAGTTTTTCCGTAGACTGTGTCCGCTGCGGACTGTTAAATTATCCACGCCACATCTCTTGTTTAAGGTGTGAGCATTCCCAAAATATCAGTGATATCCAGTGCAGTTTTTCTGTAAACAATGCAAACTGTGACATTACCTGTGGTACCTGTCCTGTATAACTTCCTCTTCACAAATACTGTTGTAATTTTTTTTGCACATACACTTCCAAATCCTACACTACTGTCCTACTTTTAAGAATATATCACATTTAAAATGAAGAAGGCGAGCAGTAGGGGACCGGGAAGTGGCCGTGATGCTGATGGTGCAACCAGGGGCAGTGGCCCTGGGCGTGGAGAAACTGTGCCTGCTGCAAGAGAACAAGAAAAAAGCATCCAAGATAACTAGCTTCATGTCCCAGTTTGCAGGGCGGTGCAAGACACCACTTTGAAGTCAGCCCAGTGCAAGCAGGTGGCCGGTTGGGTTGCAGCAGATAATGCTTCCAGTCAGTTAAGCATCACCCTGTCTTCCACCAAGTCCAATCTCAGTAGCCAGGAGTCTGGTCTACACAATCCCCATCCTGATCCTCCTTCTTCCCACCATTTACAGTGTTGCCAAACAAGTGATCCTACTTTCGGCTATTCCGAGGAGGTCTTTTCAGCATCATTACTTGATTTGGCCCTCTCGCCAAGCACTCTTGAAGAGGGAAATGAGATCTTGTGCCCTGATTCCCAACCTGTTGAGCATCCACAGTCACAAGAACAAGACGGTGATGATCGGCAATTAGAGTTGAATGAGGTGGATGATGATTAGACACAGTGGCCAATGAGTCAACCGCAATTACTGTCTCAAGAGGTTGATGAAGAGGATGAGACTCAGTTCACTGAGGTTGTGGTTAGGTCAACAAATAAGGAGGATGATCAGAGTGAGGAAGTGACCCAACCAGGGAAGGTGGCAAGCCGAGCGAGGAGAGCAGTACAGAGGGGGAGGGAATTGCAGCACCGCAACAGGCTAGAAGAGGCAGTGGGGTGGCAAAAGGGAGAAGTCGGGCCACACCAAACATGCCCGAAACTGTACCACAGAGCACCCCCTTGCAGAGATCTCCTTTGCCAAGGGGTAGATGTTCCGCAGTCTGCCGCTTTTTGAAAAAAGTGCTAACGACAAAAGAATAGTAGTTTGCAACCTGTCCATACGAAAAAAAAGCCAGGGCGTGAACACTAGCAACTTCACCACCACCAGCAAGATCTGCCACATGGCATCCAAGCACCCTAATAAGTGGGACGAATGCCTGGATCCACAATCTGTGTCTGCGGGTCACACCACTGTCTCCTCTTCTCCTATGTTATGTGCTGGCCAATCCCCTGTCACCTCCCACCCTGCACCTGGACCTTCACAAGCACCATCAGCGACTACATCCACTTCCATGTCCCAGCTCAGCATTCAAATGTCCTTACCCCAGGCCTTTGAACACAAGCAAAAATACCCAGCCACCCACCCACAGGACATAGCACTAAATGTGCAGCTTTCAAAATTACTGGCCCCGGAATTGTTGCCATTTAGGCTAGTGGACATTGAGGACTTCCACAGCCTGATGTCGGAAGCTGTCCCGCATTACGCAGTCCCCAGTCGCCACTATGTTTCAAGGTATGCCGTGCCCACCTTACACCAGCATGTGTCCCGTAACATCCCACGTGCCCTGACCAACGCAGTTACTGGGAAGGTCCACTTAACCACGGACACATGGAGAAGTGCATTCTGCCAGGGATGCTACATTTCCCTGACAGCACAATGGGGGAATGTTGTGGAGGCTGAGAGTGAGTCATACCCTGGGATGGCACAGGTGCTACCGACGCCAGGATTGCTGGCCCTATGTCGATCAGGGTTTCTGCCAGCACCTACATCAGTGGTTCTAACCCCCACGTCTCCACCTCCGCCTCCTCCTACACTTCCACCTCCAAATTATCCGCATGCAGCACCAGTCAGTCATCAGTCAGTAGCTGGAAGCAGTGCAGAAGCGGCAACAAGTTGTGCTGAAGCTGATATGCTTAGAGGACAAACGGCACACTGCCGCAGAGCTGTGGCAGGGGATAAGAGACCAGACTGAGCTGTGGCTCTCGCCACTTAACCTAGAACCGGGCATGGTTGTGTCTTACAATGGCCGTAACTTGGTGGTGGCTTTGGAGCTCGGCAGGCTTAGACACATCGCATGTCTTACCCACTTCTTCAACCATGTGGTTCAGCGGTTTCTCAAAACCTTCCCCAATTTGCCTGAGCTACTGGTGAAGGTGTGCCGCGTGTGTGCACATTTCCACAAGTAATTGACAGCTTCAGTCAGTCTGTCAATGCTGCAGGAGCGTTTCAAATTGCCAGATCACTGGCTGTTGTGCGACGTGAGCACATGCTGGAACTCCGTGTTCCACACGTTATCCAGGCTTTGTGAGCAGCAGAGGGCAGTAGTGGAATACCAGCTGCAATATAGTTGTCACCTTTCCAGTCAGCTTCTGCTATTCACAAGCGAGGAGCAGGCATGGATGTTTGACCTTGAGGAATCAACACAGATGGTGAGCGGCGATAATGCTATTATCAGCATAACCATCCCACTTCTGTGTCTACTCAATCGCTCGCTGCTCCCAATTAAGGATGATGCTTTGCACGTGGAAAACATTACACTGGGTGATAGCCAGACCACCCTCAGTTGTTCTCAGCCCGAATTGGACAATAAAAGAGGAGGCGTATGAGGAGGAGCAGGAGACGGTTTCCTCCACTACAGAGGGTAGTACCCATGGAAGTTTAATTTCATCTGTTTAGCGTGGGTGGGCAGAAGAGGAGGAAGAGGATGAGGAGATTGAGAGTCATCCTCCTGATGAGGACAGCAAAGTCTTTCCTATTTATAGTCTGGCACACATGGCTGACTACATGTTAGGCTGCCTTTCCCGCGACCGGCGCATTATGTGCATTTTAGACAACACGGATTACTGGTTGTTCATCTTTCTCGACCCCCACTACAAAGAGAACCTCTTATGTCTCATTCCTCTGGTGGAGAGGAATAGCAAAACGGTGCAATACCAAAAGATCCTTGTTGAAAAATTGCTCCAAAAATTTCCATCTGACAACGCTGGCGGCAGAGTCTGTAGTTCCTTGGACAACCAAGGAGGGGAGACCAGGGTAACACACAGCAGTTCCAACAGAGGCAGGGCAACACTCTCAAAAGCATGGGACAGTTTCATTACACCCCGCCAGCACCCTCAACCTGATGCGCGGCCTACTGTCACAAGGAGAGAAAAATCTTGGAAGATGGTGAAGGAGTACATAGCAGACCATGTCAGCGTCCTCAATGATCCCTCAGTGCCTTACAACTACTGGGTATCCAAGCTGGACACGTGGCACGAATTGCCATTTTGCGCTTTGGAGGTGCTGGCCTGCCTTGCCGCCAGCGTTTTGTCTGAGCGAGATTTCAGTGCTGCTGGTGGCATTATAACAGATAAGTGTATCCGCCTGTCAACTGAAAATGCTGACTGATTGACTCTTATAAATATAAACATGGCCTGGATTGACCATGACTTTGCAAGATTATGGCGTTTTAGCTTTGTGATGTCGGGGAGCAAGGAGGTGATTCAGAGTATGCGGGGTGGTGCTGGACTCCTTCACAGTAGGCGTGGCTAGGCTCCGGAAACGTTAGTAGCTTCATTTACATATATATAAAATAGTTAGAGCTATGGCGAATGGATATTGCAGATGTGCTAGCGGTGATCTAGCAGCCCATGTCCTCAGCTCTATACCCAAAATCCTGGTGACAGGTTCCCTTTAAGTACTTTCCTGCACCCAGAGCATAGCTAGTGGTTAAGATGCTTTTTATATGACTTTTGGAATTCAGCCTATCATGTAGCATTCTGAGGAATAATATTCTGTGCTATATTATCATGGTGCAAATTATGACAATATTGTGATATCACATTGTGCACTATCTATGTACTGGACATCACTGAGTGCATTATTCCTGTGCATTATAGATACCAAAATAAATATAAGCTTTATTATGTTCTGATCTAGCTGCTAAAGGAGGTCATTGTAGAGTATAACCCCATCGTTGCTTCCAGGATCAGGGCTCATGCACACAAGCATGTTTTTTTGTCCGCATATGATCCACATTTTTTGTGGATCGGATGTGGACCCATTCACCTCAGTGGGGCCATTCACCTGAGTGGGGCTGCAAAAGATGCAGACAGCAAACAATGTGATGATCGGGTGGGGCAGGTTCCTGACAGCTGAGCCCCTGCCGTATATGCCGCCATAGGTGAATACACCAATGCCTGTGCACTAACCCTTTGTATGAAGTGGTCAACGCTGAGTTTGCGGGAGGGGGCTCTTTCTCCGACCCCATCGGGTCCCTATGTGATGGTTAACATGTGGCATTAGTAGCATGAAGCAGGCTGCAGTAGCCGTACAGAACGTGATGATAGGTAGGCAGAGAGACAAACAGTAAGAGTGGCAAGATAGGGCACTGGCAGCAAGGAGAGGTCTATTGATCGCATTCAACCTGCCTGAACCTCTGTATTAATACAGTAATCAAGTATACCACCTCATGAAATGTAACCCCCCACCAAAAATTCCCCTTCCCACACATTTTGTATTTTTATTTTAACCATGTGGAAAGAGAGTACATGGGAACTGACCTTCAGGCATTAGTGGCATGATGCAGGCCCCAGCATTCTCTTGACTGTGATACAATTTCAGTATTGACGCAGTAATCATGTACATTTATGCTGAACCTTAACCCCTTAAGGACTCAGCCCTATTTCACCTTAAGGACTTGGCCATTTTTTGCAAATCTGACCAGTGTCACTTTAAGTGCTCATAACTTTAAAACACTTTGACTTATCCAGGCCATTCTGAGATTGTTTTTTCGTCACATATTGTATTTCATGACACTGGTAAAATGAAGTCAAAAAAATTATTTTTTTGCATTAAAAAAATACCTAATTTACCAAAAATTTTGAAAAATTTCAAAGTTTTAGTTTCTCTACTTCTGTAATACATAGTAATACCCCCACAAATTGTAATGACTTTACATTCCCCATATGTCTACTTCATGTTTGAATTATTTTGGGAATGATATTTTATTTTTTGGGTATGTTACAAGGCTTAGAAGTTTAGAAGCAAATCTTGAAATTTTTCAGAAATTTACAAAAACCCAATTTTTAGGGATCACTACAGGTCTTACATAATAGAAACCGCCCAAAAATGACCCCATTCTATAAACTACACCCCTCAAGGCATTTAAAACTGATTTTACAAACTTTGTTAACCCTTTAGGTGTTGCACAAGAGTTATTGGCAAATGGGGATGAAATTTGAGAATGTCATTTTTTTGCCTTATTTTCCATTTTAACCCATTTTTTCCACTAACAAGGGTTAACAGCCAAACAAGACTGTATCTTTATTGCCCTGACTCTGCCGTTTACAGAAACACCCCATGTGTGGCCGTAAACTACTGTACGGGCACACAGTAGGGCGTAGAGGGAAAGGTGCACCGTATGGTTTTTGGAAGCCAGATTTTGCTGGACTGGTTTTTTGACACCATGTCCCATTTGAAGCCCCCCTGATGCACCCCTAGAGTAGAAACTCCATAAAAGTGACCCCACTTTGGAAACTACACCCCTCAAGGTTTACAAAACTGATTTTAAAACTTTGTTAACCCTTTAAGTGTTCCACAAGAATTAATGGAAAATAGAGATAACATTTCAAAATTTAACATTTTTGTCAGATTTTTCATTTTAATATTTTTTTTCCAGTTACAAAGCAGGGGGTGAACAGCCAAACAAAACTTAATATTTATGGTCCTGATTCTGTAGTTTACAGAAACACCATATATGTGGTCGTAAACTGCTGTACGGGCACACGGCATTGCGCAGGAGGAAAGGAACGCAATATGTTTTTTTGGAAAGCAGATTTCACTGGGATAATTTTAAGCTGCAATGTCCCAGTTGAAGCCCCCTCCTGATGCACCCCTAGAATAGAACACCTCATATGTGGTCATAAACTGCTGTACGGGCACACGGCAGGGCGCAGGAGGAAAGAAATGCCATACGGTTTTTGGAAGGCAAATTTTGCTGGGCTGTTTTTTTGACACCATGTCCTATTTGAAGACCCCTTGATGCACCCCTAGAGTACAAACTCCAAGAAAGTGACCCCATTTTGCAAACTACGGGATAGGGTGGCAGTTTTGTTGGTACTATTTTAGGGTACTCATAATTTTTAATTGCTCTATATTACACTTTTTCTCAGGCAAGGTAACAAGAAATAGCTGTTTTGGCACCGTTTTTTTTTTTTTTTGTTATTTACAACATTCATCTGACAGGTTAGATCATGTGGTACTTTTATAGAGCAGGTTTTCACTGACGCGACATTACCAAATATGACAACTTTCTTTGGTTGTTTCAGTTTTACATAACAAAGCATTTAAAAAATATATACAGTATATATTCTTTAGTGTCTCCACATTCTGAAAGCCATAGTTTTCTTTATTTTTTGGGCAACTGTCTTGCGTAGGGGCAAATCTTTTTTCGGGATGAGATGAGATTAGCACTCTTTTGGGGTGCGTAAGACTTTTTGATTGCTTGCTATTGCACTTTTTGTCATGTAAGGTGACCAAAAATGGCTCTTTATACACCGTTTTTTTTTTTTTACAGTATTCACCTTAGGGGTTAGGTCATGTGATATTTTTATAGAGCAGGATATTATGGATGCAGTATTACCTAATATGTCTGCTTGGTTTATTTATGTAAGTTTTACACAATGATTTCATTTTTGAAACAAAAAAAGTCATGTTTTAGTGTCTCCATAGCCTGAAAGCCAAAGTTTTTTCAGTTTTTGGGCGATTATCTTGGGTAGGGTATGATTTTTGCGGGATCAGATGACAGTTTGATTGGCACTATTTTGGGGTGCGTATGACTTTTTGATTGCTTGCTGTTTATTTCCCTTTTTGTGATGTAAGGTGAGAAAAAATGGCTTTTTGTACACTGTTTCTTTTTTGTTTGTTTTTTTACGGTGTTTACCTGAGGGGTTAGGTCATGTGATATTTTTATAGAGCAGGTTTTTACCTATTATGTCTGCTTTTTTTATTTATGTAAGTTTTACACAACGATTTCATTTTTGAAACAAAAAAAAATCATGTTTTAGTGTCTCCATAGTCTGAGAGCCATAGTTTTTTCAGTTTTTGGACGATTATCTTGGATAGGGTATGATTTTTGCGGGATGACATAACGGTTTGATTGGCACTATATTGGGGTGCGTATGACTTTTTGATCGATTGCTATTACACTTTTTGTGATGTAAGTTGACAAAAAATGGCTTTATATTTTTTTATTTTTTTTACGGTGTTAACCTGAGTGGTTAGGTCATGTGATATTTTTATAGCGACGGTTCTTACGGATGCGGCGATACCTAATATGTAAACTTTTTTTATTCATGTAAGTTTTACACAATGATTTCATTTTTGAAACAAAAAAGTCATGTTTTAGTGTCTCCGTAGTCTGAGAGTAGGGTTGAGCGAACCTGAACTGTAAAGTTCGGGTTCAAAGCAAACTTTAGGATTTTTGGACCCTGAACATGAATCCGAACATTTCAGTAATAGTTCGGGTTCGGTGTTTGGCGCTTTCTTGCCGCTTTTTGAAAGGCTGCAGAGCAGCCAATCAACAAGCGTTTTACTGTGTGCCCTTAGGAGCCATCAAAGCCATGGCTGTGATTGGCCAGTGTAGCATGTGACCCAGTCTCTATATAAGCTGAAGTCACGTAGCGCTGCACGTCACTCTGCTGTGCTTAGTGTAGGGAAAGGATGCTGCTGGTGATTTCAGGGATATAATAGAAGAGAATCTTAGTTCAAAACGTGAATCTAACTCAGCGATCTACATACATTTAGTTGTGTGGGTGCAGGGCACAATTGTTTTATTCTACCCTGAGCCCAGTGAGCGAAAAAAAAATAAAAAATATATGTCAGTTAGGTGGGCACCGGTGGCGGCCATTTTATGCAAGCTCAGTGCACGAGCACTGCATCTGAGTTTTTGTGACATTCAAATCCAAGCATTAAAAAAAGCACAAATAATCTGTTTGTAAAAAAAAAAAATCAAAATTTTTTGGCAATATACATCTGCTGCATTTGCATGATTAGTCAGTGGGCAATTTAAGCTAGAAATACAGCTATCATTTTCTGGGTTTTTACAAACACACTTTTTTGTCAAAATCCACTATTTTACAGATCTGCCAGTGTGAAATTCAAGTTTAATATATACAGCTTTCATATTCTGTTACCCAAAAAACACTTTTTTGGCAATATACAATATCTGTATTAGTCAGTGTGCAATTTAAGCTAGAAATACAGCCAACATTTTCTGGGTTTTTAAAAACACACTTTTTTGTCAAAATACACAATTTGTATGGCCTTGCAGCATCAGCACTTGGGTTATATACTGCTGTCATATTTAGTTATTAAACAAACACCCGTTTGGGGGATTTTTTATTTATTTTGCAGCCTTTGCTGCATATGTCATTGTGAGATACAGACTTTACATAGTGTGGTTCTATTCACTTACTTGAAATAAAGCCATTTTGGGCACAATTCTTTAATAGCGGCCAAGCGTGGGTCAGGGCGTGTGAGATACACCCTTTAAATACAGGGGTTTTATTGAGTTATATGAAATACAGCCATTTTGGGCACAAATCTTTAATTGCGGGCTAGTGTGCGTCAGGGAATGTGATATTCACCCTTTATATACTGGGGTTATATTGTTCTATTAATAAAACAAACTTTTTTGGGCAAAATACACAATTTGTCAGGCCTTGCAGCATCAAGACGTTTGAAATTCCAGGGTTATATACTGCTGTCATATTCAGTTAATAAACAAACACCCATTTGGGGAAAAAAAATAGTTTATTTTGCAGCCTTTGCTGCATATGTCATTGTGAGATACAGCCTTTACATAGTGTGGTTCTATTCATTTACTTGAAATAAAGGCATTTTGGGCACAATTATTTAATAGCGGACTAGTGTGGGTCAGGGCATGTGTGATACACCCTGTATATACAGGGATTTTATTCTTCTATTAATAAAACACCCTTTTTGGGGCAAAATACACAATTGTTGTGCCCTTACATCATTAAGACGTTGGAAATTACAGGGTTACATACTGCTGTCATATTCTGTTATTAAACTAACAACCGCTTGGGCAAAAAAAGTTTATTTGGCAGCCTTTGCTGCAGATGTCATTATTTGGGTCATATTCAGATATTTAAAATACCGCCATTTTGCGCACAAATCTTTAATTGCGGCCTAGTGTGGGTCAGGCCGTGTGAGATACACCCTTTATATACAGGGGTTATATTCAGTTATTTGAAATACAGCCATTTTGGGAACAAATCTTTAATTGCGGCCTAGTGTGTGTCACGGCATGTGAGATACACCCTTTAAATACAGGGCTTCTATTCAGGCATTTGAAATACAGGCATTTTGGGCAAACAAATTTAATTGAGGGCTAGTCTGGTTCAGGGCGTGTGAGATACACCCTGTACATACTGTTGTTCTATTCTACTATTAATTTAACACCCATTTAGGGCAAGATCCTAAATTAAAGATATATGAGGAGAGCGTCAAATAAGGGACGTGGCCCAGGTCGTGGTGCTGCTGGTGGAGCTCCTGTTGCAGGGAGAGGATGTGGTTGATCTGTGCCAGCTACACGCACAAGTGAAACCCTTTCCTCAGGTGCGAGTAGGCGACAGAACCTGCAGCGTTATTTAGTCGGGCCTAATGCGGCTCTACGAATGGTGAGGCCTGAACAAGTACAGGCGATAGTAGATTGGGTTGCTGACAGTGGCTCCAGTTCATTCACATTTTCTCCTATCCAGTCTGATCACAGTTGGCACCTGCAGCCAATGTCCATCATTCTTTCACCTCACCCTCTTGCAATTCAGCCAAGCAGTCTGAGCCCCAAGTCATGCAGCAGTCTCTTCTGCTTTTTGATGACTCTGTTAGCAGGGTTTCCCAGGGCCATCCACCTAGCCCTGCCCCAGAAGTGGAAGACATTGAGTGCACCGATGCCGAACCACTTATCTTTCAAGATGAGTACATGAGAGGACTATCGCAGCAAGTCTCGGATGATGACGAAACACAGGTGCCAACTGTTGGGGCTTTCGAAAGTGTGCAGACCGACAAGGAAGGCAGGGGTGAAGACTGGGTGGAAGATGATGTGGAGGACGATGAGGTCCTCGACCCCACATGGAATCAAGGTCATGCGAGTGACCTATGTAGTTCGAAGGAAGAGGCGGTGGTCGCACAGAGCCACCAGCACAGCAGAAGAGGGAGCAGGGTACAAAAGAGGAGCGGCCGTCCTCTAGACAGTACGCCTGCTACTGCCCACCGCAGCAAGGGACCAAGCACACCAAAGCCAGCTTCAAGGAGTTCCCGTTCCCTGGCGTGGGAATTCTTCAGACAATGTGCTGACGACAAGACACGAGCGGTTGGCACGCTGTGTAATCAGAGCCTGAAGTGATGGATAAATATTCTCAACCTGAGCACAACCTGCATTACCAGGCATTTCAGTGCTAAGCACAAGCTGCAGTGGAGTAGACACCTCAAAAACCAAGAAAGGTCTCTTGCTCCTCCGGCTTCCTCTTCTGCTGCAGTCTGAGCCTCTTGATTCACCTCTGGAGTGACAGTGCCACCTGCCACCCCGCGAACAGAGGATCTTCCAGCAACACCACCACCTGGGTCACCAAGCATCTCCACATTGTCCCACGGAAGCGTTTAGCTCTCCAACTCCCAAACACTGAAGAAGAAGAGGAAGTAAACCCCCTACCCACCTGCGATTACCAGCATTTATAAATTACTAACCTTTGAAATGCTGTCATTCCGTCTGGTGGAGACGGATAGTTTTAATGGCCTTATGGCGGTGGCTGTCCCACAGTACGTCGTGCCCAGCCGCCACTACTTTTCCAGGAGAGCCATCCCTGCCCTGCACAACCAGGTAGGGGACAAAATCAGGTGTGCACTGCGCAACGCCATCTTTGGCAAGGTGCACCTGACTACGGATATGTGGACCAGTAAGCACGGTCAGGGATGTTATAGCTCCATAACAGCACACTGGGTAAATGCAGTGGCGGCTGGCCCTGAGGCGGATAGCAGTTTGGCGCATGTCCTCTACAGACTCCTCATCCGGTCAGCGTAACACCTTCACCACCAACTTCAGCACAGCCAGGGGTAAACGACAGCAGGCAGTTTTAAAACGTATCTGTTTGGGGGACAAACCCCACACCGTGCAGGAGCTGTGGACGGGCCTTGAACAACAGACCGATGAGTGGTTTGTGCCAGTCAGCCTCAAGCCCGGCCTGGTGGTGTGCAATAATGGGCGAAATCTCGTGGCAGCTCTGGGACTAGCCGGTTTGACGCACATCCCTTGCCTGGGGCATGTGCTGAATTTGGTGGTGCAGAGATTCCTTTAAAATTACCCCGATGTGTCAGAGCTGCTGCATGAAGTGTGGGCCGTCTGTGCGCGCTTTCGGCGTTCTCACCCTGCTGCTGCTCGCCTGTCAGCGCTGCAGCGTAACTTCGGCCTTCCCGCTCACCGCTTCATATGCGACGTGCCCACAAGTTGGAACTCCCCCTTGCACATGCTGGACAGACCGTTCAAGCAGCAGCAGGCCATAGTGGAGTTTCAGCTGCAGCATGCACGGGTGAGTCGCACGGCGGAACAGCACCGCTTCACCACCAATGACTGGGCCTCCATGCGAGACCTGTGTTCCTTGTTGCGCTGTTTCGAGTACTCCACCAACATGGCCAGTGCCGATAACGCTGTTCTCAGCGTAACTATGCCACTTCTATGCCTCCTTGAAAAAACGCTGCTGGCGATGATGAAAGAGGATGTGGCACAGGAGGAGGAGGAAAAGGGATCATTTTGTAGGGTTTCCGGCCAGTCATTCACAAGTGGCTCAGAAGGTGGGTTCCTGCACCCACAAACGCCAAGTACACATTTTTCCAGCCAGGGTACGGTTCTGGAGGATGACGAGGTGGAGGATGAGGAGATGGAGGAGGAGGAACCATGTTCACAGCAGGGTGGCACCCAGACCAGCTCATGGCATTCACTGGTGCATGGCTGGGTAGATACAGAGGACACAGACGATACACCTCCCACAGAGGACAGATTATCGCTGCCTCTGGGCAGCCTGGCACACATGAGCAATTACATGCTGCAGTGTCTCCGCAACGACTGATGAGTTGTCTACATTCTAACTTGTGTTGATTACTGGGTGGCCACGCTGCTGGATCCCCGTTACAAGGACAAAGTACCGTCCTTAATTCCCTCACTGGAGCATGATCGGAAGATGAGTGAGTACAAGCTGTTAGATGCGCTGCTGATGGCATTCCCGTCTGACAGCGGATGCACAGTGGAAGCACAAGGCAAAGGCAGAGGAGGAGGAAGAGGTCGTCAACGCAGCTGGGGCACCGCCAGCACCTCAGAAGGCAGGGTTAGCATGGCTGAAATGCGGAAAAGCTTTGTCAGCATGCCACAACAACCAGCACCACCAGCTGAAATGGAACATCTTAGCAGGAGGCAGCATTTCACCAACATGGTGGAGCAGTATGTGTTCACACGCCTACACGTACTGAATGGCGGGTATGACCCCTTCAACTTCTGGGTCTCCAGATTGGGCACATGGCCTGAGCTTGCCCTTTACGCCTTGGAGGTGCTGGCCTGCCCTGCGGCCAGTGTATTATCTGAATGTGTGTTTAGCACGGCAGGGGGTGTCATCACAGACAAGCGAAGCCGCCTGTCCACAGCCAATGTGGACAAGTTCACGTTCATTAAAATTAACCAGGCATGGATCCCACGGGACTTCTCCGTACCTTGTGCAGAATAGACATGTATATCGGCACTAAGCAGCCATTCTTATACTGCAGCGCAATTGCTCATTCTTGTATTTTGGATATTTCAGACTCTTTTGGAGTGTACCCTAATTTTAAAAAACAAAATTAAAACAAAAAACCTGTGTTGGCTACCTCATCCTCCTCCCCCGTCACTTCCATTTACTCCGCTATGTCCACCACCTCCTCAAACTCCTACTCCATATGGAACTCCACCTCATAAATCAATATTTTTTTTTATTTTTACGTATTTTATTTTATGTCATTTCACTACTTTGTCAGTTGCATTTTCTGGTGAAATTCACTTTTTTTTGGGTGTGATGTACCACTGCTATACCTAGTACACAGGTAAAGAAAATAAATAAATTGTAATTTACATTTTCTACCAAGTAGACAGGTTAATAAATTTCTGTAATTTTTCTGTTACACTCTTGGGTTGACATTATACAATTTTAGATGGGAATAAAACCCTGCTCTGCATAGGTGACAGGGAATAACATTTCAGAAATGTTTTCTTTAATTGATGGGCGCCACCTTCTTTGATTCAATGCTTAAATTTTAACAAGTTGTACCACATTTCGCTTCAATAATTTGTCCTACATTTCCGCTTTACTCCTTTGGCCCACATTTGTGCTTCTTTAATTTGTCCCACATTTGCGCCTTAATAACTTTTCCCATATTTCTGCTTTACTTTTTTGGCCCACATTTGGGCTTCTGTAATTTGTCCCACATTTGCACTTTAACAGCTTTTTCCACATTTCTGCTTGATTCACAATTTTTTTCATTTATTTATCTCCCTTAAATTTGGTCTCATTTTCTCACACTTCCCCTCTGGCGTGGAACCCTGATTCCCCGCCAACCGTGATCACCATGGTAGGCACATAAAAAAAAACATTGAAAGTTTATAGAGCAGATATCAAATTGGATTGTGAACATCAGGGGGACGTGCGACATGTTGAGGCAGTAAGTGTGCACATGCCTACACGAAATGACTGACAGGGGTCAACCCCTGCAACTTCTGGGTCTCCAAATTGGGCACATGGCCTGAGTTTGCCCTTTACCCCTTGGAGGTGCTGGCCTGCCCTGCAGCCAGTGTAATGTCTGAACGTGTGTTTAGCACGACTGAAGGGTGTTATCACAGGTTATATTTCCCAATGTTTAAGTTAGGGTGTACCCTAATTTAAAAAAATAAAAATAAATTTAAAAGCAAAAAGCATTGTAGGCTACCTCCCCCACCTCTGCTTCCACCTACACCGACACATCCACCGCCTCCTCAACCTCCTACTCCAAATGGACCTCGTCCTCTTAGATCAAGATTATTATATTTTATTTTTACGTATTTTATGTTATTTAAAGTCATTTCCTTATCCACATTTGTTTGCAGAGCATATGCCATGCTCTTAACCACATTTTGATGCCATTTTAAGCCCTCTAGCCCTTTCCATGAAATTGTTACAGCCATTTTACTGCTCAAAAGTTTGGGTGCCTATTGAATTCAATGGGGTTCGGGTTCGGGGTCAAGTTTGGGTCAAGTTCGGGTCCCGAACATCCAGGTGTCCGCTTAACTCTATCTGAGAGCCATAGCTTTTTTTTCGTTTTTAAGCTATTATCTTGGGTAGGGTATGATTTTCACAGGATGAGATGACTGTATGTTTGACACTCTTTTGGGGTGCATAAGACTTTTTGATTGCTTGCTATTACACTTTTTGTGATGTAAGGTGACCAAAAATGGCTTTTTTTACCACCCCCTGTGCAGTGCCCCTGGTCATTTCCTGTACTATGCCCTCTTATACCCTTTTATCTGGTCACGGTATGGCGGTGTTATCCGGTCACTGTACAGAGGTGTTATTCGATCAATGTATGGTGGTGGTATCCAATAACTAGATGGCTATAACTGTATACTTTCCCCTGCCCACGCCATCCTTTTTTAGACCTGGCATAAGCGGGGAAAATATGCAGATTGCGGTGCTAAGGACCTTTGCGCCACAATCGTTGTCAGAAATACGCCTAACATAGACATATTTCATTATAATAAATGACCACCTAATTGTATTATTATTCTGGGGTAGGGCTAATATCTTTATATTATATAGATTCTAGTGTATTATACTGTGCCCTTTATTTCCCAGTAGAAAATGATCCTTGGGAAACACAGTCCTCCTCCCTGACCACCAGGACCAGGTAGCGCTCTGTCAGTACATGGCAGCCTCCCCTCTCCGCCACGCTGCTCCGCTGTGTACTGATGCTTATTCTGACACTAGGGCTGGGTTCACATCCTATTTTTGCCATCCATTTAATGCATACGAAAAATGTATGCGTTAACAGATGCCTCAGACTGATGCCGTACACTGGCGTCCATTCACCATACAGTTTCATTGTAGAAAAAAAAATTACGTTAGCGTATGCATTTTTTTAATGGACTCTGCAGGATACAAAAACGTGGAGTGCTGCACAATTGCATATATCAAACCGATAGAAAATAAAAAAATTCTAGGCTCCAGCAGGGCACATTTTTGAGAGTTTACCTTTAAGATGCATAGAAATGGCCCCTGATTAAAATACATATTTTTTGTGGGAATTTTTGCCAATGATTCCCTTCTGGTATATCACTGTCCATGTTATGGGACTATTTGTGTACTTCTAGTAAGTGTTTGCAGGCTGCAAATATAACCTGAAGGTTTTTCAGGTTCGCCTGCCATTAAAGTGAATAGGGCCCGCCGCGAAAACGCGTTTCGCAAACATTTGATCGCGAACCCACGTTCCCGAATCATACCGGCCGATGTTCATCCATTACTACTGCCATTCTCTCATACGACCGTTTTTAAGCACATTTTGAGGGGTGGTTTGAAAACTGGAGAATCAGGGTAAATTTTTCTTTTAACCCTTGCTATGTTACAGCAAAAATGAAAGAAAATAGAAAATTACTTTATAACTAAATTAGTGCTTAAAAAAATGGTGTTGGAAATTTTGTGAAATTTTTAAAAATTGCATTAAAATTGTAAGCCTTCTGACGTCCTAAATAAATAAAATGACATTTACAAAACAAAGCCAATATAAAGTAGACACATGGAAAATGTAAAGTAATAACTATTTTGTGAGGTATCCCTATTTGCCATAAAAGCATGGAAATTCATATTTAGAAATGAGTGAATGTTTCCAAAATTTCAGTCATTTTTTGGCTTTGTAATAAAAAAGGTGAAATATATTGACTTAAATTTACCATTAACATGATGTAAAATGTGTCACGAGTAGAGTTGAGCGGACACCTGGATGTTCGGGTTCGAGAAGTTCGGCCGAACTTCCCGGAAATGTTCGGGTTCGGGATCCGAACCCGATCCGAACTTCGTCCCGAACCCGAACCCCATTGAAGTCAATGGGGACCCGAACTTTTCGGCACTAAAAAGGCTGTAAAACAGCCCAGGAAAGGGCTAGAGGGCTGCAAAAGGCAGCAACATGTAGGTAAATCCCCTGCAAACAAACGTGGATAGGGAAATGAATAAAAATAAAAATAAAATAAATAAAAATTAACCAATATCAATTGGAGAGAGGTCCCATAGCAGAGAATCTGGCTTCACGTCAGCAGAGAATCAGTCTGCATGTCATAGCAGAGAATCAGGCTTCACGTCAGCCACCACTGCAACAGTCCATTGTCAGATATTTAGGCCCAGCACCCAGGCAGAGGAGAGAGGTCCCGTAACAGAGAATCTGTCTTCATGTCAGCAGAGAATTAGTCTGCATGTCATAGCAGAGAATCAGGCTTCACGTCAGCCACCACTGCAACAGTCCATTGTCAGATATTTAGGCCCAGCACCCAGGCAGAGGAGAGAGGTCCCGTAACAGAGGATCTGGCTTCATGTCAGCAGAGAATTAGTCTGCATGTCATAGCAGAGAATCAGGCTTCACGTCACCCAACATTGGAACAGTCCATTGGCATATATTTTGGCCCCGGCACCCAGGCAGAGGAGAGGTTCATTCAACTTTGGGTAGCCTCGCAATATAATGGTAAAATGAAAATAAAAATAGGATTGAATGAGGAAGTGCCCTGGAGTACAATAATATATGGTTAAGGGGAGGTAGTTAATGTCTAATCTGCACAAGGGATGGACAGGTCCTGTGGGATCCATGCCTGGTTCATTTTTATGAACGTCAGCTTGTCCACATTGGCTGTAGACAGGCGGCTGCGTTTGTCTGTAATGACGCCCCCTGCCGTGCTGAATACACGTTCAGACAAAACGCTGGCCGCCGGGCAGGCCAGCACCTCCAAGGCATAAAAGGCTAGCTATGGCCACGTGGACAATTTAGAGACCCAGAAGTTGAATGGGGCCGAACCATCAGTCAGTACGTGGAGGGGTGTGCACACGTACTGTTCCACCATGTTAGTGAAATGTTGCCTCCTGCTAACAGGTTGCGTATCAGGTGGTGGTGCAGTTAGCTGTGGCGTGTTGACAAAAGTTTTCCACATCTCAGCCATGCTAACCCTGCCCTCAGAGGAGCTGGCCGTGACACAGCTGCCTTGGCGACCTCTTGCTCCTCCTCTGCCTTGGCCTTGGGCTTCCACTTGTTCCCCTGTGACATTTGGGAATGCTCTCAGTAGCGCGTCTACCAACATGCGCTTGTACTCGCGCATCTTCCTATCACGCTCCAGTGCAGGAAGTAAGGTGGGCACATTGTCTTTGTAGCGTGGATCCAGCAGGGTGGCAACCCAGTAGTCCGCACACGTTAAAATGTGGGCAACTCTGCTGTCGTTGCGCAGGCACTGCAGCATGTAGTTGCTCATGTGTGCCAGGCTGCCCAGAGGTAAGGACAAGCTGTCCTCTGTGGGAGGCATATCGTCATCGTCCTGCCTTTCCCCCCAGCCACGCACCAGTGATGGGCCCGAGCTGCGTTGGGTGCCACCCCGCTGTGACCATGCTTCATCCTCATCCTCCTCCACCTCCTCCTCATCCTCGTCCTCCTCGTCCTCCAGTAGTGGGCCCTGGCTGGCCACATTTGTACCTGACCTCTGCTGTTGCAAAAAACCTCCCTCTGAGTCACTTCGAAGAGACTGGCCTGAAAGTGCTAAAAATGACCCCTCTTCCTCCTCCTCCTCCTCCTGGGCCACCTCCTCTTGCATCATCGCCCTAAGTGTTTTCTCAAGGAGACATAGAAGTGGTATTGTAACGCTGATAACGGCGTCATCGCCACTGGCCATGTTGGTGGAGTACTCGAAACAGCGCAACAGGGCACACAGGTCTCGCATGGAGGCCCAGTCATTGGCGGTGAAGTGGTGCTGTTCCGTAGTGCGACTGACCCGTGCGTGCTGCAGCTGAAACTCCACTATGGCCTGCTGCTGCTCGCACAGTCTGTCCAGCATGTGCAAGGTGGAGTTCCACCTGGTGGGCACGTCGCATATGAGGCGGTGAGCGGGAAGGCCGAAGTTACGCTGTAGCGCAGACAGGCGAGCAGCGGCAGGATGTGAACGCCGGAAGCGCGAACAGATGGCCCGCACTTTATGCAGCAGCTCTGACATGTAGGGGTAGTTGTGAATGAACTTCTGCACCACCAAATTCAGCACATGCGCCAAGCAAGGGATGTGCGTCAAACCGGCTAGTCCCAGAGCTGCAACGAGATTTCGCCCATTATCACACACCACCAGGCCGGGCTTGAGGCTCACCGGCAGCAACCACTCGTCGGTTTGTTGTTCTATACCCCGCCACAACTCCTGTGCGGTGTGGGGCCTGTCCCCCAAACATATGAGTTTCAGAATGGCCTGCTGACGTTTACCCCGGGCTGTGCTGAAGTTGGTGGTGAAGGTGTGTGGCTGACTGGATGAGCAGGTGGAAGAAGAGGAGGAGGAAGCCGAGAAGGAGGAGGTGGCAAAAGGAGGCAAAGAATGTTGCCCTGCGATCCTTGGCGGCGGAAGGACGTGCGCCAAACAGCTCTCCGCCTGGGGCCCAGCTGCCACTACATTTACCCAGTGTGCAGTTAGGGAGATATAGCGTCCCTGGCCGTGCTTACTGGTCCACATATCTGTGGTTAGGTGGACCTTGCCACAGATGGCGTTGCGCAGTGCACACTTGATTTTATCGGATACTTGGTTGTGCAGAGAAGGCACGGCTCTCTTGGAGAAGTAGTGCCGGCTAGGAACAACATACTGTGGGACAGCAAGCGACATGAGCTGTTTGAAGCTGTCTGTGTCCACCAGCCTAAATTACAGCATTTCATAGGCCAGTAGTTTAGAAATGCTGGCATTCAGGGCCAGGGATCGAGGGTGGCTAGGTGGGAATTTACGCTTTCTCTCAAATGTTTGTGAGATGGAGAGCTGAACGCTGCCGTGTGACATGGTTGAGATGCTTGGTGACGGAGGTGGTGGTGGTGTTGGTGGTACGTCCCCTGTTTGCTGGGCGGCAGGTGCCAACGTTCCTCTAGAGGCGGAGGAAGAGGCCGAGGCGGCGGCAGCAGCAGAAGAGGCCGAGGCGGCAGCAGCAGAAGAGGTGGCAGGGGGAGCCTGAGTGACTTCCTTGTTTTTAAGGTGTTTACTCCACTGCAGTTCATGCTTTGCATGCAGGTGCCTGGTCATGCAGGTTGTGCTAAGGTTCAGAACGTTAATGCCTCGCTTCAGGCTCTGATGGCACAGCGTGCAAACCACTTGGGTCTTGTCGTCAGCACATTGTTTGCAGAAGTGCCATGCCAGGGAACTCCTTGAAGCTGCCTTTGGGGTGCTCAGTCCCAGATAGCGGCGGTCAGTAGCAGGCGGAGTCTCTTGGCGGCGGGTGTTCTGCTTTTGCTCACTGCTCCCTCTTTTGCTACGCTGTTGGCTCGGTCTCACCACTGCCTCTTCCTCCGAACTGTGAAAGTCAGTGGCACGACCTTCATTCCATGTGGGGTCTAGGACCTCATCGTCCCCTGCATCGTCTTCCACCCAGTCTTGATCCCTGACCTCCTGTTCAGTCTGCACACTGCAGAAAGACGCAGCAGTTGGCACCTGTGTTTCGTCATCATCAGAGACATGCTGAGGTGGTATTCCCATGTTCTCATAATCAGGAAACATAAGTGGTTGTGCGTCAGTGCATTCTATGTCTTCCACCGCTGGGGAAGGGCTGGGTGGATGCCCTTGGGAAACCCTGCCAGCGGAGTCTTCAAACAGCATAAGAGACTGCTGCATAACTTGAGGCTCAGACAGTTTCCCTGGTATGCATGGGGGTGATGTGACAGACTGATGGGCTTGGTTTTCAGGCGCCATCTGTGCGCTTTCTGCAGTAGACTGGGTGGGAGATAATGTGAACGTGCTGGATCCACTGTCGACCACCCAATTGACTAATGCCTGTACCTGCTCAGGCCTTACCATCCTTAGAACGGCATTGGGCCCCACCAAATATCGCTGTAAATTATGGCGGCTACTGGGACCTGAGGTAGTTGGTACACTAGGACGTGTGGCTGTGGCAGAACGGCCACGTCCTCTCCCAGCACCAGAGGGTCCACTAACACCACCACGACCATGTCCGCGTCCTTTACTAGATGTTTTCCTCATTGTTATCGTTCACCACAACAACAAAAATATTATTTGACCCAATGTATTGAATTCAAATTCAGGCCTTTTTTTAAAGACAACTAACACTATCTGGCTATCTATTTAGGTACCGTATTACACTAATACAGGCACAGCAGTAACCACAGATTTAACTGACTATAAATTTGAGGCCTATTATTTAGGCGCTGGGTGACAGGTTTAGGTTTACTGACAGAATTAGACTTGGAAATGCACAGTAGCGTGTGTGTGAAGTTATTCAGAATGACCCTATGTGCACCTTGAATATTATATACCCTTTTAGGGATAGATTTCAAATAGCTCTGATACAGCAGAAACCACTAAATTAGGAAATTGCTAAATTGGGAATTGTATTTCAACCCAGAACAAAAACTGTGCTTTGACGGACACTAAATAACTTGACCAGCCACACCAGTAACGACAGATTTAGCAGGATATAAATTTGAGGACTAGTATTTAAGCGCTGGGTGACAGGTATAGGTTTACTGACAGAATTAGACTTGGAAATGCACAGTAGCGTGTGTGTGAAGTTATTCAGAATGACCCTATGTGCACCTTGAATATTATATACCCTTTTAGGGATAGATTTCAAATAGCTCTGATACAGCAGAAACTACTAAATGAGGAAATTGCTAAATTGGGAATTGTATTTCAACCCAGAACAAAAACTGTGCTTTGACGGACACTAAATAACTTGCCCAGCCACAGCAATACAGCAGTAACGACAGATTTAGCAGGATATAAATTTGAGGCCTAGTATTTAGGCGCTGGGTGACAGGTATACGTTTTACGGACAGAATTAGACTGGGATATGCACAGTAGCGTGTGTGTGAAAAAATAGAGAATGACCCTATCAGCACCTTGATTCTGATATACCCTTTTAGGGATGTATTTAAAGTAGGCCTGATACTGCAGAAACCACTAAATTAGGAAATTGCTAAATTGGGAATTGTATTTTAACCCAGAACAAAAACTGTGCTTGGACGGACACTAAATAACTTGCCCAGCCACAACAGTACAGTAGTAACGACAGATTTAGCAGGATATAAATTTGAGGCCTAGTATTTAGGCGCTGGGTGACAGGTATAGGTTTACTGACAGAATTAGACTGGGATATGCACAGTAGCGTGTGTGTGAAGTTATTAAGAATGACCCTATCAGCACCTTGATTCTGATATACCCTTTTAGGGATGTATTTAAAGTAGGCCTGATACAGCAGAAACCACTAAATTAGGAAATTGCTAAATTGGGAATTGTATTTCAACTCAGAACAAAAACTGTGCTTTGAGGGACACTAAATAACTTGCCCAGCCACAACAGTACAGCAGTAACGACAGATTTAGCAGGATATACATTTGAGGCCTAGTATTTATTTAGGCGCTGGGTGACAGGTATACGTTTACTGACAGAATTAGACTTGGAAATGCACTGTAGCGTGTGTGTTAAGTTATTCAGAATGACCCTATGTGCACCTTGAATATTATATACCCTTTTAGGGATAGATTTCAAATAGCTCTGATACAGCAGAAACCACTAAATTAGGAAAATGCTAAATTGGGAATTGTATTTCAACCCAGAACAAAAACTGTGCTTGGACGGACACTAAATAACTTGCCCAGCCACAACAGTACAGCAGTAACGACAGATTTAGCAGGATATAAATTTGAGGCCTAGTATTTAGGCGCTGGGTGACCGGTATAGGTTTACTGACAGAATTAGACTGGGATATGCACAGTAGCGTGTGTGTGAAGTTATTGAGAATGACCCTATCAGCACCTTGATTCTGATATACCCTTTTAGGGATGTATTTAAAGTAGGCCTGATACAGCAGAAACCACTAAATTAGAAAAAAAAAGTTACTATAGACATACCAATTGGTGAGTGCCTGTTTTTATCTATATATCTTTACTTGCTCTACAATTGATGAATAGGTGATTCATCTTAAAAACAGTGCACCTTTACCATATTGATAGATACGGGTGAGCCACGATATCAATTTAATCACACTAAATAACTTGCCCAGCCACAACAGTACAGCAGTAACGACAGATTTAGCAGGATATACATTTGAGGCTTAGTATTTAGGCGCTGGGTGACAGGTATACGTTTACTGACAGAATTAGACTTGGAAATGCACTGTAGCGTGTGTGTGAAGTTATTCAGAATGACCCTATGTGCACCTTGAATATTATATACCCTTTTAGGGATAGATTTCAAATAGCTCTGATACAGCAGAAACCACTAAATTAGGAAATTGCTAAATTGGGAATTGTATTTCAACCCAGAACAAAAACTGTGCTTGGACGGACACTAAATAACTTGCCCAGCCACAACAGTACAGCAGTAACGACAGATTTAGCAGGATATAAATTTGAGGCCTAGTATTTAGGCGCTGGGTGACCGGTATAGGTTTACTGACAGAATTAGACTGGGATATGCACAGTAGCGTGTGTGTGAAGTTATTGAGAATGACCCTATCAGCACCTTGATTCTGATATACCCTTTTAGGGATGTATTTAAAGTAGGCCTGATACAGCAGAAACCACTAAATTAGGAAATTGCTAAATTGGGAATTGTATTTCAACCCAGAACAAAAACTGTGCTTTGACGGACACTAAATAACTTGCCCAGCCACAACAGTACAGCAGTAACGACAGATTTAGCAGGATATAAATTTGAGGCCTAGTATTTACTCGCTGGGTGACAGGTATACGTTTACTGACAGAATTAGACTTGGAAATGCACTGTAGCGTGTGTGTGAAGTTATTCAGAATGACCCTATGTGCACCTTGAATATTATATACCCTTTTAGGGATAGATTTCAAATAGCTCTGATACAGCAGAAACCACTAAATTAGGAAATTGCTAAATTGGGAATTGTATTTCAACCCAGAACAAAAACTGTGCTTGGACGGACACTAAATAACTTCCCCAACCACAACAGTACAGCAGTAACGACAGATTTAGCTGGATATAAATTTGAGGCCTAGTATTTAGGCGCTGGGTGACAGGTATTGGTTTACTGACAGAATTAGACTTGGAAATGCACAGTAGCGTGTGTGTGAAGTTATTCTGAATGACCCTATGTGCACCTTGAATATGATATACCCTTTTAGGGATAGATTTCAAATAGCTCTGATACAGCAGAAACCACAAAATTATGAAATTGCTAAATTGGGAATTGTATATCAACCCAGAACAAAAAATGTGCTTTGACGGACACTAAATAACTTGACCAGCCACACCAGTAACGACAGATTTAGCTGGATATAAACTTGAGGCCTAGTATTTAGGCGCTGGGTGACAGGTATACGTTTACTGACAGAATTAGACTGGGATATGGCCAAAAAATAACCACACTATTGATTGTTAAATGCACTTGGTGTGACAGCTTGACCAACCACACTACTGAGGGTTAAATGCACTTGGTGTGACAGCTTGACCAACCACACTACTGAGGGTTAAATGCACTTGGTGACAGGCGCAGCTTGCCCCTGATGTAGTATATGGCCAAAAAATAAACAGACTATTGCTGGTTAAATGCACTTGGTGTGACAGCTTCACCCTGATGTAGGATTTAGCCAAAAAACAACCACACCATTGAGGGTTAAATGCACTTGGTGACAGGCGCAGCTTGCCCCTGATGTAGTATATGGCCAAAAAATAAACAGACTATTGCTGGTTAAATGCACTTGGTGTGACAGCTTCACCCTGATGTAGGCTTTAGCCAAAAAACAACCACACCATTGAGGGTTAAATGCACTTGGTGACGGGCGCAGCTTTCCCCTGATGTAGTATATGGCCAAAAAATAAACAGACTATTGCCGGTTAAATGCACTTGGCGTGACAGCTTCACCCTGATGTAGGCTTTAGCCAAAAAACAACCACACCATTGAGGGTTAAATGCACTTGGTGACGGGCGCAGCTTTCCCCTGATGTAGTATATGGCCAAAAAATAAACAGACTATTGCCGGTTAAATGCACTTGGTGTGACAGCTTCACCCTGATGTAGGCTTTAGCCAAAAAACAACCACACCATTGAGGGTTAAATACACTTGGTCGCAGCTTGTGCTGGCGCACCACAAGACACAAAATGGCCGCCGATCACCCCAGAAAAAAGTGACTGACAAATGGTCTGGCAGCCTAAAAACAGTGAGCAATTGAGTATCAGCAGCTCAATGATCCCCAGCTGCAGATCGATCAATTAATCAAGTCTTTTGGAGGAGTTAATCTGCCTAATCTCGCCCTACTGTCGCAGCCGCAACCTCTCCCTATGCTGATCAGAGCAGAGTGACGGGCGGCGCTATGTGACTCCAGCTTAAATAGAGGCTGGGTCACATGGTGCTCTGGCCAATCACAGCCATGCCAATAGTAGGCATGGCTGTGACGGCCTCTTGGGGCAAGTAGTATGACGCTTGTTGATTGGCTGCTTTGCAGCCTTTCAAAAAGCGCCAAGAAAGCGCCGAACACCGAACCCGAACCCGGACTTTTACGAAAATGTCCGGGTTCGGGTCCGTGTCATGGACACCCCAAAATTCGGTACGAACCCGAACTATACAGTTCGAGTTCGCTCATCCCTAATCACCTCCCTTTAGATCGGTGCTGCACTGAATCTCACTGGTCACCCAAGTACTGCCGATCCTTCTATCTGTTTTGTTCATTGGTGGTTTATCTATATTTGTTGCAAGCCTTTACAAATAATATTATACTATCCTGTATTTAACCATATTCAATAGGCTGCTTTTCCTTTTGCTTGTGGCTGTGGTATCTTTTTGAATCAAGAAAATACCTGTTAAACTGACATACCTGCTTCGCTATATTGCAGTCTCCCTGGCTAAGGTGTTACTGATATTATCATTGTAATTGTGGTTTTATATAAAGTTTCTCTAGTCGAATTATAGCGACATAACTGTTTATTAACTATCTATACGTTGCTTCATGTGTAGTGACCACTACACTCGATATAACTGTATATTAATTATCTATGTGTGTCTAGCGACCACTATACTAGGAGAGAAAGAGATTTCCTTGTCTCTCTTTTCCTCCCTTTATGTCAATTTCTGTGGTGTAGGATACTCTGTTGTCTGTTGGTTTTTTGTCCCCTGAGGAGCCCCATACCAACTGGGCGAAACGCGTTGGGACAGCAAGCTCAGAAATGTCAACGTGACACTCTAGCTACTCTGTACTAATTGTACTTCTATATATCTTTTTGCACTATTTATCAATGGGTGGTCCAGGTATCACCACACGGGGGGTGTTATTCACAAGCTTTTTTGTTTTTGTATAATATAGATTAGTCCGGACATTCAGTTTGGAATAGCCCCTATTGTCATCTGTCCTAGGGTTCCCCAGGGATCATCAGGAGGCACAAGACACGGGATCGCCCTTATCAGGGCGGCTATTCCGTTTGTAGGCAGGGCCACCAGAATAGGGTAAGCATTAGGGATATTGCCCCAATTATCCTATCACAATTGTATCTGGCTGCCCTTCCTGCTACCAAGGAGATAATCGATACATAGGTTTGGATTTTGATTTCTCTTTAATCTTGTTTATATTCTAAGGGTCCATTCTTTTAATAGTGATCATTAACCACTTCAGCCCCGCTAGGTGAAACCCCCTTCATGACCAGGCCACTTTTTACACTTCGGCACTACTCTCCTTTCACCGTTTATCGCTCGGTCATGCAACTTACCACCCAAATGAATTTTACCTCCTTTTCTTCTCACTAATGGAGCTTTCATTTGGTGGTATTTTATTGCTGCTGACATTTTTACTTTTTTTGTTATTAATCAAAATGTAACGATTTTTTTGCAAAAAAATGAAATTTTTCACTTTCAGCTGTGAAATTTTGCAAAAAAAACGACATCCATATATAAATTTTTCGCTAAATTTATAGTTCTACATGTCTTTGATAAAAAAAAAATGTTTGGGCAAAAAAAAAAAATGGTTTGGGTAAAAGTTATAGCATTTACAAACTATGGTACAAAAATGTGAATTTCCGCTTTTTGAAACGGCTCTGATTTTCTGAGCACCTGTCATGTTTCCTGAGGTTCTACAATGCCCAAACAGTAGAAAAACCCCACAAATGACCCCATTTCGGAAAGTAGACACCCTAAGGTATTCGCTGATGGGCATAGTGAGTTCATAGAACTTTTTATTTTTTGTCACAAGTTAGCGGAAAATGATGATGATTTTTTTATTTTTTATTTTCTTACAAAGTCTCAAATTCCACTAACTTGCGACAAAAAAAAAAAAAATTCTAGGAACTCACCATGCCCCTCACAGAATACCTTGGGGTGTCTTCTTTCCAAAATGGGGTCACTTGTGGGGTAGTTATACTGCCCTGGCAATTTAGGGGCCCAAATGTGTGAGAAGAACTTTGCAATCAAAATGTGTAAGAAATGACCGGTGAAATCCGAAAGGTGCACTTTGGAATATGCGCCCCTTTGCCCACCTTGGCAGCAAAAAAGTGTCACACATGTGGTATCGCCGTACTCAGGAGAAGTTGGGGAATGTGTTTTGGGGTGTCATTTTACATATACCCATGCTGGGTGAGAGAAATATGTTGGCAAAAGACAACTTTTCCCATTTTTTTATACAAAGTTGGCATTTGACCAAGATATTTATCTCACCCAGCATGGGTATATGTAAAATGACACCCCAAAACACATTCCCCAACTTCTCCTGAGTACGGCGATACCAGATGTGTCACACTTTTTAGCTGCCAAGGTGGGCAAAGGGGCACATATTCCAAAGTGCACCTTTCGGATTTTGCAGGGCATTTTTTACACATTTTGATTGCAAGGTACTTCTCACACATTTGGGCCCCTAAATTGCCAGGGCAGTATAACTACGCCACAAGTGACCCCATTTTGGAAAGAAGACACCCTAAGGTATTCCGTGAGGGGCATGGCGAGTTCCTAGAATTTTTTATTTTTTGTCACAAGTTAGCGGAAAATGATGATTTTTTCTTTTTCTCTTTTTTCCTTACAAAGTCTCATATTCCACTAACTTGCGACAAAAAATAAAAAATTCTAGGAACTCGCCATGCCCCTCACGGAATACGTTGGGGTGTCTTCTTTCCAAAATGGGGTTACTTGTGGGGTAGTTGTACTGCCCTGGCAATTTAGGGGCCCATATGTGTGAGAAGTACTTTGCAATCAAAATGTGTAAAAAATGGCCTGCAAAATCCGAAAGGTGCACTTTGGAATATGTGCCCCTTTGCCCACCTTGGCAGCTAAAAAGTGTGACACATCTGGTATCGCCGTACTCAGGAGAAGTTGGGGAATGTGTTTTGGGGTGTCATTTTACATATACCCATGCTGGGTGAGAAAAATATCTTGGTCAAATGCCAACTTTGTATAAAAAAATGGGAAAAGTTGTCTTTTGCCAACATATTTCTCTCACCCAGCATGGGTATATGTAAAATGACACCCCAAAACACATTCCCCAACTTCTCCTGAGTACGGCGATACCAGATGTGTCACACTTTTTAGCTGCCAAGGTGGGCAAAGGGGCACATATTCCAAAGTGCACCTTTCGGATTTTGCAGGGCATTTTTTACACATTTTGATTGCAAGGTACTTCTCACACATTTGGGCCCCTAAATTGCCAGGGCAGTATAACTACGCCACAAGTGACCCCATTTTGGAAAGAAGACACCCTAAGGTATTCCGTGAGGGGCATGGCGAGTTCCTAGAATTTTTTATTTTTTGTCACAAGTTAGCGGAAAATGATGATTTTTTCTTTTTCTCTTTTTTCCTTACAAAGTCTCATATTCCACTAACTTGCGACAAAAAATAAAAAATTCTAGGAACTCGCCATGCCCCTCACGGAATACGTTGGGGTGTCTTCTTTCCAAAATGGGGTTACTTGTGGGGTAGTTGTACTGCCCTGGCAATTTAGGGGCCCATATGTGTGAGAAGTACTTTGCAATCAAAATGTGTAAAAAATGGCCTGCAAAATCCGAAAGGTGCACTTTGGAATATGTGCCCCTTTGCCCACCTTGGCAGCAAAAAAGTGTGACACATCTGGTATCGCCGTACTCAGGAGAAGTTGGGGAATGTGTTTTGGGGTGTCATTTTACATATACCCATGCTGGGTGAGAGAAATATGTTGGCAAAAGACAACTTTTCCCATTTTTTTATACAAAGTTGGCATTTGACCAAGATATTTATCTCACCCAGCATGGGTATATGTAAAATGACACCCCAAAACACATTCCCCAACTTCTTCTGAGTACGGCGATACCAGATGTGTCACACTTTTTTGCAGCCTAGATGCGCAAAGGGGCCCAAATTCCTTTTAGGAGGGCATTTTTAGACATTTGGATCCCAGACTTCTTCTCACGCTTTAGGGCCCCTAAAAAGCCAGGGCAGTATAAATACCCCACATGTGACCCCACTTTGGAAAGAAGACACCCCAAGGTATCCAATGAGGGGCCTGGCAAGTTCATAGAATTTTTTTTTTTTTTCGCATAAGTTAGCGGAAATTGATTTTTTTTTTGTTTTTTCTCACAAAGTCTCACTTTCCGCTAACTTAGGACAAAAATTTCAATCTTTCATGGACTCAATATGCCCCTCATCAAATACCTTGGGGTGTCTTCTTTCCAAAATGGGGTCAGTTGTGGGGTGTTTGTACTGCCCTGGCATTTGAGGGTCTCCGCAATCATTACATGTATGGCCAGCATTAGGAGTTTCTGCTATTCTCCTTATATTGAGCATACAGGTAATGAGATTTTTTTTTCCGTTCAGCCTCTGGGCTGAAAGAAAAAAATGAACGGCACAGATTTCTTCATTCGCATCGATCAATGTGGATGAAAAAATCTCTGCCAAAAAAAAAAAATGGAGGGGAAAGGCGTCTGCCAGGACATAGGAGCTCCGCCCTACATCCATACCCACTTAGCTCGTATGCCCTGGCAAACCAGATTTCTCCATTCGCATCAATCGATGTGGATGAATAAATCATTGCCGGGATTTTTTTTTTATATATATATATATATATATATATATATACAAAGTGCTTGCCAAAGCATAGGAACGCCGCCTCCTCCTCAGCTCGTATGCCTCGGCAAACGTATCTGTCACTGCAGAGGAGAAAATCCCATCTTGCAGCGCCGCATACACCGACTTGCGTGTAATCTGACAGCAGCGCAATGCTTCTGTCAGAATGCACATCGGTGCTGCAGCTAGTAGATCGGTTGGTCCACCTGGAAGGTAAAAAGACAAAAAAAAATGAAAAAACCAGGCCACAACGCAATAATTTTATTAACTTTGGAACAGAACATGTAACTTTAACTTTTGGAACTAAACATTAACCTGTTTGCTTACCTGTTTTTTTTTTTTGTTTTTTTTTTGTTTTTTTACCTTTATAGAACAAACCTCTCCTTCCCCATGGGTCAATGTGCAAAGCGCAAATCGCCCAAAGATGTGGCGAAGTGCGTTATGCACTTTGTCCCATGTGAAAGGAGACGTTTGCAGCAGCTGTGAGTGAATGGGCCCTAATAGCCCTGTGTGCCTATCCTGGTGAGATGTGATCCCTATGCTAGGTGTACCTGTGTGTGGTACTTTCGGAAACACTCCCCTAAGCATAGGGCAGGGTGGTCGGGACAGTCAGGACAGAAATAGCGGGTGTCACGCCTTATTCCACTCCTGCTACAGACACAACATTTTTTTCGGGGTGGCGGTCGGTTTGAGGTACCAGCAACGACACTGGGGAAGTGTCGCTCGTGTAGACGGCTAACTACACTGGTGGATGGGGCCACGGAACCTCCTGGATACAGGAGGTTCGCGATGATCTCTTCCTGAAATTTGAGGAAGGATCCAGTTCTCCCAGCCTTACTGTAGAGAACAAAACTATTGTACAGAGCCAATTGAATTAAATATACAGACACCTTCTTATACCAGCGTCTGGTGCGTCGGGAAACTAAATACGGAGCCAACATCTGGTCATTGAAGTCGACCCCTCCCATGTGGAGGTTATAGTCGTGGACTGAGAGGGGCTTTTCAATGACACGGGTTGCTCGCTCAATTTGGATTGTCGTGTCTGCGTGAATGGAGGAGAGCATGTAAACGTCACGCTTGTCTCTCCATTTCACCGCGAGCAGTTCTTCGTTACACAGTGCGGCCCTCTGCCCCCTTGCAAGACGGGTGCTAACGAGCCGTTGGGGGAAGCCCGCGCGACTAGTTCGCGTGGTACCACAGGCGCCAATCCGTTCTAGAAACAAATGCCTAAAGAGGGCCACACTTGTGTAGAAATTGTCCACATAAAGATGGTACCCCTTGCCGAATAAGGGTGACACCAAGTCCCAAACTGTCTTCCCACTGCTCCCCAGGTAGTCAGGGCAACCGACCGGCTCTAGGGTCTGATCTTTTCCCTCATAGACCCGAAATTTGTGGGTATAGCCTGTGGCCCTTTCACAGAGCTTATACAATTTGACCCCATACCGGGCGCGCTTGCTTGGGATGTATTGTTTGAAGCCAAGGCGCCCGGTAAAATGTATTAGGGACTCGTCTATGCAGATGTTTTGCTCAGGGGTATACAAATCTGCAAATTTCTGGTTGAAATGGTCTATGAGGGGCCGAATTTTGTGGAGCCGGTCAAAAGCAGGGTGGCCCCTGGGACGGGAGGCGGTGTTGTCGCTAAAGTGCAGGAAACGCAGGATGACCTCAAATCGTGTCCTGGACATAGCAGCAGAGAACATGGGCATGTGATGAATCGGGTTCGTGGACCAATATGACCTCAATTCATGCTTTTTTGTCAGGCCCATGTTGAGGAGGAGGCCCAGAAAAGTTTTAAATTCGGAAACTTGGACTGGTTTCCACCGGAAAGGCTGGGCATAAAAGCTTTCCGGGTTAGCGGTGATAAATTGTGTGGCATACCTGTTTGTCTCTGCCACGACTAAGTCTAAAAGCTCCGCAGTCAAGAACAGCTCAAAAAATCCCAGGGCCGAATCGATCTGAGCTGTCTCAACCCGAACTCCAGACTGGGCGGTGAAAGGGAAAACTACGGGTGCGGCTGAAGTTGGGGACTGCCAATCAGGGTTTGCCAGCACCTCTGGGATTCTAGGGGCTCTACGGGCACGTCTTTGCGGTGGCTGCGACGGGGTCACTACTGCACGTGCCACCGTACCAGCTTCAACTGCCCTTCTGGTGCTCGCTACTTCACCAGGTTGTACGGCAGTGCTGGTACTAGGTCCAGGAAGGGCTGGGCTGCTGGTGTATGCCTCACCACGTAATCCGACAGCACCAGCCCCACTCTGCTGCTCTTGAAGCGGATCCTGCGCAACCTGCGGTCTAGCGACACGGGGCCGGGTACGCCTGGTGCTATCAGGGACCTCAGCCTCCTCGTCCGAACTTTGGGTCAGAGAGCCACTGCTTTCTACAGGTTCGTATTCTGACCCGCTGGATTCATCAGATGAGGGTTCCCACTCCTCATCCGACTGGGTCAGAAGCCTGTAGGCCTCTTCAGAAGAATACCCCCTGTTAGACATGTGGGCAACTAAATTTCGGGGTATTCCCTGAGACTACCCAAGAAAAAAAAAGCAAGCCTGTCTTACAAATGGGAGGCTAGCGAAGTACCGGAGGCTGCTGCGGTTGATAAAAAATATCAAAACTGATTTTTTTATCGCCGCAGTGCGTGTAAAGTGAATGTGCAGCGATCAAAAAAAAATTTTTTTTTTGTCACTGCGGTGGGGCGGGCGTGGGTGTACGCACGTGTGGGCGACCGATCAGGCCTGATCGGGCAAACACTGCGTTTTGGGTGGAGGGCGAACTAAAGTGACACTAGTACAATTATAGATCTGACCGTGATCAGTTTTGATCACTTCCAGATACTATAAAAGTACAAATGCTGATTAGCGATACGCTAATCAGCGAATAACGGACTGCGGTGCGGTGGGCTGGGCGCTAATTGATCGCTAACTATCTAACCAAGGGACCTAAACTATACCTAAAACCTAACGGTCAATAACAGTGAAAAAAAAAAGTGACAGTTTGCACTGATCACTTTTTTCCTTTCACTAGTGATTGACAGGGGGGGATAAAAGGGGTGATCAAAGGGTTAATTGGGGTGATCTGGGGGCTAAATGTGGTGTGGTGGGTACTCACAGTAATGATGTGCTCCTCTGCTCCTCTGCTGGAACCAACCGACCAAAAGAAGGAGCAGAGGAGCACAGCAGCCATATAACCCCATCATATTTACTAATATGTGGGGTTATATGGCTGCTGATTGGTTTTTTTAAAAATCAGCAGCCTGCCAGCCAATGATCGTGGCCGGCAGGCTGCTGACGAAATACTCTTCTGCGAAATGCCGGCCCGCGATGCGCATGCGCGGGCCGGCTGTGACGTAATCTCGCGTCTCGCGAGAGGACGCGCCAATGCGTCCAGGAGGAACTAATCAACCACCTCCCGGACGCATCGGTGTGTACAGCGGTCGGGAGGTGGTTAAAGGCTATATTTTAGAATTAATGGTAATCCTGTGAATTCTGTTTATAAATTGACCTAATTCTACTATACTCCCTTGAACGGGGTTATGTTCATTCTGTGACTGTGCTCTTTATGTATGGCCAAACATCTGGACTTATATCTGCACCAAATTTGGCATATAGGCACATCTGGTTCTTAGAAAGGTTTTAGACCAAGCTCAGCTCTTCAGGAAATATGATTCTTGAGATATTCCCAAAGAATGCAATATGGCACCATCACATGTCCTGTAATAGCCAGTAGAAGCTCACAGGTCTTTCATTCATATCCTAACTGCCATACACATAGTCACATAACCCTTATTGGCCAATAGAAGCTCACTAATTCCTTCAGTCTTGACATCCAAACAGTTTTAAACCAGATTTTTACACCAAGTTTCCATAACAACTCAGCCAGTTTTATTTACTGCTATAGGTCACCTTTAAGGGGGAGGGCCGCTGTAAAGATCAATGTTAAGGGGACGGTGCTGTGGAGGTGATTGTTAGGATATGGGCTACTGTGGAGGTCACTGTGAAGTGTTGGAGCACTGTGGAGGTCACAGTTAAGGGAGAGGGTGATGTAGAGGTCAATGTTAAGGGGGTGAGGCATTGTGGAGGTCACGGTTAAAAGGGCAGACCCCTGTGAATGTGACTTTTAAGGGGGTGGCCTCTTTGGAGGTCACTGTTAAGGGGGAGAGCCACTGTTGGGTTCACCATTAAGGGAATGGGCTGCTTTTCAAGTGGGCAGGATGCAGTGGAGCTCACTGTTAATGGGGCAGGGTGCGGTGGAGGTAACATTTGAAGGAGGAGGGGCACTGGTGAGTTCACTATTATGGAAGTGGGGTTTCTGTATAGGTCACTGTTAAGGGGGTGGGGCACTGTAGAAGTCACTGTTAAGGGGGTGGGGCACTGCTATGGGGGACACTGTTGATACACAAACATTAAATGAAATTGTCCAAATATACCTGAGTGAAGCCAGGTCATGATACTAGTTTTATATAAAACCTAGGACTGATATATAGCAAATATTAGAGGCCATGTAACTCACCATTTTGCTTTTAATATAAAAAGATCTTAAAAATATTCTGACCTACGGCGAAAAAGACTGTCTTGGTTTGAGTGCATGAAAGCTTATAAAATGGATGCTTCCTTGTTTTCTTTATTTTCTTCAAACAGTCCCTATAGCATTCTCTACTCTTTTCTTCAATAAACTTCAGGATGCTCTTCATAGATTCATATGTGGAACTTACAGTACAGATCACAGTTTAAATAAGAAGAAAAAATATTCGAATGACTATCCAAAGAATAGTCTAAAGCAGTGCTTCCCAAAGGGTTTCTTTCATTACCCAAACCAGGATTCTATTTTAATCCACCTCCTAGATTCTCATTATGAAGCTTACATCAAACAGTCGGTTGTATTGAAACAAGAGTTTTTTTAAACACCTTTTCAAACCCTCCCTTGGATATAATCCCCAAGGGGACAATGAGACACTTCTTCAGAACATCTAGCATAGGTCATCACTATGAAGAAGAAGAATATTAACAAGGTAATTTAGCCCACTACCCCCTTTATTGTGCAATCCATTATTTTATCCAAGGCTTTAGCGAGAGTCTTTTCTTGGCTGTGGGGCTGCAAAAGATCCCTGGTCTTTCATGGTTTTTGCTGGTTTTGAGCTTTGCACTCTCTCGGAGCTTCAGGCACAATATCCTTCTCTCTCTCATTACTAGAATACACTCAACTTTACTCTTATATGACCTCCAAAGGGGAAAAGGCTTCCTTTCAGTCCCCTCTCACTCCTTTTGAGAAACTATCTTAGAATCCCCACCTGCTCATACGATAACCTTGAATGGAGATGAGTGAGTAAAAAAAAAAAAATCGATTCACCATTTTGCTGAACTTGTTGGAAAAAATTAGGTTCTATCCAAATTTATTTACGGCCAATTTTGTTACAAAATGGCTATTTCCTGGCTGCAGAGAGCCTTTATAGTGGTGTAGAACACTGTGCCTTGCAGTAACACGCATAGGGAGTCTGCTTTGGTAGTGAAATAATACTGTGAGTCCATGTGACATGCAGCTTTACTTATTTGGGCAGTCACGGGGCCAAAACTGACCAAATCACTCAAGTATGAACTCAGCCTTGCAGGTAGATGTTAGCGCCAAGAAGAAGCGCACTCCTTTTACATCGTCGTCAGCTGATTCCACATAGATGTCTACAGAACCTGTTCTATTAAATGCTTATACAAGTAGAGCTCTCCGACAGATTGGAGAGGGTGTCAGCAGTAAGTTTGTGTTGACGTCGCTGATTATTTTGCCTTTCCTCTTATCGGTCAGAACAATAACCACCAAAAAACGGATCCTGTCTGTTGAACATCTGCCTTCACTCGATCAGCATTTGGTCAGTAATCCATCAGTACTGCTAATGCCAAAAAAAAAATCTAATAAATAAATAAAAAGGAAATTAAAACAGCCCAAAAAAGTCTGTCATTTTCTCACTTCACCACACAACGGCTAATACTTTTTTGTGCCACTAGTACACACCACAAAAAGCTTTAGAACATATAACTGCACCACTGCCGGCAAAAATATTTTTCCACTAATACACGCCAAAAAGGGCTGTAATTTTGTCACTTCACCACACAACGGCTAATAAGCCCTTTTTTTTCCCACTAATACAAGCCAAAAAATGCTACAACTGTACTGCACAAGGGCAAATAAGACATATAAATATTTCCTTGTAATAAACCCTGTTAATGGATGTATTAAACAGCACTTGCACCCCAATAACAAGGACGGTTTGCGGGAATTACAGAGCTGTATAATGGCAAAGTGGATCCCCAGTCAGCAGCTAGGATTGTTCCTATTACCCAGGCTGTAACCTCCCCTACTGAACCCTGTTCAACATAAATGCTGTGGAATGATTCCTCCCTATCCTTTCCCTACACCTTGAATAATCTGTCCCTGCACTTGTAAATCATTACTTTTTAGCACAATGAAATTTTTTCTAATGCTGTCCTTAGCGCCTGCTGATGTATCTCCCTGGTAAACCGCAGAATCTAATATGGCTGAGGCTATTTATAGGGCTGTGACATCACAGGGCTGGCTGCTGACTGGCTGCATGCATGTCAGTATGGGTGATCCCACCTTTCCAGAGTTCCTTTCTCCATGTCCTCACACGTACAGCAGCCATTTTAGGAAAAAATGTGATTTGTTACCACGTGAGGAAATTCGGCTTCGGTGTGCATCTAATTTTACTTCGTCAGCTTAGATTCGCTCATCTCTAGCCTTGATATATATTTTTTTAAACCGTGATCGAAGTGGAGCTTCACATGGGTTCGTATGATGTTGCATATTAGTTATGATCAACTAAACTCTTTTTGGGATTGGATTTTCTTCACATGCACTTTTTTTATTGGTAAGAAATTGACTGATTCTCTAAAGTAGAATGGTTATCTCTTCTACCGGGTTCTCAGAAGAAAGACCTTTTTGTTTAACTCCTTCTAGAACAATCATATCAGACTCTTTATTTTTTTTATCTCTTTGTAAGTCCATAAAGCTTAAATAAACATTAATTAAACATAATATAAAAAGTGAACAGAATATTTCTAAACGGTCCTTAGTGCCAAAACTCAAAATTATGTTTTACTTTACTGTGTGGGTTGAACAAAACGTTAATATTACTCTAAATATGAACCTGTCATAGATGGTTCATTAATCTATATATTTAATGATGAACATACATAAAGAAACTGGCAAGCCTTTTATGTACAGATCTCTGTTTAACTAAGAAAAAAATATTCTAACGACTATCCAAAGAATAGTGTAAAGCGGTGCTTCCCAAACGTCTTCCTTCATTACCCAAAACCACTTATTAAAAAGTCCTTTTTACCCAATGCAATTGTCAGACTGCTCATGATTTTTACAAACAATATCCATAAATGATCTTCTTGTCATTTCAAAAAATTACCATTAATAATTTCCTTGAGTCTTGTTTCTTGATTTGGAAATATTTAAATATATTTTGGTATATGTTTCAAATAGTGTTTAGCGAACTTGTGTTTTAAGTTCATCATCTAAAGTTCGGGTTGTTGAAGAATCACGTTATGGATTCTAAATTCCGTTATGGTCTGCGGTAGCGGAATCCATAACGCGATTCTTCGATAAACCCGAACTTTAGACGCCAAACTTAAAACACAAGTTCGCTCAACACTAGTTTTCAATCTTTAAAACCCGAGTAGAGCTCTCGGCTATCTCGGGAATTCCCATAGAAATAAATGGAACGGCCATGCACATGTGTGACTGACAGCTACGGTCATTTCAGAGGAGCAGCAGGGGGCTTGCAGGGGGTACCAGGCCACTGTTCTTATAATCTGTGGGGGTCCCAGTGGTAGGACCCTGCGATTTGGTAGTTATCCCCTATCCTATGTACAGGGGATAACTTTTACCTACCAGAATACCCATTCAAGTCAATGTACAGTATTTTACAAATGTATGTACACCCCACACATTTTTGTAAATATTTTATTTTATCTTTTCATGGGACAGCACTGAAGATATTACACTTTGATACAATGTAAAGTAGTCAGTGTACAGCTTGTCTTATAGTGTACATTTGGTGTGCCCTCTGAATAAATCAACAAACAGCCATTAATGTTTAAACCGCTGGCAACAAAAGTGAGTATACCCTTAAGTGAAAATGATCAAATTGTGCCCAAAGTGTCAATATTTTGTATGGCCACGATAATTTTCATCTCTGTTGGGCATGGAGTTCAGAAGAGATTCACTGGTTGCCACTGGAATCCTCCACTACTCCTCCATGATGACATCACAGAGCTGGTGGATGTTAGAGGCCTTGCGCTCCTCCACCTTCCATTTGAGAGTGCCCAACAAATTCTCAATAGGGTTAAGTTTGGGAGACATGTTTGGCCAGGTCAGCATCTTTATCCTCAGTTTCTTTAGAAAGCAGTGGCAGGAAAAGTCTAAAGCATATTGGTATGTCTTATACTTTTTCCAGGGTGCGGGTTCCTACAGAGAGGGTTCCGAGTGCCGCCTCTGGCACCCGTGCAATAGGTTCACCACCACTGGCCTAGGCCATCTTTATGTACAGCAACAATTCTTTTTTTCAGATCCTCAGAGAGTTCTTTGAGGTACCATGTTGAACTTCCAGTGACCAGTATGAGAGAGTGTGAGAGCGATAACCCCAAATTTAACACATCTGCTCCCCATTCACACCTAATGATTCAAATGACACCGGGGAGGGAAAATGGCTTATTGGGCACAATTCGGCCATTTTCACTTAGGGGTGTACTAATTTTTGTTGCCAACGGTTTAGACATTATTCGCCGTGTGTTGAGTTATTTTGAGGGCACACCAAATTGACCCTGTTATACAAGCTGTACACTGACTACTTTACATTGTATCAAAGTGTCATATCTTCAGTGCTGTCCCATGAAAAGATAGAATAAAATATTTACAAAAATGTACATACTTTTGTGAGATACATTAAATAATAATGTATTCATGAGTGTCTACTCCCCTAACCTCCCTCTCTCCCCCCCCCCCCCAAAAAAAGGTAGTTTATTATGGTTTAGGTGTAAAGTTTTAGAATTTAGCTAGAGTCAAAACTTGGGCAGAGTTAGTTACAAATTTACCTCTAGTGCATACTTACCTGCTCCCCAGCACCTGTGTCCCTCTGGATCCCTGCAACGGCCGCTCCATTTCCCTGTTATGTAGATCAAAATATCTGGCAACAGGGGGAGCAGCCAATAGCAGGCCCCGATGGTGACCGGCCTCCTTAGCGCCACCCACGATGCTAGGGAGGCTGGTCACCATCGCCACCCTGTTTGGATCTGTGCAACGGGGAGATGCAGCAGCCGTGCAGGGATCCGGAGTGACGCGGGTGCAGGGGAGCAGGTAAGTATGCTCTTTTTCGTAAAAGTCCGGGTTCGGGTTCGGTGTTCGTCGCTTTCTTGGCTCTTTTATGACGCTTTCTTGGCACTTTTTGAAAGGCTGCAAAGCAGCCAATCAACAAGCGTCATACTACTTGCCCCAAGAGGCCATCACAGCCATGCCTACTATTGGCATGGCTATGATTGGCCGGAGCACCATGTGACCCAGCCTCTATTTAAGCTGGAGTCACATAGCGCCGCCCGTCACTCTACTCTGATTAGCGTAGAGAGAGGTTGCGGCTGCGACAGTAGGGCGAGATTAGGCAGATTAACTCCTCCAAAGGACTTGATTATTGATCGATCTGCAGCTGTGGATCATTGAGCTGCTGATACTCAATTGCTCACTGTTTTTAGGCTGCCCAGACCGTTTGTCAGTCACATTTTTCTGGGGTGATCGGCGGCCATTTTGTGTCTTGTGGTGCGCCAGCACAAGCTGCGACCAAGTGCATTTAACCCTCAATGGTGTGGTTGTTTTTTGGCTAAAGCCTACATCAGGGTGAAGCTGTCACACCAAGTGCATTTAACCAGCAATAGTCTGTTTATTTTTTGGCCATATACTACATCTGGGGCAAGCTGCGCCCGTCACCAAGTGCATTTAACCCTCAGTAGTGTGGTTGGTCAAGCTATCACACCAAGTGCATTTAACCAGCAATAGTCTGTTCATTTTTTGGCCATATACTAAATCAGGGGCAAGCTGCGCCCGTCACCAAGTGCATTTAACCACCAATAGTCTGTTTATTTTTTGGCCATATACTACATCAGGGGCAAGCTGCGCCCGTCACCAAGTGCATTTAACCCTCAGTAGTGTGGTTGGTCAAGCTGTGACACCAAGTGCATTTAACCAGCAATAGTCTGTTCATTTTTTGGCCATATACTACATCAGGGGCAAGCTGCGCCCGTCACCAAGTGCATTTAACCAGCAATAGTGTGGTTATTTTTTGGCCATATCCCAGTCTAATTCTGTCACTAAATCCATACCGGTCACCCAGCGCCTAAATACTAGGCCTCAAATTTATATCCCGCTAAATCTCTCGTTACCGCTGTCCTGTTGTGGATGGGCAAGTTATTTAGTGTCCGTCAAAGCACATTTTTTGTTCTGGGTTGAAATACAAATCCCAATTTAGCAATTTCATAATTTAGTGGTTTCTGCTATATCAGAGCTATTTGAAATCTATCCCTAAAAGGGTATATAATATTCAAGGTGCACATAGGGTCATTCAGAATAACTTCACACACACACGCTACTGTGCATTTCCAAGTCCAATTCTGTCACTAAATCCATACCGGTCACCCAGCGCCTAAATACTAGGCCTCAAATTTATATCCCGCTAAATCTCTCGTTACCGCTGTCCTGTTGTGGCTGGGAAAGTTATTTAGTGTCCGTCAAAGCACATTTTTTGTTCTGGGTTGAAATACAATTCCCAATTTAGCAATTTCATAATTTAGTGGTTTCTGCTATATCAGAGCTATTTGAAATCTATCCCTAAAAGGGTATATAATATTCAAGGTGCACATAGGGTCATTCAGAATAACTTCACACACACACGCTACTGTGCATTTCCAAGTCCAATTCTGTCACTAAATCCATACCGGTCACCCAGCGCCTAAATACTAGGCCTCAAATTTATATCCCGCTAAATCTCTCGTTACCGCTGTCCTGTTGTGGCTGGGAAAGTTATTTAGTGTCCGTCAAAGCACATTTTTTGTTCTGGGTTGAAATACAATTCCCAATTTAGCAATTTCATAATTTAGTGGTTTCTGCTATATCAGAGCTATTTGAAATCTATCCCTAAAAGGGTATATAATATTCAAGGTGCACATAGGGTCATTCAGAATAACTTCACACACACGCTACTGTGCATTTCCAAGTCTAATTCTGTCACTAAATCCATACCGGTCACCCAGCGCCTAAATACTAGGCCTCAAATTTATATCCCGCTGAATTTGAATACAATACATTGGGCCAAATAATATTTTTGTTGTTGTGGTGAACCATAACAATGAGGAAAACATCTAGTAAGGGACGCGGACGTGGACATGGTCGTGGTGGTGTTAGTGGACCCTCTGGTGCTGGGAGAGGACGTGGCCGTTCTGCCACATCCACACGTCCTAGTGTACCAACTACCTCAGGTCCCAGTAGCCGCCAGAATTTACAGCGATATATGGTGGGGCCCAATGCCGTTCTAAGGATGGTAAGGCCTGAGCAGGTACAGGCATTAGTCAATTGGGTGGCCGACAGTGGATCCAGCACATTCACATTATCTCCCACCCAGTCTTCTGCAGAAAGCGCACAGATGGCGCCTGAAAACCAACCCCATCAGTCTGTCACATCACCCCCATGCATACCAGGGAAACTGTCTCAGCCTCAAGTTATGCAGCAGTCTCTTATGCTGTTTGAAGACTCCACTGGCAGGGTTTCCCAAGGGCATCCACCTAGCCCTTCCCCAGCGGTGAAAGACATAGAATGCACTGACGCACAACCACTTATGTTTCCTGATGATGAGGACATGGGAATACCACCTCAGCATGTCTCTGATGATGACGAAACACAGGCGCCAACTGCTGCGTCTTTCTGCAGTGTGCAGACTGAACAGGAGGTCAGGGATCAAGACTGGGTGGAAGACGATGCAGGGGACGATGAGGTCCTAGACCCCACATGGAATGAAGGTCGTGCCACTGACTTTCACAGTTCGGAGGAAGAGGCAGTGGTGAGACCGAGCCAACAGCGTAGCAAAAGAGGGAGCAGTGGGCAAAAGCAGAACACCCGCCGCCAAGAGACTCCGCCTGCTACTGACCGCCGCCATCTGGGACCGAGCACCCCAAAGGCAGCTTCAAGGAGTTCCCTGGCATGGCACTTCTTCAAACAATGTGCTGACGACAAGACCCGAGTGGTTTGCACGCTGTGCCATCAGAGCCTGAAGCGAGGCATTAACGTTCTGAACCTGAGCACAACCTGCATGACCAGGCACCTGCATGCAAAGCAAAGTCACTCAGGCTCCCCCTGCTACCTCTTCTGCTGCTGCCGCCTCGGCCTCTTCTGCTGCTGCCGCCTCAGCCTCTTCCTCCGCCTCTGGAGGAACGTTGGCACCTGCCACCCAGCAAACAGGGGATGTACCACCAACACCACCACCACCACCTCCGTCACCAAGCGTCTCAACCATGTCACACGGCAGCGTTCAGCTCTCCATCTCACAAACATTTGAGAGAAAGCGTAAATTCCCACCTAGCCACCCTCGATCCCTGGCCCTGAATGCCAGCATTTCTAAACTACTGGCCTATGAAATGCTGTCATTTAGGCTGGTGGACACAGACAGCTTCAAACAGCTCATGTCGCTTGCTGTCCCACAGTATGTTGTTCCCAGCCGCCACTACTTCTCCAAGAGAGCCGTGCCTTCCCTGCACAACCAAGTATCCGATAAAATTAAGTGTGCACTGCGCAACGCCATCTGTAGCAAGGTCCACCTAACCACAGATACGTGGACCAGTAAGCACGGCCAGGGACGCTATATCTCCCTAACTGCACACTGGGTAAATGTAGTGGCAGCTGGGCCCCAGGCGGAGAGCTGTTTGGCGCACGTCCTTCCGCCTCCAAGGATCGCAGGGCAACATTCTTTGCCTCCTGTTGCCACCTCCTCCTTCTCGGCTTCCTCCTCCTCTTCTTCCACCTGCTCATCCAGTCAGCCACACACCTTCACCACCAACTTCAGCACAGCCCGGGGTAAACGTCAGCAGGCCATTCTGAAACTCATATGTTTGGGGGACAGGCCCCACACCGCACAGGAGTTGTGGCGGGGTATAGAACAACAGACCGACGAGTGGTTGCTGCCGGTGAGCCTCAAGCCCGGCCTGGTGGTGTGTGATAATGGGCGAAATCTCGTTGCAGCTCTGGGACTAGCCAATTTGACGCACATCCCTTGCTTGGCGCATGTGCTGAATTTGGTGGTGCAGAAGTTCATACACAACTACCCCGACATGTCAGAGCTGCTGCATAAAGTGCGGGCCGTCTGTTCGCGCTTCCGGCGTTCACATCCTGCTGCTGCTCGCCTGTCTGCGCTACAGCGTAACTTCGGCCTTCCCGCTCACCGCCTCATATGCGACGTGCCCACCAGGTGGAACTCCACCTTGCACATGCTGGACAGACTGTGCGAGCAGCAGCAGGCCATAGTGGAGTTTCAGCTGCAGCACGCACGGGTCAGTCGCACTACAGAACAGCACCACTTCACCACCAATGACTGGGCCTCCATGCGAGACCTGTGTGCCCTGTTGCGCTGTTTTGAGTACTCCACCAACATGGCCAGTGGCGATGACGCCGTTATCAGCGTTACAATACCACTTCTATGTCTCCTTGAGAAAACACTTAGGGCGATGATGCAAGAGGAGGTGGCCCAGGAGGAGGAGGAGGAGGAAGAGGGGTCATTTTTAGCACTTTCAGGCCAGTCTCTTCGAAGTGACTCAGAGGGAGGTTTTTGGCAACAGCAGAGGCCAGGTACAAATGTGGCCAGCCAGGGCCCACTACTGGAGGACGAGGAGGACGAGGATGAGGAGGAGGTGGAGGAGGATGAGGGTGAAGCATGGTCACAGCGGGGTGGCACCCAACGCAGCTCGGGTCCATCACTGGTGCGTGGCTGGGGGGAAAGGCAGGACGATGACGATACGCCTCCCACAGAGGACAGCTTGTCCTTACCCCTGGGCAGCCTGGCACACATGAGCGACTACATGCTGCAGTGCCTGCGCAACGACAGCAGAGTTGCCCACATTTTAACCTGTGCGGACTACTGGGTTGCCACCCTGCTGGATTCACGCTACAAAGACAATGTGCCCACCTTACTTCCTGCACTGGAGCGTGATAGGAAGATGTGCGAGTACAAGCGCACGTTGGTAGACGCGCTACTGAGAGCATTCCCAAATGTCACAGGGGAACAAGTGGAAGCCCAAGGCCAAGGCAGAGGAGGAGCAAGAGGTCGCCAAGGCAGCTGTGTCGATGCCAGCTCCTCTGAGGGCAGGGTTAGCATGGCAGAGATGTGGAAAACATTTGTCAACACGCCACAGCTAACTGCACCACCACCTGATACGCAACGTGTTAGCAGGAGGCAACATTTCACTAACATGGTGGAACAGTACATGTGCACACCCCTCCACGTACTGACTGATGGTTCGGCCCCATTCAACTTCTGGGTCTCTAAATTGTCCACGTGGCCAGAGCTAGCCTTTTATGCCTTGGAGGTGCTGGCCTGCCCGGCGGCCAGCGTTTTGTCTGAACGTGTATTCAGCACGGCAGGGGCCGTCATTACAGACAAACGCAGCCGCCTGTCTACAGCCAATGTGGACAAGCTGACGTTCATAAAAATGAACCAGGCATGGATCCCACAGGATCTGTCCGTCCCTTGTCCAGATTAGACATTAACTACCTCCCCTTAACCATATATTATTGGACTCCAGGGCACTTCCTCATTCAATCCAATTTTTATTTTTATTTTACCATTATATTGCGAGGCTACCCAAAGTTGAATGAACCTCTCCTCTGTCTGGGTGCCGGGGCCTAAATATATGCCAATGGACTGTTCCAATGTTGGGTGACGTGAAGCCTGATTCTCTGCTATGACATGCAGACTGATTCTCTGCTGACATGAAGCCAGATCCTCTGTTACGGGACCTCTCTCCTCTGCCTGGGTGCTGGGCCTAAATTTATGAAAATGGACTCTTACAGTGGTGGGTGACGTGAAGCCCGATTCTCTGCTATGACATGAAGACTGATTCTCTGCTGACATGAAGCCAGATTGTCTGTTACGGGACCTCTCTCCTCTGCCTGGGTGCTGGGCCTAAATATATGCCAATGGACTGTTGCAGTGGTGGCTGACGTGAAGCCTCATTCTCTGCTATGACATGCAGACTGATTCTCTACTGACATGAAGCCAGATTGTCTGTTACGGGACCTCTCTCCTCTGCCTGGGTGCTTGGCCTAAACTTATGAAAATGGACTGTTGCAGTGGTGGGTGACGTGAAGCCTGATTCTCTGCTATGACATGCAGACTGATTCTCTACTGAAATGAAGCCAGATTGTCTGTTACGGGACCTCTCTCCTCTGCCTGTGTGCTGGGCCTAAATATATGCCAATGGACTGTTGCAGTGGTGGCTGACGTGAAGCCTCATTCTCTGCTATGACATGCAGACTAATTCTCTGCTGACCTGAAGCCAGATTGTCTGTTACGGGACCTCTCTCCTCTGCCTGGGTGCTGGGCCTAAATATATGCCAATGGACTGTTGCAGTGGTGGGTGACGTGAAGCCTGATTCTCTGCTATGACATGCAGACTAATTCTCTGCTGACATGAAGCCAGATTGTCTGTTACGGGACCTCTCTCCTCTGCCTGGGTGCTGGGCCTAAATATATGCCAATGGACTGTTGCAGTGGTGGGTGACGTGAAGCCTGATTCTCTGCTATGACATGCAGACTGATTCTCTACTGACATGAAGCCAGATTGTCTGTTACGGGACCTCTCTCCTCTGCCTGGGTGCTTGGCCTAAACTTATGAAAATGGACTGTTGCAGTGGTGGGTGACGTGAAGCCTGATTCTCTGCTATGACATGCAGACTGATTCTCTACTGAAATGAAGCCAGATTGTCTGTTACGGGACCTCTCTCCTCTGCCTGGGTGCTTGGCCTAAACTTATGAAAATGGACTGTTGCAGTGGTGGGTGACGTGAAGCCTGATTCTCTGCTATGACATGCAGACTAATTCTCTGCTGACATGAAGCCAGATTGTCTGTTACGGGACCTCTCTCCTCTGCCTGGGTGCTGGGCCTAAATATATGCCAATGGACTGTTGCAGTGGTGGGTGACGTGAAGCCTGATACTCTGCTATGACATGCAGACTGATTCTCTACTGACATGAAGCCAGATTGTCTGTTACGGGACCTCTCTCCTCTGCCTGGGTGCTTGGCCTAAACTTATGAAAATGGACTGTTGCAGTGGTGGGTGACGTGAAGCCTGATTCTCTGCTATGACATGCAGACTGATTCTCTACTGACATGAAGCCAGATTGTCTGTTACGGGACCTCTCTCCTCTGCCTGGGTGCTGGGCCTAAATATATGCCAATGGACTGTTGCAGTGGTGGCTGACGTGAAGCCTCATTCTCTGCTATGACATGCAGACTGATTCTCTACTGACATGAAGCCAGATTTTCTGTTACGGGACCTCTCTCCTCTGCCTGGGTGCTGAGCCTAAATATATGCCAATGGACTGTTGCAGTGGTGGGTGACGTGAAGCCTCATTCTCTGCTATGACATGCAGACTAATTCTCTGCTGACATGAAGCCAGATTGTCTGTTACGGGACCTCTCTCCTCTGCCTGTGTGCTGGGCCTAAATATCTGAGAATGGACTGTTCCAGTGGTTTGTGACGGGAAGCCAGATTCTCTGCTATGGGACCTCTCTCCAATTGATTTTGGTTAATTTTTTACTTATTTAATTTTTATTTCAATTCATTTCCCTATACACATTTGTTTGCAGGGGATTTACCTACATGTTGCTGCCTTTTGCAGCCCTCTAGCCCTTTCCTGGGCTGTTTTACAGCCTTTTTAGTACCAAAAAGTTCGGGTCCCCATTGACTTCAATGGGGTTCGGGTTCGGGACGAAGTTCGGATCGGGTTCGGATCCCGAACCCGAACATTTTCGGGAAGTTCGGCCGAACTTCTCGAAGCCGAACATCCAGGTGTTCGCTCAACTCTGCTAGTAGTGTATCTAAACTATCTGTTCCTGACCATGCTTCAGACTAATATTTCCCTAAATAGAGAAGAACTGCAGGAGATTATGAATAACCATGACTAGGGATGAGTGAACCCGAACTGTATATAAAAATGTTCGGGTTCGGGTCCGTGTCACGGACACCCCAAAATTCGGTACAAACCCGAACATTTTCGTAAAAGTCCGGGTTCGGTGTTCGTCGCTTTCTTGGCGCTTTTTTAAAGGCTGCAAAGCAGCCAATCAACAAGCGTCATACTACTTGCCCCAAGAGGCCGTCACAGCCATGCCTACTATTGGCATAGCTGTGATTGGCCAGTGCAGCATGTGACCCAGCCTCTATTTAAGCTGGAGACACGTAGCGCCGCACGTCACTCTGCTCTGATCAGTGTAGGGAGAGGTTGCAGCTGCAATGTTAGGGCGAGATTAGGCAGTGATTAACTCCTCCAAAAGACTTCATTCAGTGATCGATCTGCAGCTGTGGATCATTGAACTGCTGCTATTCTTTGCTCACTGTTTTTAGGCTGCCCAGAGCGTTTTTCATTCACTTTTTTCTGGGGTGATCAGCGGCCATTTTGTGTCTTGTGGTGCGCCAGCACAAGCTGCCACCAAGTATATTTAACCATCAATAGTGTGGTTATTTTTTGGCTATATCCTACATCAGGGTCCAGCTGTCACACCAAGTGCATTTAACCCTCAATAGTGTGGTTATTTTTTGGCCATATACTACATCAGGGGCAAGCTGAGCCTGTCACCAAGTGCATTTAACCCTCAATAGTGTGGTTGTTTTTTGGTTATATCCTACATCGGTCAAGCTGTCACACCAAGTGCATTTAACCATCAATAGTGTGGTTATTTTTTGGCCATATACTACATCAGGGGCAAGCTGAGCCTGTCACCAAGTGCATTTAACCCTCAATAGTGTAGTTTTTTGACTATATCCTACATCAGGGTCAAGCTGTCACCAAGTGCATTTAACCATCAATAGTGTGGTTATTTTTTGGCCATATACTACATCAGGGGCAAGCTGAGCCTGTCACCAAGTGCATTTAGCCCTCAATAGTGTGGTTGTTTTTTGGCTATATCCTACATCGGTCAAGCTGTCACACCAAGTGCATTTAACCATCAATAGTGTGGTTATTTTTTGGCCATATACTACATCAGGGGCAAGCTGAGCCTGTCACCAAGTGCATTTAACCTGTCAAGTTATTTAGTGTCCGTCAAAGCACAGTTTTTGTTCTGGGTTGAAATACATTTCCTAATTTAGCAATTTCCTAATTTAGTGGTTTCTGCTGTATCAGGCCTACTTTAAATCTATCCCTAAAAGGGTATATAAGATTCAAGGTGCAGATAGGGTTATTCTCAATAGCTTCACACACACGCTACTGTGCAATTCCAAGTCTAATTCTGTGTATAAACGTATACCTGTCACCCAGCGCCTAAAAAAAGGCCTTAAATTTATATTCATCCAAATCTGTAATTATTGCTGTAGCTGGTCAAGTTATTTAGTGTCTGTCAAAGCACAGTTTTTGTTCTGGGTTGAAATACAATTCCCAATTTTGCAATTTCCTAATTTAGTGGTTTCTGCTGTATCAGACCTACTTTAAATCTATCCCTAAAAGGGTATATAAGATTCAAGGTGCAGATAGGGTCATTCTCAATAACTTCACACACACGCTACTGTGCATTTTCAAGTCTAATTCTGTCTGTAAACGTATACCTTTCACCCAGCGCCTAAATAATAGGCCTCAAATTTACATCCATCTAAATCTGTGGTTATTGCTGTGGCTGGTCAAGTTATTTAGTGTCCGTCAAAGCACAGTTTTTGTTCTGGGTTGAAATACAATTCCCAATTTTGCAATTTCCTAATTTAGTGGTTTCTGCTGTATCAGACCTACTTTAAATCTATCCCTAAAAGGGTATATTAGATTCAAGGTGCTGATAGGGTCATCCACAATAACTTCACACGCTACTGTGCATTTCCAAGTCTAATTCTGTGTGTAAACGTATACCTGTCACCCAGCGCCTAAAAAATTGGCCTTAAATTTATATTCAGCCAAATCTGTCCTTATTGCTGTAGCTGGTCAAGTTATTTAGTGTCCGTCAATCACAGTTTTTGTTCTGGGTTGAAACACAATTCCCAATTTTGCAATTTCCTAATTTTGAGGTTTCTGCTGTATCAGACCTACTTTAAATCTATCCCTAAAAGGGTATATTAGATTCAAGGTGCTGATAGGGTCATCCACAATAACTTCACACGCTACCGTGCATTTCCAAGTCTAATTCTGTCCGTAAACGTATACCATTCATCCAGCGCCTAAATACTAGGCCTCAAATTTATATTCAGCTAAATCTGTCGTTACTGCTGTGCCTTAATTAGTGTAATGCGGTATCTAAATAGATAGCCAGATAGTGTTAGGTGTCTGTAAAAAAAGGCCTGAATTTGAATTCAATACATTGGGCCAAATAATATTTTTCTTACTGTGGTGAACGGTAACAATGAGGAAAACATCTAGTAAGGGACGCGGACCCGGACATGGTCGTGGTGGTGTTAGTGGACCCTCTGGTGCTGGGAGAGGACGTGGCCATTCTTCACAGCCACACGTGCTAGTGTACCAACTACCTCAGGTCCCAGTAGCCGCCATAATTTACAGCGATATTTGGTGGGGCCCAATGCCGTTCTAAGGATGGTAAGGCCTGAGCAGGAACAGGCATGATTCTCTGCTATGACATGAAGACTGATTCTCTGCTGACATGAAGCCAGATTCTCTGTTACGGGACCTCTCTCCTCTGCCTGGGTGCTTGGCCTAAACTTATGACAATGGACTGTTACAGTGGTGGGTGACGTGAAGCCTGATTCTCTGCTATGACATGCAGACTGATTCTCTGCTGACATGAAGCCAGATTCTCTGTTATGGGACCTCTCTCCTCTGCCTGGGTGCCGGGGCCTAAATATCTGACAATGGACTGTTCCAGTGTTGGGTGACGTGAAGCCTGATTCTCTGCTATGACATGAAGACTGATTCTCTGCTGACATGAAGCCAGATTGTCTGTTACGGGACCTCTCTCCTCTGCCTGGGTGCCTGGGCCTAAATATATGACAATGGACTGTTACAGTGGTGGGTGACGTGAAGCCTGATTCTCTGCTATGACATGCAGACTGATTCTCTGCTGACATGAAGACAGATTCTCTGTTACGGGACCTGTCTCCTCTGCCTGGGTGCCTGGGCCTAAATATCTGACAATGGACTGTTCCAGTGTTGGGTGACGTGAAGCCTGATTTTCTGCTATTTAATGCAGACTGATTCTCTGCTGGCATGAAGCCAGATTCTCTGTTACGGGACTTCTCTCCTCTGCCTGGGTGCCTGGTGCCTGGGCCTAAATATATGACAATGGACTGTTCCAGTGTTGGGTGACGTGAAGCATGATTCTCTGCTATGATATGAAGACTGATTCTCTGCTGACATGAAGCCAGATTCTCTGTTACGGGACCTCTCTCCTCTGCCTGGGTGCCTGGGCCTAAATATCTGACAATGGACTGTCCTAGTGTTGGGTGACGTGAAGCATGATTCTCTGCTATGATATGAAGACTGATTCTCTGCTGACATGAAGCCAGATTCTCTGTTTCGGGACTTGTCTCCTCTGCCTGGGTGCCGGGGCCTAAATATCTGACAATGGACTGTTCCAGTGTTGGGTGACGTGAAGCATGATTCTCTGCTATGATATGAAGACTGATTCTCTGCTGACATGAAGCCAGATTCTCTGTTACGGGACCTCTCTCCTCTGCCTGGGTGCCGGGGCCTAAATTTATGACAATGGACTGTTACAGTGGTGGGTGACATGAAGCATGATTCTCTGCTATGATATGAAGACTGATACTCTGCTGACATGAAGCCAGATTCTCTGTTACGGGACCTCTCTCCTCTGCCTGGGTGCCTGGTCCTATATATCTGACAATGGACTGTTCCACTGTTGGGTGACGTGAAGCATTATTCTCTGCCATGACAAGAAGATTTATTCTCTGCTGACATGAAGCCAGATTCTTTGTTATGGGACCTCTCTCCTCTGCCTGGGTGCCGGGGCCTAAATATATGACAATGGACTGTTACAGCGGTGGGTGACGTGAAGCCAGATTCTCTGCTATGGGACCTCTCTCCAATTGATATTGGTTAATTTTTATTTATTTTATTTTTATTTTTATTCATTTCCCTATCCACATTTGTTTGCAGGGGATTTACCTACATGTTGCTGCCTTTTGCAGCCCTCTAGCCCTTTCCTGGGGTGTTTTACAGCCTTTTTAGTGCCGAAAAGTTCGGGTCCTCATTGACTTCAATGGGGTTTGGGTTCGGGACAAAGTTCGGGTCGGGTTCGGATACCGAACCCGACTCATTCATACCTATTTATTAGACCTCTTCCAACTTGAGAGACTGTAAAGGTGTAGGTCTAAACCAAACACTATTGAGTGAGTAGTAAGGAGTTATAACCACATTTAAAAACCATTGTACACTGAAGGTGCACTAAAAGTCTGTCCAAGTTTTATCAGTAACTGCCTGTTACAGTTACCCTTTGTGTGGAGTAAAGACAGTTCTGCTGAGTGACAATGGCCTGTAGAGTATAAAGTCTGTACTCGCACCGGTGACAAACACCTATGGAGTATAAAGACTGTACCACCACCAGTGACAACCACCTGTAGAAATCAAATATTACTGCCTGTTGATATATTATGTAACCTTCATAAAGAGTTGGTTCTGTTGCATGTGGTAACGACCAAGCTCTGTGCCTCACAATTCCATGCATGTAACCACCAAGGAAGAAGGGGATGCAACTGAACTCTTAACAAGCTCTGCCTCTAATGCCACCTAATTTAAGGCTTCTATCCTATATTGCATCCTTTTATTCCAGAGGTGCATGTATGGCCTATAAGTTGCCTCATGCTGATTAAGGCTCTCTCTCCCCAAAGAGAGATAGTACCTCCTAAATCCTGACTTAGGCCTCTCACCCAGTTAAGCCAATACTTTCTGATCTGCACTGATTAGAGGCAAACATCCTGAAACAGCTGTCTGCAGATGAGGTATTGGCCTACTTAATATCTGACTCATGTCTCGAGGCTTATTTAAAGGGTTGAACATTGACTTATAAGATAGCCATCTTACATCTGGTGGTGTTGAAGGCAGAGCTTGTTAAGCGCTCACTTGTATCCTATTCTTCCCAGTATTTCTGAGGAACATGTATGGCCTATAAGTCTCCTCACGCCGATTAAGGCGTGGCCAGGGAGGGATTGTAACTACCAATCAATGCCACAATGCTTTGCATAACCAACAAGTTACTGCTCTCTCTGAGAGTCTCTAACCATATGCTTGATGCCTCATCCATGTGAGACATCTTGTAGTAGGTCATCAGCAGCATCCATTAATTTTTTACCATCTTGCAAGCTGACCGCATTCATTCACTTACAGGGTTTTGCTTATGCAATGAGGCTTCAATCACCTCCTTTATAGAGACTGCTATGTAGACATTTAAAGGGGTTCTGCACTTTGTTTAAACTGAAGATCTATCCTCTGGATAGATCATCAGCATCTGATCGGCGGGGGTCCGACACCCGGGACCCCCACCGATCAGCTTTTTGAGGAGGCAGCAGCGCTCCACAGGTGCCGCGGCCTTCTCACTGTTTACTGCTGACCGAGTGACATCACGACTAGTATCAACTGGCCTGGGCGCGGCTAAGCTCCATTCAAGGGAACGGAGCTTAGCGGCGCCCAGGCCAGTGATACTAGTCGTGACGTCACTAAGCCTGCGGTAAACAGTGAGAAGACCGCAGCGCTGCTGGAGCGCCGCTGCCTTCTCAAAAAGCTGATCAGCGGGGGTCCCGGGGGTCGGACCCAAGCCGATCAAAGTGCAGAACCCCTTTAAGTCAGAAACCCTTTAAGTGCAGAACCCCTTTAAGTCATCCCTGGAGCTCTATTCCTTCTGGTACATAATTAGAGGTTAATTTCAATTATATACCACATTACTAACTACTGTAGTTTTCAGGTTTTCATACTGTAGCTGTAAATAACCCCATCACTTGTATAAGATTATGTGTCTTTTCACTTTCCAGGGTCAATGATTTTAAATGTTAAAAGTTCAGGTAATATCAACACAACTAAAAATAAACTTAAGTTCCCAATTATTGAAAGCAAAGGTTACACAAGAGCATGAAGCATATACATAATTCATGATGTTGGAACATCAAAGAGCAACAGGAATTGAATTGTTAGTTCCATATTAGTGTACAGTAAGTGCTTTGTGCCAACCACTTTCCTCCTGTATGCTCTGGCACTACTAGTAGGACACATTGCTCCCTGCAGAGCTGACGCCATCTGATTAGCTGGCAGAGGTTATTAAAGGAAATGTGTCACCAAAATGTTTTTTTTCTGCCAGTTAAAACCAGATAGTAACACGTATCCATTCTGGAGATAAGCAAATCTCTTAAAAGTTTGATTCGGCTGATTCGCCGAATAAAAAATAAAAAAAATTGCTTTGTAACTTATTACTTTGTCACGAAGCGCATTTTTTTGTAAGTAGCTGGCACAATGACAGGAAGCTGCGATAGCGCTGCCCCCCCATCATTGTACCCCTCAGATACCGCATTCATACATGATCATGCCATCTAAGTGTAAAATGAACATTTTTTAATCAAACTTACCGTCTCCATTCGCTCATGACGGGCCGGCTGCTGCCATCTTGCTTGAAGATCTCGGCTGAAATCCTGTGCGGCATGAGATTACGTCGTCATGCAAGCTGGCATGGTGACGTATGACATCATCATGCCGGCCGGCGTGATGATGTAATCTTGCGCCACATGGAGTTTCGGCCAAGATCTTCAATTAAGATGGAGGCTGGCGGCCCGTCGCAAGCAAATTGAGGAGGCAAGTTTGAATTTTTGGGGTTTTTATACTATTTCAGGTTAAATCGATTCGCTGACTTGAAGCTCGAGGAAACTCAGCTTCTAGGCGAATCGAATTTATCCTGAAATTCGGATTGAGTTCAACTTTGTGGGATTCGATTTTCTCATCTCTAATCCTTTCCTTTAAGCTCTTTTTATTTTCTGATTGCACATTTTTGAACATGATTATGGGGGCAGTATACGCTAACCATTGTTACACTACGTGTCCCATGCCAAAAATGGGTGGGATTTATGTAAGTCCTACCCATAAGTGGATATTCCTGATGGGTTTGGGAGAATTCCCTTAGGCATGGCTTACATGAATTTACTTACTGTCATGTTGGTAAGTGCACAATATGTTAAATACTATCAATAATGGAATCAGCATTAGGCAACATATCTTCAGTTAAAATAATTGTCCCGTGAAAAATATACTACATTTTTTCAAATCCAGCAACTGGATCTGAATACTTTTGTAACTGCATATGGTTAAAAATGTTTGTATAGCCACGGAGTTATTCAATAAAATGTATCTGTACTACACCACCTGATTATTTCCCTTACCACATTGCTGAGGTGGTCACACATGCTCAGTTCCATCCTTCAACTACCAAGGGTTGCCAACCATACAGAATTTCCTGGGCAGTCCATGAAAATAGGCGACTTTTTTCCTGTGTCCATAAAAAAAAGTAGATGTGTCTGTGATTGATTTTTTTGAGGCTGGTGGTAAATAATTAGATTATTTTGATTGTAATTATCATAATTTTACAGCTCACGGTATTTATGCTGGTTATGAGTTCATATGGAGCTGTAGACATGTATTACTTTTTATTCATTGTTCATTATGGTTTTCCAATTTGTCTGTAAAAAAATATTGTCTGTCCGTAAAAGGTTACCCTGTAACTACCATCAGCTCTATCTACTATGACAATTACAGAAAAAGAGCTGCAGCAGAAAAGACTCACCCCCTGAGAAAGAACCCCTACACACACACACCTAAGAAAAAATATGGCCCCTGAACTGCTAGACTAAAATAAATCTAGCAGAGCAATTAGAGAAATGAACAGGTAGATCTCTGGATCCAAATGTAAACGTATCCGAATGTAAAATAATACACTTAGGGAGAAGGAGTCTCTATCTGACTATATTATGGGCAGCTCTGTGTTAGCCAATACGTCAGAAAAGAGGGATCTAGGGGTCCTGATCAGACGTTTCGCTGGATATCTAGATGTATAACCAGTAGGAGATAGACTGTGATCCCACTGTACAGAGCGCTAGTGAGACCTCATCTGGAATACTGTGTCCAGTTCTGGAAACTCCACCTACAAAAATACAAAAATATATAGATAACGTAATTATTAGGGAGGTTGTATTTGTGAAGATTAATTTTATTATTGAACAACTACAATGCTGACGGTCAGTCCAAAATGTTAATAAACATCAAATCTGAATATTTAAGAAAGTAAAAGTGAGGTTTTGGCTTTCTTAAGAGAGTATCTACTGTATGTGTGCAAAATACTGAAATGTTTAAAAATAGAAAATAACAAATAATTTATATATGAGTTGTGCTCTATTTTTAGAAAATAACAAATAATTTATATATGGAGTTGGCTCCTATTTTCCAAAACTCCCCCCCACTCTCGGCTTGTCTTCTGACCACTCAGCAAGGGCTGTCAACAAGTTGCGGTCTTTCTACCTAGGGCTTTTGTAATGCCCCAGAGTGGCATTACAACTTCTGAACCCCGCTACTGTCTTTTTTGCGCTAACAAAGCGTCATCTTATGTATTTTGTTCTGGTCCTATGCACTGTGCATTCCTAATCTGTTTGTAACTGTTATGTTCAAATGTAATGTTCCTGGTTCACCAGCAGGTGGCAACAAATATGACAGAGCTACAGTTAAGTCGAATGGAACTTTCCATTCTATTCTAACCCCCTCTGTGGAGAAGTGGGCAAGTCCTACTTCCTGCAGGAAGGGCGGGGCCCATTTTTTAGTGAGTTCTAGCTTACCCCCAGCTTGGGGAAGGTGTGCAGGGCACAACTCTGCTGGCCCGGCCGGATTAACGTGGGGCGTATGGAGCTGCAGATCCAGGCACCTGCATGAAAATCGGCCCAGCAGCCAGCTAGGTAGCATCGGCGGCAGGGCACAGGGAGATGAGCGCTTCCATTGTGGAAGCGCTCATCTCCATAGTTATCTGTATCGCCATCCTCAGGACAGCAATACAGATGACTGTGTTGCGGTGGGGCAGGGGAGGGAGAGGCGTGTCCCTTCCCTGTGTCTCTGATAGGCTGCCAGCACTAGGCCGGCAGCCTATAAGAGGCCGGTGCAGGCGGTGCGATGACGTCATCGCGCTGCCTGAATCCCGTACAGCGCAGGACACAGGCCAGAAGAGACCTGCATCACATTGCTGACATGGAGGTAAGTGTAAGTGTTTTATTGTTTTCATATGTACAATTACAATACTTTTACTCGCACATGATGGGGGGGGGGTCCTCTTGTTACTGGCACATGATGGGGGGGCTATTGTTACTGGCACAGGATGGGGGTCTCTTGTTACTGGCACATGATGGGGGGCTCTTTTAACTTGCTCATGATGGGGGGCTCTTGTTACTGGCACATGATGGGGGGCTCTTGTTACTGGCACATGATGGGGGCTCTTGTTACTGGCACATGATGGGAGGATCTTGTTACTGGCACATGATGGCGGGGGCTCTTGTTACTGGCACATGATGGGGGGCTCTTATTACTGGCACATGATGAGGAGGCTCTTCTTACTGGCACATGATGGGGGGGCTCTTTTAACTGTCTCATGATGGGGGGCTCTTGTTACTGGCACATGATGGGGGCTCTTGTTACTGGCACATGATGGGCGGACCCCTTGTTACTGGCACATGATTGGGGGGCCTCTTGTTACTGGCACATGATTGGGGGGGCTCTTGCTACTGGCACATGATTGGGGGGGCTCTTGTTACTGACACATGATTGGGGGGCATCTACGGGGCACATTTTACTGCCACATTATTGGGGGCACTTATTACTGCCACATTATTGGGGGCACTTTGTACTGGCACATTATTGGGTGCACTTTCTACTGGCACATTATTGGGGGCACCTTTTGCTGGCACATTATTGTTGGGCACTATAGGGGCATCAACTGAGGCCACAAAGAAGGGGTATTTTATATGGGGGTCTTTGTACAGTAGCATTTTATACTGGGACATATTATCATGGGTACTGTGGGGGAGAGGAGAACTATGGGGTCAACTACGGGGGCACTAAGAAGGGGTATTTTATACTTGCAAATTATGGGGGACACTGAGGGCATCTACTGGGGCACTAGATATGGGTTTTTTATACTGGTACATTATGTGGGGCACTAGGAAGAAGGGGGAGAGGAGAACTATGGGGGCATTAACTGGGGGCACTATATAGGGGTATTTTATACTGGCACATTATGGGGGCACTATGGGGACATTAACTTAACTGGGGGCATTACAAGGGGGTATTTTTTGCACTGTTACATTATGAGGATAATTATTTCTATTGGGGGGAGCATTATGATGGGCTTTATTACTCCCCCATGGTATGAGACCCCTAGTAGCAGCACCAGCCTCTCCCTGCTCTTCTATCCCTCTGCCCCTTCTCCAAATCCTTATTATAAAATCTTTCTCATTAGGATAAAGCACAACATCAGCTCCACCAAGCACCCCAGCCAAAGTGTTGAAGTGGTGTCCGAGATCTCCAAGGGCCAAGCCAAGTATACACATATAGCATACACTGTGCCACACAATATACAGTATACCTCTACACTGTGTAGTCTGTTCTATAAGCACCATTGTTTTTGCCCTGTGAGTTTATGCCTGCACCTTCTTTGACACACACACATCCCGTATGCGCTGTGAATGGGGATTGCGGTACATGCACAGTCTCAGGTTCCTACAGACTCCACATTTGTGTACCGCAATCCCCATTCACCCATTCATGGCACATCCGCAGGATCTCAACACGCCCCTGTCAAGTGAGCCTTTGGTATCAACCAAAGGAGCGGACGTGACTTCACATAGGAGAGGTGTTTCGGTCTGGAGCTAACAGATTCTATAAAGGTATGCAAGGTATCGATACATCAACATCTATTCAGCTATGCTGGTGATTTCATATGCATAAAACATGACAGATGCACTTTATTTGTGTTATAAAAAATTCCTCTGCGTTGCATTTTAATTTTCTATAAAAAGGCCCATTAAAATCATCAGCACCAGGCCCATGATGCTCTTAATCCGGCCCTGTCTGCTGGACGTGCCCAAGCCAGCCAGAGCACCCTCAGCTCTGCTGGCCATTGAGGCCAACGCTTACCTAGAGTCAGATTACAGAGAAGAAGAGCAGCAGACAGAAGAAGCAAAGTCATACAGTCAGCCTGTCAGTACAGCAGAGCCAAAGAGAAACAGATGTAGCAGAGATGAGTTTGCCTGCCAGTTTCATGCTAAAGCCTGCTGGGACCAAGATAAAGTTTGGAGGCTGTTGCTGATGAACGTTTAAGCAAAGTAAAGCTACTGTTCAACTACATACAAGTATGGACTCAATTTTCTTGAAAATTCCTCAATTATTTCCCCTATTTAATGCTTCAGACCCAAAGCCTGGGGTCCAGCCGTATCCAGGTAGGAGCACTGTGACACATATAAAGAGACATTTTAGGCCCCACTATACCACTCGGCTTTCCTACACCTGGGTCGCGTTATAAAGGACCCTAGGGAGAGGCGCCCGTTGCCATTGTACTGCAAGTAGGTAAGGAAAGCAGGCTGGTTTCTAGGTCAGGGATCACTGTCAATGTCTGTCCCGTTCAACAGGCATTACACAATGTAGGCAAATTGGCCCACTAAATGCTGGTGCACTGCACTGAGTAACAAATCCTCAGCTGTGATATAATAATGCTTTGTTTAGGTGTGGGGCATATCAGTGTATGTATATGCTTAGGTGTAATATGTGGTAAGTGACCTGTGTAGTACAGCCTGCCCAATATCTATTTTCATGCACGGATACCCAATTGCAAGGTAAAGTTGCTAAACCCTGCTGAGCAATGTGTCCCTCTGATACATGCAGCAGTTCTTGCTACAAGCATGTCCCTGTCAGTGGCATAACAATGGGGATAAGACAGGCATTGAAAACCCACTACTGAGTCTCAGATCCTAGTCCACACCACATCTGCATTTTCTGATACAGGGCTGCAGGTTCATTGCCCCCTAGGTATTATTAGAGCATAGAGATGCCTAACACCTCTGATTCTGTCTTGCAGCATGTCAGCAACAAGGAGCAAATGCCTCCAAAAGAGACACATTTTCAGTAGTAAATGAGACAAAAAAAATGAGTCTAATGTCTAAAACAGTCCAATGTTAAGCCTAAAAACTGGTGCATAAACTATAAATGTGCCCCAGTGTCTTCTAAAAACTGGCAGTAGGTTTCGGAGTTGATTTTGAGTCCTTCCTGAACACGAAAAGATCCATCTGGCTCATCTTCAATTATCTTGCTAGTGTTTGCGTTGAAGTGGAGCTCTGTTTACTGATCCAGCCATGGGGACATCCATCTTGTCTGTCAAAAGTCCCTCTCATCTGATTAGTCCATAAAACTTTTGAAAAATCTGTCTGCAGAAGTATTTGTTGGCTCAGTCTTGACATTTAAACTTATGTGTCTTGGTCAGTGGTGGTCAGGTTTCAGGCTTTCTTACCTTGGCCATGTCTCTGAGCGCTGAACTTTTGGGCACTCCAAGAAGATTGCAGGTATGAAATTTGGCAGCACTGGGGGATGATGGATTCCTGGTCGCTTCACAATTGACTCTTCTCAAATCTTTGGCAGTTAATTTGCGTTTTTTTCTCAAAATGTTTCTTGCAACCTTGTTAACTATTTGCAACAAAACATTTGAAGGTTCAGTGACCAGGACCCATTATCTGAGAAATTTCAAGAATGCTGCATCCTTCTGAAAGACTTTTAGCAATGACTTTTTGACTTTTCGGTCAGTTAAATCTCTTTTCTGGCGCATTGTGCAAAGAAATGGGCCTAGTATTTTTACACACTTGATATAAGGTATTCATCTCCTTAGACCACACCCTCCCAATTACACAAATAAACATCACCTGATACCCATTTATTTGAATGGGTCTGTGTGTTTTTTTTTCACGCATCAGTTCTGCGTTGCGTGAAAAACGCAGCATATTCTATTCTGCGTTTTTCATGTAGCCGTGGCCCAATAAAAGTGAAAAACGCATCGTGTCCACAAGCAAGTCCGGGTACGATGCGTTTTTCACTGATGGTTGCTAAGAGATGTTGTTTGCAAACCTTCAGTTTTTTTATCACACATGGGAAAAATGCATCAAAACGCATTGCACCAGCGTGGAAAAAAGTGAACGCAATCGTAGACAAAACTGACTGAACTTGCATGCAAAATGAGTTTCACTGAGCGCACCCTGACCGCATCCAGCGCCAATCCGTCAGGCTTGTGTGAAAGAGACCTAAGAATTCGTGTTTACACATCTTGAGGTTGGAAAATATGCATACAAATGATATGGTCAAAATACTCACTTGCCTAGTAATTATTCACACAGTGTAACGTACACAGTGTTTAATGGCCAGGAACAAATCAGTGTTAGCTAACAAGACATCTTATCACTATTTACATATTAGGGATATTAGTCCTTTATGAGACCCCCCAAATGCTCTGCTGACATTGGAGGGATATTTCACTGATGCAATGGAGAGGTTGATTACAATAGACATACACTGTACCAAGGATGTTGCTAGGTAAAAACATTCGGGGCCTGGGCCCCTCATGTTTTGTCCCAGGCCCCGAATGTCCTGCCTGCCAGATAGATACAACTGTATTGCTGTCCTCAGGACGGCAATACAATTGAATCTAATTGCCTTGCAAGAGCTGAAGGACCTGTGATGACATCACAGTCCATGCAATCAGTTCTTAATGCAGTAGCTGAAAAGGACCTGCGATGATGTCACCATCATGTGACCAGTGCAGGAGAGGATGGCTCAGCAATGAAGAGAAGTTCTGGGAAGAAGCTGTGATGAGGTCTGTACATGAGGAGAGATAAGTGAAGGGGTAGATTACTCAGCGTGAGAGGGAGAGCAATGTTGGTAGTTGTAGTTATTTAACTGGGACTGTATGTTAGGGCTGAAGGGACGAAAGTTATTTACATAGGACAGAGGGTGGAGTGATGTTATTTATATGGGACTGATCCTATGACGGATCTCAATAGCGGAAAGGGAAAGCGCAGGTGTGAAAGTAGCCTAAAAAACCGGATCTCAGACGGAAATGGCTCAAACGGATGACAACTGATGCAGGATCCTTTTTTTTCTTCTCTCTCTTCTTCTGACGGATCAGAAGAATGGAAAGCTAAATGGTGATGTGAATGCACCCTAAGCTGCTTTTATATTATGATGCAGATTTTCCGCAAGAAAATCTGTACAGAAAGTCCATGCGTAATATGCACCGTGGGCACGTGGCCTAAAGACTGGGCAAAGCTTTACAAACACGTTAAGAATTTATATTGTCTTAGTTGCAAAGTGAGTAATCACGCAGCAGAGCTAGAAAGTTGTATAAAACCTATCACACATTGTTATCCCAGGCACGGAAAACTTAAAGGTGCTTTATAAGTGCAGCGATTCGAACAGACTCCCAAAGCAAATACCACAGACGCATTGAAAAGCCATAAAAGTAAAAAATGGATTTCAATAAAACACGGTGTAAAAACAAACTCATGGAGGAGAAAAAAATGTGCAAGTAAGTGAAAAAGAAGGAAAATGAGATAAAGATGCAACATACGGCTCTCATTAGGTTTTCAACAGATTTACCTATAGCAGCTGCATACAATCAACCGCGTGGAATTTACCCTTTCACTACCATGGCAATTATGAGAAGAAATGTGGAATTATGCAAATACGCTGATATTTGGTCAAGAGGAAAACTAGCAATTCATATATATATATATATATATATATATATATATATATATATATTTATAAATTAATACAGAGCCTGTCACTGTCCCCAATATGCCTCTTCTTGTATAAATAAATACTTGTAAAATATAATTTGTGAAATATTTGTATTTAAAAAAGCAGACATGTCAGGGATGGGTGACGGATTGTATAAAGGAGATGCCAGGTTCCAATATTCCAATATATATTTTTGTTGATAGAGGGCGATCTCCTTTTGAAATGTGTATCAATAAATGGGAGCAGAGAACAAAAAGGATTGTGGGCACGGCCGGTCTGTGCCTTAGGCCTCATGCACATGACTGTATGTCCTATTCATGTCCGTATTACAGACAAGTGGTGTTGAGTGAATCAAACTCCACAAAGTGGAATTGGATTTAAATTTCAGGGAAAATTTGATTTACAGTGAAGCCAAATTACCTTGTGCTTCGCAGTAGCGAATCGATTTTCCCTGAATGGCGGCAAAAAAAAAAAAGTTAAATAAACTTTCCTCATCAGTTTCAGAGTATACAGCTGGCTGCCTCCATCTCTATTGAAGATCTCACACAAAATGCCATGTGCAGTAACGTATATGGTCACCATGCCGGCCGACGTGATGACATCATCATGGGCCACGCAAGATTTCAATCAAGATGGCAGCGGCCGGCTCTGCGTGTATGAGGTAAGTATAATTACTTTTTTAAAATATTTTTTTAAACTGTAATATTGCTATCAGATGCCGCAATCAGCTATGAACGCGGCATCTGAGGGGTATAAAGAATACCCATATTTTTCGCCCTATAAGACGCACTCCCCCCCCCCCAAAAGTGAGGGAAAAATAGCAGTGCGTCTTCTGGGGGCGAATGCTGCAGCCGTCAGGTGTATCGGCTGAGAGGGAGGAGGGGCTGGGGGCCGGCATCTGGTTCTGTAATGGCAGCGGGGCCCGGTGCAGTCAATGTATTCTACTACACCGGGCCCCGCTCATAGTAGTATAATCATATCTAACTTGTAGGTATTGTTAAACTATTCAAATATCATCTGAAATCCAGCGCTTTACTTACTACTAACTTCGTAGCAGCCAGGAGACCGGGTGGACGCTCACAGCATGACTCACTACGTCACGCGCCTGCTCCGCCCACTTTATGACTGAAGCAGGTACGTGACGTAGTGAGTCATGCTGTGAGCGCCCACCCGGCCTCCTGGCTGCTACGAAGTTAGTAGTAAGTAAAGCGCTGGATTTCAGATGATATTTGAATAGTTTAACAATACCTACAAGTTAGATGTGATTATACTACTATGAGCGGGGCCCGGTGTAGTAGAATAAAGTGACTGCACCGGGCCCTTCTGCCATTACAGAACCAGATGCCTGTCCCCATTCACTACACAGGGACACTGTTATGGGGGATCTGTGGATGACACATTAGATAAGATGCTATATATGTGTCATCCACAGATCCCCCCATAGCAGTGCAATCCACAGATGCCCCCATAACAGTGCCATCCACATATGCCTCCATAACAGTGCCTTCCCCAGATTCCCCCATAACAGTGCCATCCACAGATGCCCCCATGACAGTGCCATCCACAGATCCCCCATAATAGTGTCATCCACAGACCACCATTAGTTCAAAACCCACCAAAAGCACACCTTTTGGTTCAAAATATTTTTTTTCTTATTTTCCTCCTCAAAAACCTCTTATCGTCTTATGGGCCTGTGCGTCTTATAGGGTGAAACATACCATACTTTACTCATCTCTACAGACAAGTATAGTCATTTCTAGTATTGCGAGTGAGAACAACGTGGATTGCACATAAAAGGTGTTCTTATTTTGTGGATCTGTGGTTTGTGGACAGCAATACTGACACGTTCATGTGCACGAGGCTTAACTGAGACAGGCCATTCAGTTGGCACTATATGGTTTGTCATTTACCATGTGGGAAATGCAGACAACTAGGGGCGAGAGTGGCGCAATTTCTGGTAGAAAGCAGCCATGTTTTTCAAATTTCATACAAGTCATTTAACCACTTCAGCCCCGCTAGCTGAAACCCCCTTCATGACCAGAGCACTTTTTACACTTCGGCACTACACTCCTTTCACCGTTTATCGCTCGGTCATGCAACTTACCACCCAAATGAATTTTACCTCCTTTTCTTCTCACTAATAGAGCTTTCATTTGGTGGTATTTTATTGCTGCTGACATTTTAACTTTTTTTGTTATTAATCAAAATGTAACGATTTTTTTGCAAAAAAAATGACATTTTTCACTTTCAGCTGTAAAATTTTGCAAAAAAAACGACATCCATATATAAATTTATTGTTCTACATGTCTTTGATAAAAAAAAATGTTTGGGTAAAAGTTATAGCGTTTACACACTATGGTACAAAAATGTGAATTTCCGCTTTTTTAAAACAGCTCTGATTTTCTGAGCACCTGTCATGTTTCCTGAGGTTCTACAATGCCCAGGCAGTAGAAAAACCCCACAAATGACCCCATTTCGGAAAGTAGACACCCTAAGGTATTCGCTGATGGGCATAGTGAGTTCATAGAACTTTTTATTTTTTGTCACAAGTTAGCGGAAAATGATGATGATTTTTATTTTTTTATTTTTCTTACAAAGTCTCATATTCCACTAACTTGCGACAAAAAAAAAAAAATTCTAGGAACTCACCATGCCCCTCACAGAATACCTTGGGGTGTCTTCTTTCCAAAATGGGGTCACTTGTGGGGTAGTTATACTGCCCTGGCAATTTAGGGGCCCAAATGTGTGAGAAGAACTTTGCAATCAAAATGTGTAAAAAATGACCGGTGAAATCCGAAAGGTGCACTTTGGAATATGTGCCCCTTTGCCCACCTTGGCAGCAAAAAAGTGTGACACATCTGGTATCGCCGTACTCAGGAGAAGTTGGGGAATGTGTTTTGGGGTGTCATTTTACATATACCCATGCTGGGTGAGAGAAATATCTTGGCAAAAGACAACTTTTACCATTTTTTTATACAAAGTTGGCATTTGACCAAGATATTTTTCTCACCCAGCATGGGTATATGTAAAATGACACCCCAAAACACATTCCCCAACTTCTCCTGAGTACGGCGATACCAGATGTGTCACACTTTTTTGCTGCCAAGGTGGGCAAAGGGGCACATATTCCAAAGTGCACCTTTCGGATTTTGCAGGCCATTTTTTACACATTTTGATTGCAAGGTACTTCTCACACATATGGGCCCCTAAATTGCCAGGGCAGTATAACTACGCCACAAGTGACCCCATTTTGGAAAGAAGACACCCCAAGGTATTCCGTGAGGGGCATGGCGAGTTCCTAGAATTTTTTATTTTTTGTCACAAGTTAGCGGAAAATGATGATTTTTTTTTTCTCTTTTTTCCTTACAAAGTCTCATATTCCACTAACTTGTGACAAAAAATAAAAATTCTAGGAACTCGCCATGCCCCTCACGGAATACCTTGGGTGTCTTCTTTCCAAAATGGGGTCACTTGTGGCGTAGTTATTCTGCCCTGGCAATTTAGGGGCCCATATGTGTGAGAAGTACTTTGCAATCAAAATCTGTAAAAAATGACCGGTGAAATCCGAAAGGTGCACTTTGGAATATGTGGCCCTTTGCCCACCTTGGCATCCAAAAAGTGTGACACATCTGGTATCGCCGTACTCAGGAGAAGTTGGGGAATGTGTTTTGGGGTGTCATTTTACATATACCCATGCTGGGTGAGAGAAATATCTTGGCAAAAGACAACTTTTCCCATTTTTTTATACAAAGTTGGCATTTGACCAAGATATTTTTCTCACCCAGCATGGGTATATGTAAAATGACACCCCAAAACACATTCCCCAACTTCTCCTAAGTACGGCGATACCAGATGTGTCACACTTTTTTGCTGCCAAGGTGGGCAAAGGGGCACATATTCCAAAGTGCACCTTTCGGATTTTGCAGGCCATTTTTTACACATTTTGATTGCAAGGTACTTCTCACACATGTGGGCCCCTAAATTGCCAGGGCAGTATAACTCTGCCAAAAGATATATATACAAAGTGTTTGCCAAAGCATAGGAACGCCGCCTCCTCCTCATCTCGTATGCCTCGGCAAACATATCTGTTACTGCAGAGGAGAAAATCCCGTCTTGCAGCGCCGCATACACCGACTTGCGTGTAATCTGACAGCAGCGCAATGCTTCTGTCAGAATGCACATCGGTGCTGCAGCTGGTCGATCGGTTGGTCCACCTGGAAGGTAAAAAAAGAAAAAAAAAAAAAAGAAAAAACCAGGCCGCAACGCAATAATTTTATTAACTTTGCAACAGAACATATAAACTTTAACTTTTTTAACTGAACATTAACCTTTTTGCTTACTGGTGTTTTTTTGTTTTTTTTTCTTGTTTTCTTACCTTTATAGAACAAACCTCTCCTTCCCCATGGGTCAATGTGCAAAGCGCAAATCGCCCAAAGATGTGGCGAAGTGCGTTATGCACTTTGTCCCATGTGAAAGGGGACGTTTGCAGCAGCAGTGAGTGAATGGGCCCTAATAGCCCTGTGTGCCTGTCCTGGTGAGATGATCCCTATGCTAATAGTGTACCTGTGAGTGCTACTTCCGGAAACACTCTCCAAAGCATAGGGCAGGGTGGTCAGGACAGTCAGGACAGAAATAGCGGGTGTCACGCCTTATTCCACTCCTGCTACAGACACGACATCTTTTTCGGGGTGACTGTTGGGTTGAGGTACCAGGAACGACATTGGGGAAATGTCGCTCGTGTAGACGGCTAACTACACTGGTGGATGGGGCCACGGAACCTCCTGGGTACAGGAGGTTCTCAATGATCTCTTCCTGAAATTTGAGGAAGGATCCAGTTCTCCCAGCCTGACTGTAGAGAACAAAACTATTGTACAGAGCCAATTGAATTAAATATACAGACACCTTCTTATACCAGCGTCTGGTTCTGCGGGAAACTAAATACGGAGACAACATCTGGTCATTGAAGTCCACCCCTCCCATGTGAAGCTTATAGTCGTGGACTGAGAGGGGCTTTTCAATGACACGGGTTGCTCGCTCAATTTGTATTGTCGTGTCTGCGTGAATGGAGGAGAGCATGTAAACGTCACGCTTGTCTCTCCATTTCACCGCGAGCAGTTCTTCGTTACACAGTGCGGTCCTCTGCCCCCTTGCAAGACGGGTGGTAACGAGCCATTGGGGGAAGCCCGCGCGACTAGTTCGCGCGGTACCACAGGCGCCAATCCGTTCTAGAAACAAATGCCTAAAGAGGGCCACACTTGTGTAAAAATTGTCCACATAAAGATGGTACCCCTTGCCGAACAAGGGTGACACCAAGTCCCAAACTGTCTTCCCACTGCTCCCCAGGTAGTCAGGGCAACCGACCGGCTCCAGGGTCTGATCTTTTCCCTCATAGATCCGAAATTTGTGGGTATAGCCTGTGGCCCTTTCACAGAGCTTATACAATTTGACCCCATACCGGGCGCGCTTGCTTGGGATGTATTGTTTGAAGCCAAGGCGCCCGGTAAAATGTATCAGGGACTCGTCTACGCAGATGTTTTGCTCTGGGGTATACAAATCTGCAAATTTCTGGTTGAAATGGTCTATGAGGGGCCGAATTTTGTGGAGCCGGTCAAAAGCAGGGTGGCCCCTGGGACGGGAGGTGGTGTTGTCACTAAAGTGCAGGAAACGCAGGATGGCCTCAAAACGTGCCCTGGACATAGCAGCAGAGAACATGGGCATGTGATGAATCGGGTTTGTGGACCAATATGACCGCAATTCATGCTTTTTTGTCAGGCCCATGTTGAGGAGGAGGCCCAGAAAAGTTTTAATTTCGGAAACTTGGACTGGTTTTCACCGGAAAGGCTGGGCATAAAAGCTTCCCGGGTTAGCGGTGATAAATTGTGTGGCATACCTGTTTGTTTCGGCCACAACTATGTCTAAGAGCTCCACAGTCAAGAACAGCTCAAAAAATCCCAGGGCCGAACCGATCTGAGCTGTCTCAACCCGAACTCCAGACTGGGCAGTGAAAGGGAAAACTACGGGTGCGGCTGAAGTTGGGGACTGCCAATCAGGGTTTGCCAGCACCTCTGGGATTCTAGGGGCTCTACGGGCACGTCTTTGCGGTGGCTGCGACGGGGTCACTACTGCACGTGCCACCGTACCAGCTTCAACTGCCCTTCTGGTGCTCGCTACTTCACCAGGTTGTACGGCAGTGCTGGTACTAGGTCCAGGGAGGGCTGGGCTGCTGGTGTATGCCTCACCACGTAATACGACAGCACCAGCCCCACTCTGCTGCTCTTGAAGCGGATCCTGCGCAACCTGATCCTGCGGATCCCTGAGACTACCCAAGAAAAAAAAAGCAAGCCTGTCTTACAAATGGGAGGCTAGCGAAGTACTGGAGGCCGCTGCGGTTGATAAAAAATATCAAAACTGATTTTTTTTATCGCCGCAACGCGTGTAAAGTGATTGTGCAGTGATCAAAAAACATTTTTTTTTTGTCACTGCGGTGGGGCGGGCGTGGGCGAACGCACGTGTGGGCGACCGTTCAGGCCTGATCGGGCAAACACTGCGTTTTGGGTGGAGGGCGAACTAAAGTGACACTAGTACTATTATAGATCTGACCGTGATCAGTTTTGATCACTTCCAGATACTATAAAAGTACAAATGCTGATTAGCGATACGCTAATCAGCGAATAACGGACTGCGGTGCGGTGGGCTGGGCGCTAACTGATCGCTAACTACCTAACCAAGGGGCCTAAACTATACCTAAAACCTAACGGTCAATACCAGTGAAAAAAAAAAGTGACAGTTTACACTGATTCTTTGTAAGTAGTGGGCGCAATGACAGGGAGTGGCGATTGTGCCGTTTCCTGTCATTGTATCCCTCAGATGCCGCGTTCATAGCTAATCGTGGCATCTGACATTAATATTAAAGTGTAAAATTAAAAATAAATAAATAATATCATACTTACCTCATTCATTTGATCGCAAAGAGCCGACCGCCGCCATCTTGATTGAAGATCCAGTGTGCAATCTTGTACGGCCTGTGATGACGTCATGACGTTGGTAGTGGTGGTGATGTCATACATCACTGCGCATGGGATCTTCAATCAAGATGGCGGCAGCCGCTTCTTAGCACTCAAATGGATGAAGTACCGTAAGTATGATTTTCTTTTATTTTTTTACCCCATTCAGGGAAAATCGATTTGTTACCACAAAGCACAAGGAAATTCGGCCTTGCGGCAAATCGTATTTTCCCTGAAATTCGGATTGAAGTCCACTTTATTGGCTTACTTTGATACAGATTTTTATGCCACAATTGCACCATCTTAGACTCTGCTTATTATCTGATAAACTCTGCCCCTTGCTGAGCATGTTGGAGAAAAAGTGTAGAAACCCTAGATGCACCAAATTATAGTAACATAGTACATAAGGCCAAAAAAAGACATTTGTCCATCCAGTTCGGCCTGTCATCCTGCAAGTTGATCCAGAGGAAGGCAAAAAAACCCTGTGAGGTAGAAGCCAATTTTCATCACTTTAGGGGAATAAAAATTCCTTCCTGACTCCAATCAGGCAATCAGAATAACTCCCTGGATCAACGACCCCTCTCTAGTAGCTATAGCCTGTAATATTATTACGCTCCAGAAATACATCCAGGCCCCTCTTGAATTCCTTTATTGTACTCACCATCACCACCTCCTCAGGCAGAGAGTTCCATAGTCTCACTGCTCTTACCGTAAAGAATCCTCTTCTATGTTTGTGTACAAACCTTCTTTCCTCCAGACGCAGAGGATGTCCCCTCGTCACAGTCACCGTCCTGGGAATGAATAGATGATGGGATAGATCTCTGTACTGACCCCTGATATATTTATACATATTAATTAGATCTCCCCTCAGTCGTCTTTTTTCTAAAGTGAATAACCCTAATTTTGATAATCTTTCAGGGTACTGTAGTTGCCCCATTCCAGTTATTACTTTAGTTGCCCTCCTCTGGACCCTCTCCAGCTCTGCTATCAGTGGCGTACCTCCAATAGAGGCAGACCACGCAGCTGCTATGGGCCCCTGGGGGAAGGGGGCCCGCAGTGGAGGATAGGCCCCGCCCACTAATTACACTTGTATGGCTACCTGAGAAAGTAAGAGGTGGAGAAGGACCTTTGGTGATGTCATCAACCATGTGACCAGTGCAGGAAGCCAATAAATAGCAGAGCAGCAGAAGTCTTACGGACCTTTGGTGATGTCATCATCATGTGACCAGTGCAGAGGACTGGTGAAAGACCTGTGGCATATCACTGTGAGGGAGCGGAGCTTCTGTGTGGTGCCTGGAGGAGAGGTTAGTGGTGTTCTGGGATAGCCCATAACATCCTAGAAAAGCTGGGAGTTGTAGTTTTGTCGTATTATATGTTTCTCAATGTAATTTAAACTTATGCCCTAGTACAGGCTGGTAATGCTGTGAGTTGTAGTTCTCTCCTCCTATACCCTCTCTTTTAAATGTATACTGATGCCCCATAATAAGTCTGGCCATACTGGGGGTTATAGTTATTTCTTTTTAAAGCTCTTACCTGGTACAACTAGATGATGTCCTATAATCTGGACATGCTGAGAGTTGTAGTTCTCTTTTCTTAGGCTGGATTCTCATCACAGTTTAGTTTTCTGTTTTGCATGCAGGACTTTTTTCTGTCAAAAATAACGGATCTCCGACAGATATGGCATAAACGGATGCCAAATGTGCAGAACTGATGCTTGAAATACAGGATCATTTTTTTTTCTTTATTTTTCTGTTTCATCTGACGGATCAGAAGAACTGAAAACTAAATGGTGATATGAACCCGGTGTTCTGCCAGATTTCTATAGCTTGCCGAAAGTCTATAGCGGAAGTGACGTGATGCGCTGTGCAAGCGCACAAGCGTACTTCCACAAATCATCCGAATCATCGCCTTAAAGTGACAGTCACCTCCAGTAAAATACAGCATCTACATGAATTTGTACGCTCGCCACGCATCGGGCTCGGCCGCGCTGCGCTCGGCATTTAGTAAAACTAAGTCTATGCCGCCATTGATAGTAAAGAAGGAAATGGATGGTAAAGAAAGAGACTATCCATCTCTTTCTTTACCATCCGTTTCCTTCTTTACTATCAATGGCGGCATAGAGTTAGTTTTACTAAATACCGAGCGCAGCGAGGCTGCGAGGGTACAAATTCATGTAGATTAATGGAGATGACTGTCACTTTAAGAAATCTATACCCTTAAGTGTGCGCACGCGCGGTGTGCGAACTACTCCAGTGGAGGCAGCAGGAATGCTTCACTGAAGTACACTTGTGCGCTTGCGCAGCGCACCACGTCACTTCCGCTATAGACTTTCGGCAAGCTATAGAAATCTGGCAGAACACCGGCCTTATACTCTGTGTAATATCTACTTGTATCTGATCATAACAGCCTGGACATGCTGGAAATTGTAGTTCTCTCCACTTTCACCTCTCCCTGTGTTGCTCCCTAATTTCCAATAATAATCTGGTGATGATGAGACTTGTAGTTCCCTTGTCACTATTATAATGTTCTGCAGCAGCTGAGGTGAGTATTAGGCTTCGTTCACGTCTGTGCTGGTGACGTTCGCTGTTCTGCTGTTATAGGAGCAAATCAATGAAAATCACTGCAGTTCCGGATCTGGCGCTTCATGGACGACAACACCCGACGGATCCCGCTGACTATGATGAGATCTGTCAGGTTTCCATCTTCCAGGCTATAAAATTGTGTCTAGCATTTATGACTTGATCCACGAATGAGGCCCCAACACAGATGTGAACGAAGCTTTTTATTTTCTGCAGCAGCTGAAGTATGCATTAGGAGATTCTGACAGTTCATAAGGTAAGGGGGGCTATGGTGGCACTTGTATACTATTATGCCAGCACCACCATAGCCCCCCCCCTTTTTTTTTACTGAAATACGCCCCTATATGCTTTTACCAGGAAAAAATTAAGTAGTAAAGTGCGTATATTTTTTTCTTTGTTTACTGAAATATGCCCCTATAAGCTTTCACCAAAAAGGACTGCAACAGTGCAGTGTTTATACATTTTTCTTTTTTAATTAAATACGCCCCTATATGCTTTCACCAGAAAAAACTGCAGCAGTGAAGTGCATATTGTGACACAGTGAGAGGTTTGGTCTGGAAAAACCGGTATTTTCCTCCCATCATGTGCTGCTGGGCTGATTTACAGCCAGGTGATGTCAAATACTTGACCAGATTTTAAATGCCGATCCGGGTTTTGGCAGCACCTGGCTGTCCTTAAATAGGCAGCTGGGCTCAGAAGTCATGTCTCTGTGTTGGGATCTGGGAGCCTTGTGTCTGGATAAAGGCTTGCTCCCTGTTTGGAGTGAAAACAGGTTGGTGCTGCTATCAGCAAGGACTCTTTGAGGAGGAATTGCTGCATGGTGTGAATTACCACCAATTACCCCAAGGTGACTTTTTGTTTGAATATGACTGCTTGTTTTTGTCAAGTGTGAATAAAACATTGAATTGTTTGATCCAAAAAACTTGTTGTTGCCTCTATACTGCGTCCGCTAATCCCCACAGTATATATTTTTCTTTTTCCACAGATATAAGCCACTAAAGGCTTTTCAACTTAGCACTTGCACCCCAAGAACAAATGGCTGGAATGACAGAGCTGTATAATAGCTTTTTGGATCCCCAAATAATCTTTCCCTGCACTTGTGAAATTGCTTTGCTATCGCTATCCCTAACATCTTCTCACGTCTCTCCCTGCACTAAGATGCTGTGAAATGATTCCTCCCTATCTTTTCCATGCAATTATAAATCGTTTCTTCAGTTTCTTTTTTCACAATTAGGTTTTCTCTATTGCTGTCCATAGCACGTTCTCACATCTGTCCCTGCAGAATGCTGGAAAATGGCAGAATCTAAAATGACTGCTGTATTTACAGGGCTGTGACATCACAAGGCTGGCTGGCTGCTGATTGGCTGCATGCATGCATGTCAGTCTGGGTGATCCCGCCTTCCCAGAGTTCCTTGCCCCATGTTTTCAGTCCTCACATGTGTAGCCACCATTTTAGGAAAAATTGTGATTTGTTACCACGAATCACGAGGAAATTTGCATTTGAAAATTGCTAATCTCATTTTTTCTGAAATTCTAAACGAATTCCACTTAGTCAACTTCGATTTACTCATCTCTACATATGATGTAGTGGGAAGCGGAAAAAAAAATCCAAATGGGATCAAATTGCAAAAAAAAATGCAATTCCACCACAGTTTTAATTTTTTTTTAATTTTATTTACGTTCAATGTGCGATAAATCCGACCAGTTACTTTCATTCTACACGTCAGTGCGAATCCAACGATACCTTATATGTAGAGTTGTTCTTGCGTTTTGATAAAATAATAAAAAAAAGTGGGGGAAAATCTGTTTTATTTTTTCGGTGCCATGTTTGACCCCTATAACTTTTTTGTAATTATGTATACGGATCTGTGTGGGGGTTAATTTTTTGCGGGGAGAGCTTAACTTTTCATTGATACCATTCCACCACACCATGGGGTGTGTATGACTTTTTTATCACTTTTTATTTAGTTTTTTAGTAGAAAATGAAGCGACCAAAAATAGCGAATCAGCCATTTTGAGGTTTTTTTTTCCAATTTGCTGATGTGTATTTTAAAAAAAAATTGTTCTTTTATTTTGAGAAAAGGAGGGTGATTTGAATTTTTATGTTTTTCTTATTTTTTTATTTTTACAAATGTTATTATTTTTTTAACACTTTTTTATAGTTCCCATAGGGAACTACAATAAACAGTCATTAGATTGCTATTCTCATAGACCCCAAAGCCCTAGTATTGGAGTCTATGAGAAAATTGCTAGTTTCCTATGGAGCTATTAGAAGCATAGGAAATACTATGCAGCAGCCTCCTGTCATTCACAAAGACAGGGGCTACTGCACACACGCTTTGGCTCCTCCGATCGCTACACAGGGGAGCCGGAGCATCACCAGAAGCGTGCACCTCCGGCATTTGAGGGGTTAAATGTCCATGGTCGGCATTACTGCCAGTTGCGGACATTAGCCGCGGGTGTCTGCTATAAGAAACAGCAGGCCACCAGTGGCTATGGCACCCGCTCCTCTCAGGAGCGGGCATCATCTTTAAAGACCCGGCCAGCACCGTACTATTACGGCGCTGGTCGGGAAAGGGTTAATCAGGTGAAGCACCGCTATATGTCTATGCAAAGTTGGATAGGGAGGTCACCGCTGTCTCCCTTTTAAGAGAGAAGTCTTCAAGGGGTATTTAATTTTAAAATATGCAGATGTAGCAGGTCTAACATAGAGTGTGATATAATGACACAAAAGCCATTTAGAAAGTAATTTAAAAGCTCACTGCCATTGTTTATTTAACGAGTTAGCTAGTTTAGCTTATAGAGCTGAGGATATGTGCTGCTAGGTCACCACTAGCACGTCCACAATATAAATTTCCTATAGCTCTGAGTGCTTTTATTCAGTTAAAAAAAAAACGATTTTATATACAGTTGCAAGAAAAAGTATGTGAACCCTTTAAATTATATGGATTTTTGCACAAATTGATCATAAAATGTGATCTGATCTTCATCTAAGTCACAACAATAGACAATCACAGTCTGCTTAAACTAATAGCACACAAATAATTAAATGTTACCATGTTTTTTATTGAACACACTATGTAAACATTCACAGTGCAGGTGGAAAAAGTATGGAAACCCCTAGACTAATAACATCTCCAAGAGCTAATTGGAGTGAGGTGTCAGCCAACTGGAGTCCAATCAATGAGATGAGAATGGAGGTGTTGTTACAGCTGCCTTGCCCTATAAAAAACACACCAGTTCTGGGTTTGCTTTTCACAAGAAGCATTGCCTGATGTGAGTGATGTCTCGCACAAAAGAGCTCTCAGAAGACCTAATATTAAGAATTGTGGACTTGCATAAAGCTGGAAAGGGTATAAAGGTATCTCCAAAAGCCTATAAATGGTGAAAGTTCAGCGCTGCTGCTACTCTCCCTAGGAGTGGCCGTCCTGTAAAGATGACTGCATGAGCACAGTGCAGACTGTTCAATGAGGTGAAGAAGAATTCTAGAGTGTCATCTAAAGACTTACAAATGTCTCTGGCATATGCTAACATCCCTGTTAGCGAATTTACGATACTTAAAACACTAAACAAGAATGGATTTCATGGGAGGATACCACAGAGGAAGCCACTGCTGTCCCAAAAATAACCCATTGCTGCATGTTTACAGTTTGCACAAGAGCACCTGGATGTTCCACAGCAGTACTGGCAAAATATTCTGTGGACAGATGAAACCAAAGTTGAGTTGTTTGGAAGAAACACACAACACTATGTGTGGAGAAAAAGAGGCACAGCACACCAACATCAAAACCTCATCCCAACTGTGAAGTATGGTGGTGGGGGCATCATGGTTTGGGGCTGCTTTGCCGCTTCAGGGCCTGGAAGGATTGCTATCATCAAAGGAAAAATGAATTCCCAAGTTTATCAAGACATATTGCAGGAGAACTTAAGGCCATCTGTCCACCAGCTGAAGCTCAACAGAAGATGGGTGTTGCAACAGGACAACGACCCAAAGCATAGAAGTAAATCAACAACAGAATGGCTTAAACAGAAGAAAATACGCCTTCTGGAGTGGCCCAGTCAGAGTCCTGACCTCAATCCGATTGAGATGCTGTGGCATGATCTCAAGAAAGCGATTCACAACAGACATCCCAAGAATATTGCTGAACTGAAAAAGTTCTGTAAAGAGGAATGGTCAAAAATTACTCCTGACCGTTGTGCACGTCTGATCTGCAACTACAGGAAACGTTTGGTTGAAGTTATTGCTGCCAAAGGAGGTTCAACCAGTTATTAAATTCAAGGGTTCACATACTTTTTCCACCTGCACTGTGAATGTTTACATGGTGTGTTCAATAAAAACATGGTAACATTTATTATTTGTGTGTTATTAGTTAAGCAGACTGTGATTGTCTATTGTTGTGACTTAGATGAAGATCAGATCACATTTTATGACCAATTTGTGCAGAAATCCATATCATTCCAAAGGGTTCACATACTTTTTCATGAAACTTTATATGCAAATGAGGCAAGTAAGGAGCCCAAGGGGCTGTTACCAACGTTTCAGGAGCTTAGCCACACCCACTGTGAAGGAGCCCAGCACCGCCCGCATCCTCTGAATCTCCTCCTTACTCCCCTGATGTAACATAGTTGAAGCACTGTAATCTCACTCATGTGAGAGTATGCCGCATGTAAGTGCCGGCATAGTGTTCCTTCCCTGTGCTGGCATCAGCCTCAGGGAAGGAACTGCACATGCGCTAGCTGGCATGCGCGAGAATACGGTGCTTCAACTATGTGACATCAGGAGATCAAGGAGGGGAATCAGAGGATGCGGGCGGTGCTGGGCTCCTTCACAGTGGGCGTGGCTGTGCTTCTGAAACGTTGGTAACAGCCCCTTGGGCTCCTTACTAGCCTCATTTGCATATATATATATATATATATATATATATAAAATCGTTTTTTTGATTGAATAAACACGCTCAGAGCTATAGGAAATATATATTGCGGATGTGCTAGTGGCGATCTAGCAGCACATGCCCTCAGCTCTATAGGCTCAAACTAGCTGACAGAATCCCCTTAAGAATTAAAATGATGATTGCTACATCTGTACTTTGTGTGTCAATTCCTACTATTTGAAAATTTGGACATTTATTTTTACTTTCAAGAGACAGGAACCAGTTACAGTCAGGTACTGGGCTTATAATAATACGGTCTTGTAATGAGCCAAGTGTGTTTTGGTTCTCATTAAAAATGTCGAACCATTTGGCTTCTGCCACTTGAATGTATTAAAATACAGAGCAAACTGCACAATGCCATTCTGTGCTAAATCTGTCAGATGGGCTCTCAAATGGCTTGGTCTGCAGTCCCTTTCTCTGCTTCCCTTTTGATTTAGGATTTTTTTATTTGGCTGGTTGTAAAGATGTCACCTTGACGAAAGTGGCTAAAGACAAAGCTATCAGACAGCTTATCTGACAGATTTAGCAAGGAATGGCATTCTGCAGCTTGCTATGTATTGCAATATTGACTAGAAAGGGCTAACAATCATTTCCTTACAAGTGGAGAACGGCATGACTTTCATTTAAACTAATAGCAGACCACATAATCTGTGGTAGAGACCCTCCTCCAGCAGGGGGAGCAGTCCAGGATGCGGCTTTCTGCTTTCCATATCAGCATGGAGTTCAGTTAGGCATTGAATATGCCTAATAAAGGAAATATTAATTTAATAAAAATAAAATAAAATCAATTTTGTGAGGGTGGATGTGTTTTTTTTAATTACTTTACTAGCTTGCATAAAATTCACAAAATACACCTTTTTTGTAAAGTTTGTAATAAATGGCCTTTTATGTGATACTTACCCCTTTAAGTACCATGCACTCCGTCACTCTTTCCAATTCCAGAAGCTACAATTTTGAAATCCATCTTTAGAAATAACATCACTTTCTGTGTGTGTGCCTGTGTGGGCCCCGTTCCGTGTCAATAGATGACTGATTTCCTTAATTTCCCAAAGTGAATAGCAGCCCATTTCAGTATGAATGCGGCGCATAATGAACCTTGTTGTGAATGATTGTCAAGCCTGAGAACTGCGTAGGTATCACACAACTGGCGGAGATGGCAATATACAGAAATGTGACATGACGGGAAGAAGGCAAGACTCTTTCTTCATATTATACCAGTAATGAATAGTTGCCTGCCAGCCTCAGTCAGATGTTCTGTGGTTTGCTTAAACCCTGTGTTAGTTGCTTATTTAATAGAAGTTTGAGCACAGAAATAATGTGTCCTCGGAAATTTCCCTGTAATATAAACCAACCTCCATCAATGTCAATGCAGTCTGAGAGCTGATGACAGGGAGATAATCACAGCTAACTATCAGCTATAATTTTAACAAGAACATTTTTTAACTTCCTACACGGGATACAGTTAAGGTAACGTTACTTGCTTGACACATTGAAAATGAATTTGTGAAATATACATTTAGCCGACACTCGTGGGATTCCAGCCTCTGGACCGCTGCTCCACAGCCTGTTCATCATGTTCTCTCCTATCTATTAGATAACTGTCATATGCATGCAGGCCGAGCAGCCCGAGTAATTATACTCTGGTGTGTAAATATTTTACCTTCTTATCAATTTCATACAATATCCTTTAAAATGAAATATGTTATTGCAGGAAAATAAATAGAACATTTACTCCTTTAATGCCCAGAACTAAAAAAAAAAAAAACCTTAAAGGGATTATCCGGGAATGGTCTAAATGGCCGCTCTAAACCTGTCTTAGAATATGAGCACGACTGGTTTCAACCATTTGCAGAGCCTAGTGGCATGGCGGGCAGGACCTCACAACAGACTAAGCTCTGGCACTTGCATAACCTACACATTAGTGAGAGTTCCTTGTCAGGTTGTTCAGCCATGATGGTATATCTTAGTCAGGATCACTTAATTACCATCTATTGTAGAGACGTGTAGTGTGACATGAGGTCCCCACACCCTCCTAGACACCTCTGCAAGTAGGGGTAATGTGTCCTACTAACATTCTAGAACAGGTTGCTTGTGGCTATTGTAAATAATTCCCAGACAACCCCTTTAAAGATGCACTCCCACAGAGTTTTTTATTCTCTGACCTGTTAGAAAAGTGCATGATGTAATCTGTAGTAAAGGTAATTTTCTTATTAGTGACTGTATTTGTGCGTTATAACCTCCCTTCTGATCCTGAGCTATGTCAAGTGACCAACACTGACTCTCCAAATAACATACGTAGCATCTTATGTGCGGACAGGAAGCCAGTTTCCCTATGTATTCCTATGTCTCAACGTCAGTCTCATAGGAATGAATAGAGATTCAACTGACTTCCTGTTCTGTTTCAGTTGAAGAGTCAGAGTGTTGGTCACATGACACAGCTGAGGATCAAAAGGGAGGTTATAACTCACAGATACATTCACTGATAAGAAGTTAACCTTCACTACAGTTTACCTTATGTACCTTTCAAATGAGCCAGAGAATAAAGATTTTTGTGGGAGTGCTTCTTTAAAGCATAAACCATTGTTTCAGTTTATTTTTTACAATTGTGTATCTACAGTGATGTAAATATTTTTGTAATATACTTCATTAGGGAAAGATGGTTCTGTACTAGAAAAAAGGGTGCAAAGAGTCCTAGCAAAGCTCTAACTAGGAGTGTCTAAGGTGAGTCAGTCTTAAAGGGAGTCTTTCACCTAATCTGAGCGTTTTAGACCGCTCAGATCAGGTTATAGACTCTTTAACCCTCATTACGATCATACCTTTCTCTTATGTGTCCCTCGCCCAGATAATGAAAATAACACTTTTTAAACTTATGCAAATTACCTTCTGAAGGTGCCCAGGGGCGGCGTTACTGGGCGATGTGCCCAGAAAAACACACCTCCAGCCGGCGGACGTCACGAGCGGCACCAGAGGACGGCGGGCTGGGAACTGTCCCGCACCTGCGCACTGCTCTGCCCATTATGGGCAGATGAACAGCTTTTCATATTGCGCATGCGCCGGCCAACTAAAGACAGCCGGCCGGCGCATGTGCAATATGAAAGGATGTTCCTCTGCCCATAATGGGCAGAGCAGTGCGCAGGTGCGGGCCAGTTCCCAGCCCGCCGTCCTCCTCAGTCTGGCACCGTTTGGCCTCCGTTCTGCTCAGCAGGCGGACACCCGAACGCAGCTTGCAGCGTTTTCGTGTCCGCCTGGCCGTGCGGAGCCAAACGGATCTGTCCAGACTTACAATGTAAGTCAATGGGATGGATCAGTTTGTCCTGGCTCCGCTTTGACACAGATCCGTTAGAAACCGTTCACATCTCTGAGCATGCCCAGTAACTTCCTGTCCCTCCCCTCATCATCGGCCATTTTGGATTATCGACTTGATGAGACTGGTAAGTATATGAAGTTTTGTTTGTTTGTCTGTCTTTCGTTTTTTTATATCTATCTATCTCTCTATTGCTAGGAGGGGGGGCTGGGGGGGGCTGCTGGCACTTGGGAAGGGGTGTGTGTGTCTGGAACAGTGGGGGCTGCTGGCACTGGTGGTGGGGGCTGTCTTTATGGGGGGCTTCTGGCACTGGGGGGGCTGCTGGCACTGCAGGGAGGTGGCTGGAACTGGGGGGTCTGCTGGCATTGCGATGATGTTTGTGGCTGGAATTTGGGGGTCTGCTGGCACTGCGTGGGTGTTTGTGGCTGGAACTGTGCAGTGCTTCTGGCACTGCGGGGGTGTTTGTGGCTGGAACTGTGCGGTACTTCTGGCACTGCAGGGGTTTTTGTGGCTGGAACTGTGGGGTCTGCTGGCACTGCGGGGGGGAAGTGTAGCTGGAACTGTGGGGGCCACTGGCATTGGGGGGGCTGAGGGCACTGTGGGAAGGTTGTTTGGAACTGGGGGGCTGATGTCACTGTGGGGGGCTGCTGGCACTATGCGGGGCTGCTGTCTCTGGGGGTGTTTATGGCACTTGGGGGGATTATGGCTCCTGTCGGATTAACTTTTTAATCATTTTATTATTAGGGTCGTTCCCAAAAAATAAAAATAAAAATTTAAAGAAAGTTCTGCGGTGGGCAACCACCAATCTATATTTTAAAAAGTATAAAAATAAAAATAAATTTGATATATGTGGAAATAGTGCTCTAAACAAGTTCCTTTAACGTTATCTGCATTTTGTCTTGTATTCTGTTGCGTACAGATGTCATCAAAGAAGACAATAAACTGTAAAAACCCACCCAGAAGGCGGCGGCGTATTCAGTGGCTGGTAAGTATAAAATCAACACTTGGAGTTTGTACTGTTTGATTCGTTGCATTAATCAGTATGTGCTCTTATTATAGATTTCTTCATTATCAGCGGAGGGCTCTCCGGATGTGGCCGGCTCACCTGCCGAATCGCCAGCGTCCAGGGGAGGTGGACCAAGCCCGGACAGGGGCTGTCAAGAAGTAAGTATATATATATATATATATATATATATATAGATATCTTAATATTTTTTTATTTAAATACATTCTTTTAAAAAAATACATTTTTGTTTCAGCAATCTGCACCTAGAGCCGCCAGCGAGGATCTCCTAGTCGCCTCCAGAGTCCTTGGGAATGAGTGTGGCGGTCGTAGACATGTAAGTCTTGAATTAAGTAGTTTTAATTTGCATTTTGTATTAGGATTTACATTTAATTTTGTATTTCCTTTTTTTCAGGGTTCCGTAGGCTCCACCAGGGAAGATGAGGAGTTCGGGGTTCCTACCACAGATAACCTGCTCCTCATCCAACTGGTGGAGGCGCGTCCATTATTATGGGACCACTCCGACCGCCACCACGCTGATCATCATCGGACCCAGCGGCTCTGGAGGGACATCTGTGCCGAAATTTTCGAGATCTGGGGGGATCTAAATGCGGCGGCTCCCGAGAAATATGGTAAGTAAAACAATATGTAGTTTAATACATTTAAATATTGTTCTTTTCCTTTCATCATGCTGATTTTTTAAATGTATTTATTTTTTCTATAGTCAAACTGGTTACAACGCGTTGGCTATCTATCCGCTTCAGGAGGGATTTTACTAATGAGGTTCAGGCCCCGAGTGGCTCCGTCTGAGTGTAAGGGGTTGTCTGAGACAGCGGAGCGTTTGGCTCCCCTGTTTTGGCCAGCCCCCTACAGTCAGAGGGACAACTGTTCTCTCCGTCTGAGTGTAAGGGGCTGTCTGAGACAGCAGAGCGTTTGGCTCCTCTGTTTTGGCCAGCCCCCTACAGTCAGAGGGGCAACTGTTCTCTCCTTCTGAGTGTAAGAGGCTGTCTGAGTCAGCGGAGTGTTTGGCTCCCCTGTTTTGGCCAGCCCCCTACAGTCTGTCTGAGTGTAAGGGGCTGTCTGAGACAGCGGAGCGTTTGGCTCCCCTGTTTTGGCCAGCCCCCTACAGTCTGTGTGAGTGTAAGGGGCTGTCTGAGACAGTGGAGCGTTTGGCTCCCCTGTTTTGGCCAGCCCCCTATGGTATACGGTAGACATAGCATAGAACATGGATGTTTTATTTAAAGAACAATTCATAACTTTCCTTATTTTTTTTCTTCAGAAGTGCCAGCAGCACTCGGGAGCCTGAATAACCTCCTGGGGCGGAACCAAAACAGATCGCCAGCGCCAGCCCTTCTGTCCCTCATGTATTGGCTCAGGATAATCCGGGTACCCTACCGGATCCCTCCGCTCAACAGAGGCTCTTAGGTTTTCGCCAAAATTTGAGAGCCCTGGTGAGCGGGCAGAGATCTGGTAGGCCAAATCGAGCTGATTATGCAAACCTTGTAGAGGTTGTTTCCGACGCTCTAGAAGGTTTTGCCGAACATCAGAAGGAGTTTGGTGCTGACTTGATTCGCCGCTGGGAGGGGCCGGAGTCGGCGATTCAACGCAGCCCAAACTACAATTATGGGCTAAGCATAATCAGGTTGATGGACTCAATGACGTCCGAGCAGTTGCATGAGTTTAAGATCATGCTAGAGAACGGGTCATGGGAAATTATGCACCACCCCCATCCCACACCTACACCCCATCCCACACCAGTGGCCTGTACCGCCAACCTTTCCCTCCCCCCCCCCCCCCGAGCATGTGTTACCTTCTGTTTCTTATTCTTCTCCTGCCCAGTATTTTCCTCCTACTTCTTTTCAAACTCCCTCCACTTCTACACATGCTCGGGTCCCCTCCTCCTCAGACCCTTCCTTTCTCCACATCCTGCATCCTTTCCTGTGGCCCATAGTTTCACCTCAGTAGATCGCCGGGAAAGGGGAGCTACCATTGCCAGCCCCAGACCATCAAGCCCATGACAGTCCACCTCCCCTCACTGTTATGAATAATTATAAAGAAAATGTATGTTTATATTTATTTTATAATATTTTTTTTTTTTTTAAAGTTTACTGCACTGTGTCTGTGTTTTTATTGTCTTGTACAGGGTAACCTTGGCATTTAAAACAGCTGTGTTGAAATCAAAACTACCCTAGTCTCACTACTGTGTGTTTATTATAACTAGTGTTGAGCGCGAATATTCGAATATCAAAATTTTTTCGCAAATATCGGCACTTCGCTAATTCGTGAATATTTCGAATGTAGTGATATAAATTCGATGTTTTTTTGTTTTTTTTATTGTTATATTTTTTTCTTTTCCACTTCCCTAAAGTTGTTCTTACCTGTCCTTTGGATTCCTGGCTTCCTGGCTGCTCCCGTCAGTGCCCGTTGTTGCTTCTGACGACTTCCGTGCTCATGGAGCGTCCCCATCACCATGGGAACGTTTCCATATACTAGAATGTACTGTCGGATTTGAGAATTACGTTGAAATCGCAATTCGATTTTTTCAAGTTATAATAATCGAATTTCGATTTTAACTTAAAGGCTACTCTCCTACTGAAATAGCAATGCGATTAATTCAAGTTATAATAATCGAATTTCGATTTTAACTTAGCACTGCTATATTTCATATTCGTTAATTCTAGCCTAATATGGAATATAGCATTGCTAAGTTAAAATCGAAATTCGATTATTATAACTTGAATTAATCGAATTGCGATTTCAACTTGGACCTGGTTTACTATGGTTGGCTTGGTAGAATTAGCGAATGTGACGAATGTATTCGTCATATTCCACAAAACGAATATAACGAATGTATTCGTCATATTCCACAAAACGAAGATAACGAAGTATTCTGCATCTTCGTTTTAGCTACCTATTCATCAACTTCGCTAATTCTAGCAATCATATAGGAAAGTTTACTATAGAGACAGCTAAGTTTAATTCACTATGCGATTATATTACTTTGCTTTTTTTTTATAAATAAAATAATTATAATAATTATCAGGTATTATAATTATTCTATTTTTTTTTTTTTAAAGCAGTCATATAATCGCATAGCGAATTAAACTTAGCTGTCTCTATAGTAAACTTTCCTATATGATTGCTAGAATTAGCGAAGTTGACGAATAGGTAGCTAAAACGAAGATGCAGAATACTTTGTTATCTTCGTTTTGTGGAATATAACGAATATATTCGTCATATTCTCTAATTCTACCAAGCCAACCATAGTAAAACAGGTCCAAGTTGAAATCGCAATTCGATTATTTCAAGTTATAATAATCAAATTTCGATTTTAACTTAAAGGCTACTCTCCTATTGAAATAGCAATGCGATTAATTCAAGTTATAATAATCGAATTTCAATTTTAACTTAGCACTGCTATATTCCATATTAGGCTAGAATTAACGAATATGGAATATAGCAGTGCTAAGTTAAAATCGAAATTTGATTATTATAACTTGAATTAATCGCATTGCTATTTCAATGGGAGAGTAGCCTTTAAGTTAAAATCAAAATTTGATTATTTAAATCGCATATTAATCGCGATTACAAGATTAATGACGAATATTCGATTTTGACGAATATAAAACGAATATTCTGTCGAATATTCGCGAATTTCGTCGAAATCGAATATGGCACCTGCCGCTCATCACTAATTATAACACCCTTGGTAGTTTTTATATCAAAACAGCATTAGTGCCAATGTTGTAAGAACCCTTAACATGACTATCAATAATGAGCTATCTTTTGGCTCTTTATCGATCGTAGACCCTATGATTGGCACATGAACAAGCAAATGCTTTCCATTTCTGAGAACCGTTCAGAGCTCTCACAAGCGGTCCAAAACGGATCAGTTTTGTCCAAATGCATTCTGAATGGAAAAAGATTCGCTCAGAGTGCTTCAGTTTGCCTCCATTCTGTCTTCATTCTGTTTTGGAGGTGGACACCAAAACGATGCTTGCAGCGTTTTAGGGTACGTCTGATGAAGCTGAGCCAAACGGATCCGTTCTGACACACAATGTAAGTCAATGGGGACGCAATCTGGCACACTAGAAAACAGATCCATCCGCCATTGACTTTCAATGGTGTTCAAGACGGATCGGTCTTGGCTATGTTAAAGATAATACAAACGGATCCATTCTGAACGGATGCAGACGTTTGTATTATCTGAATGGACTTGTCTGTGCAGATCCATTACGGATCAAACGCGAGTGTGAAAGTAGCCTACGTCCTATGTAATTTAAAAACCAGTAACTTCCCTTATCCCAGACCAAATTCCTCAAATATCATTCTTCTGTGGTCAGGCTTCTACTTAAACCAGGGGCGTTGCTAGGGTCTCAAAAGATCCGGGGCACAAGCCCCAATTAATATGTTGCCCCCCCTCCCCCCCCCCCCGCACTTTGCTGTACTTACTATACAGCAGCACTTACCAGTCACATCCAGGGCCTCCAGGTGACCTCTCCTCTCTGTCATCATCTTCTCTGTAGATATTCTCCACTCGGTCCGGACACTTCTCTCAGCCGCCTCGTCTCTGCAGAGTGTGACACACAGACATCTTAGCTTCCTCAAATTCTATCATTATCCCCCAACTGGAGTCCCCACAGTCTTATCCTGCTGCTTGCTGTGCCCCCCCAGGGGTGTAGCTATAGGGGGTGCAGAGGTAGCAGTCGCTACCGGGCCCAGGAGCCTGAAGGGGCCCCAAGACACTTGTGCCGCATAAGAAGACACACAAAGCACTGAGGGAAGGGGGGCCCAATCTGATCTCTTACACCGGGGCATATGAGCGTTTAGTTACGCCCCTGTCCCCCCCCAATACCCCCAAATACTATCCTGAAGAAACATTACTGCCCCCCATAGTAATAGTGCTCCTCATAGTCCCACCAATAGTAATTCCCTTCTAGAATGCCTTCATTAGTAACACTGCCCCAACCGTGATAATGCTCCTCAACAATGCCCTTATTATTAGAAGAGCCCTCCCATATTAATAATGCCCTCACAGAGCCCCCTGTAGAAATAAGGCCCCCTATTGTTCCCCCAGTGTTAATAAAGCTCCCTACAGACCCCTCAGTAGTAATAAGGCCACCATAGTGCGGTTAGTAGAAATAAGGCGGATCTATAGGACCCTCCTATAGAGCCCTCAGTAGTAATAAAAACGCCTATAATGTCCCCTGGATTTGCAGTGCCCCCTGCAGTTATACTCCACCATACAGTCCCATGTAAATAACATCACCTCCTCCCCAGCCGCCTCCAACGCACAATCCAATGTAAACATCACCCCCTAAAGATAACTTTCACATGTTTGTGCGGATCCGCAACGATAATACAAACTAATGCATCCGTTCAGGACCGATTTCTAAGTCTCAATACGGATCTGTCCTGACTTACATTAAAAGTCAATGGGGGACGGAACCGTTTACAATTGCACCATTTTGTGTCGATGCAAAGGGATCCGTCCCCAGGACGCTGCATGCAGCCGTTTTGGAGGCGGACCCCAAAATGCTGCACGCAGCGTTTTTGTGTCCGCATGGCCTTGCAGGGCCAAATGTATCCGTCCTGACTTACAATGTAAGTCAATGGGGACGGATCCCTTTGCATTGACACAAAATGGTGCAATTGTAAACGGTTCCGTCCCCTATTAACTTTCAATGTAAGTCAGGACGGATCCATATTGAGACTTAGAAATTCAAATCTAATACAAACGAATCGGTCCTGAACGGATGCATTCTGAATGGATCTGCATCCATTCAGAATGCATTGGGGTTAAACTGATGCATTTGGGGCTGCTTGTGAGAGCCTTGAAACGGATCTCACAAGCGGATCCCCAAACTCAAGTGTGAACGTAGCCTAAACAATAATTCCCATGTACATAAACATCATTCTCCCCCACCATCCACTTTCAACATACAGTCCCATGTAAATAACATCACTCCCTTCCCCAGCCACCTCAAGCACACTGTTCCATGTCAATAACATCCCTCCCTTCAGCCCTAACATACATCCCTGTTAAATAACTACAACTCCCAGCATCTGCCTCTCCCTTAACTTACCTCTCCTCATTTACAGATATCACCATTAGGCTCCTTCTCCTCTTCATTCCGGTCCAATCTTGCACTGGTCACATGATGGTGACATCATCCAGGTCATCCTATCAGGTCATCCTATCACAGCCTGTTTTGCTGATCACATGACCTGTGATGTCACCACAGGTCCTTCGCCTCTTCCCAGTGTAAGATTCAATTGTATTGTCGTTCTGTGTAGGGAAATACAGTTGTATCTAGCAGGCAGGCAGGACATTCGGGGCATGGGACAAAACATCCGGGGCCCAGGCCCCGAATGTTTTAACCTAGCGACGCCCCTGACTCAAACCCCATCTTATTCACCTAAACTGAACCCTTAAGTCCCTCTGGGCCTCCTTGAGTAAATCTTTTTTCTCCCCTTAGGCTTGTTTCTTTTTATTTAAAAGTCTTTAGCAATCCAAGGCTTATTCTTGGGAAAATACTTCCACTTTCAGTTCACACAATAGCTCCCTGTCCATAGTCTCAAGACAAGACCGCAATCCTTTCTCAGCCTCCAAGGTAGACCATCTAACATTTCTCTGTACTACTGCATGCTGTAAAACAACCGGGCAATAGACTGGTTTCAGATAGATCACATGTTTATCTACCCAATTCAATCATTAGGAATCCACAAATATAATGCCCATATCACAATACAGTAATATGAATAAAATTATGGTGTTTTTTTGCGGCAGGGTATAGTCATAAAAAATGAAACAATGAAAATTTGGACCTTTGAAATTCCTAATAAATTCACATCTAGGATGTAGGGTTTTGGGAATTATTCCATGAGGAGGCTAATCAGTGGCCTAAATTTATTTTGCAATCATAACCTGGGTTTTTCAGTGGAACCTGAAAATTGTCTCTAAACTGCATGATTCAGAGGATGGCTAAAATAGAAGGGTGGCATAGATAGTTCTGGTTGCTCATGAGAGCAGGTTGATTTTTTTGTGTCCATGAACATTTGTGGGGGGGCCTGGGCACTTGATGGGGGCATTTCTGGGAACCTTTGAACAAAAATAACGCCCCTCTAGGCACCTTACTGGCTCATTTGCATAAGGAATAAAGTGGATTTTTTCAAGATAGAAACAAAGCAGAAAGGAAAGAAAAACACACCTGGAAAGCAGGTAGTAAGTGCTACAAGACAATCGTTTTAGTTTAATGGTGATGATTCTGGTGACAGATTTCCTTTAATAAAAATTAATTTGTGAATGATCAAGTCCTGGAATTAATGAAAAAATTCCCTCAGGAGCCTGTCCCTGATCCTTCTCTCCCTCCCTAGAAAGTCCACAAACTGAACAGAAAATAAGAATAAATTAACTTCCTGAAAAGACCCCTCACCCACCGTTTTTTGGCATAAAATAAAATAAATAATTTGAAACCGTGCTGTATGTTTCAAAATAAGGGTCATTGCAAAGATCTGGTTGTGATCTGAGGCAACTGAGGCAGAAAAAGCAGGTATCCCTCCATGCTTGCTACACACCCTGCATTGTTTCTGAGGACATTTCGGGATAGCAGTGGCAGAGACAGAATGAAGATAGTGATGTTCTAATAACCTCTGACCATCCTCAGATTTGAAGGCTTGTCCATGTGTGAGGGACTTAAATAGGAGACTCTCAACTACCTTTTCGTGGAACTCCAGGAAGCTGAATTTTTTATTTTATTTCTTATTCACCAGGTAGGTTTAAAGCACCTGGTCAGAAAGATTTACACCTCCCATAAAGTTAAAGTCTTATTTTTATAAAACTTAAAAGGGTTTAGCTACAATGAGTGTTTATGAGCTGTCAGGAGTTCAGAGATAAGGATCACAGACTGAGCCATCAGAGCTACTGTGTGACCAGAAGGCAATAGTCTGCAAATAAACAGAGGCCTAGTTCACACAATCAGTTTTTTTTTGCGAGTGTACGGGCCTTTTTTTGTGTTCCGTATACGGTTGGTATACGGAACCATTCATTTAGATAAAGAAAGATACATTCTGTTTCCGTATTTCCGTTTTTCCGTTCTGTTGAAAGATAGAACATGTCCTATTAGTGCCCTCAAATCACGTTCCGTGGCTCCATTCAAGTCAATGGGTCCGCAAAAAAAAGTTCAGTTTTTACTGAACCATCTATTGAAAATGTTATGCCCAGCACAATTTTTTCTATGTAATTACTGTATACTGTATATGGCATACGGAAAAACGGAAAGGAAATGGAAACACAACGTAACTCAAAAACGGAACAACTGATCCATGAAAAATGGACCGCAAAAAACTATAAAAGCCATACGTTCGCGTGAACTAGGCCAGAAACTCATAGCTGTACTGTATGAACAAAACTGCTGACATTTTTAATAAAGATAACCAATGTAAAAATAGATTTTTAGCCCAAAATTTATAGAATGCAATAATAGAAAAAAAAATTGCCTCCAAATGTATTTATAGCCTTTAAATGTGTGGAATAACCCCTGTAAAGAGCCCAATTCTTACTTATGTACATACCATGAACGTCTTATTGTCTCCCCACATGGATTCATGGAGTGCAGAAAATTATAAATGTCTGTGATTTTTGTCAAGAAAATGCACATAATTATGAACTCCATTGATCTATTTTTGTCAAATATACCGAGTGCCAGTCCTCGAGCCTTCAGTTTGTTGGACTTGTGGTGTTGAAATTGCTCCTTGGAAGTTTAATTTCATGTTTTTTCTGTAGAATAGTTTTTTTGTGGGAAGCCTCTTCCAAACCCAGTTTGGCAAGGATAAGATCTTCACCAGTCTGCGGATATACACACAAGTAAAACTACATTTATGTGGGGAGTGTAAATTCAGCACACAGTAGCTATTTCTTTTCATATTATTATTATTTTTTTACTTTTATAAAAGTAATTATAATTTGGTTCTAGTTTTCAGGTTATATATTAATATTTTAATAATATTCTATTAATTAGCTGGCATAATTCTTTTAACTATATATTTTTGTGCAATTGCCCATAACATGCCACAAGATACCCACTAAATATTTTAATGCCAGTCATTTTTCTGTAGAAGAACTTAAAGGGGTTTCCCCATCTGGCATATCGATAGGATATGTAATAAAAGTCTGATATGTGTGGGTCCCAACTCTGGAACCTGCATGTACCCCCAAAAATGGGCCCTAAAATGAATGGAGAGCAAACCACAAATGTGTGGGGTCCACTACCTTCACTGCTACAGGACTTCCAAAAATAGCAGGGCGAGTGTGTCCATATGGTGGGGTGGCGACTTATGCACAGATATCTCTCCATGGGTCCTATGGGTATTTAGATACAATAAGAGTGATAAGCAGGACCTGTATCTATTCAACTTATATGGCAAATCCTACCTTTATGGCATAAATGTTCCAGATGGAAATACTCCTTTAGGTTACAGCATGTTTAAAGCTTAAGATGACACTAGAATTACTTTGTGGGATTATTTTCTCCAAAACTTAAGCTGTACTCCAGATTCTTCAGTCTCTATTTAAGATGAGGAAATATATCAGCCAAAATGAATATCTAATTGGGTTGCAGCAGTGCTTTCTTGGTTCAATTCTCAGTCCAAAAACTTTGGTGAATGCACTAACATTTTCCACATGTTACCTTCATTTTCCTGTCAGTCACTGTAAGTAGAAATTTATCTCCTGGACGGCAAAAAGGATCAGACTGTTGAAATCCGTATCTCCCCAATCAGCCAGCCAGTCAAGAGAACACTATACACTTTAGATCAGGCATGTCCAAACTGCGGCCCTCCAGCTGTTGCAAAACTACAACTCCCAGCATGCCCTAATAGCTGTAAGCTATCCAGGCATGCTGGGAGTTGTAGTTTTGCAACAGCTGGAGGGCCGCACTTTGGACCCCTGCCAGATTTGATATTGATGGCCTATCCTGAGGATAGGACATCAACACAAAATCCAGGATTATCTTTTATAACTTGTTGAGGGTACAATTTGTCTGGTTTATAGAAATAGGTGAACAATTACAAGTTTTTCCATAAATGGCATCTACATGATTGAAGTAGATCATGTGTCTGTTTCGAGACCCTTTAAGAGAGGTGGCCCAGCCTTGGTTAGTCCCATTACCTTTGTTACTAAGGGGAAAGTACCTCTCTAGAACCTCCCTCAAGGAACTGCAATTGCCAGAAAATGCGGAATAGGCGCATTGGCTTAAACCCTTTGAGGACCGACCAAGGGACGTATTTGTCCCATATTATTAATTGCCTGTATCATCTGATTAAGAACTTAAAATACTTCTTTTTTTGGGGGGTGAAAATATTAGTTCTTATCAACAAATGGATCTATCTTTATTTATTGCTCAAATACATTCTTAAAGGGAAAAAAATATGCCGTATTTTTCGCTTTATAAGACACACTCCCCCCCCCCCCCAAAAAAAAGTGGGGGGAAATAGCCGTGAGTCTTATAAAGCGAATACTTCGCTGGCCGCTATATACAATTAGATATAGATCAGATTGAATGTTTAACAGTTGCGGGGCTCGGTGTATCAGTGTGGAGGGAGGAGTGTAGAGTGTCCCCGCCTCCTCCCTCCACACTGATGCATCTGATAGGGGACCTGTAGATGACACTTATGGGGATCTGGTGTGACCCACAGAGCCCCCATCAGTGTCATCCACAGATCCCCCATCAGTGTCATTCACAGATCCCCCTCAGTGTCATTCACAGATCCCCCCTCAGTGTCATTCACAGATCCCCCTCAGTGTCATTCACAGATCCCCCCTCAGTGTCATTCACAGATCCCCCCTCGCCCCATAACAGTGCGTCATCCACAGATACTCCATAACAGTGCATCATCCATAGATCGCCCCATAACAGTGCGTCATCCACAGATCCCCATAACAGTGCGTCATCCACAGACCACCATTAGTTCAAAACCTACCAAAAGCACACCTTTTGGTTCAAAATATTTTTTTCTTATTTTCCTCCTCAAAAACCTAGGTGCGTCTTATCATCAGGTGCGTCTTCTAAAGCGAAAAATATGGTAATTATTTTTATATTGATGACGGTAATCTTATGGTCCTCAAAGTTCATGGAAAGGGTATGAAGGGGAAAACAAAAAATAGGCCCTGTTGTCCTGGATTAAAATTTGCCACCATAATGGCGGACCAGATTATTATAGGGTTCCCTAGGCTCTGTTTATGCCACTGATTTCAAATATGAATATTTTATTACTCATCGGGCTGATTAAAAAGTTTAAAAGACAAAAAATGTAAAGTCGTAATTCCCTAAATTATGTTTCTACTATACTAATCCTTCAGAAAACATAGAATTCATTGTGTCATTTTACACATAGGGCTTTAACCACGTCTTAGTTCCAGTCTGCAGTCCAGAGTTGCCACCTCTTGTTCTAAAAGACAGCCACACGGCTTCTTGGCTCATATACAATCTCTGCACATTTAATTACCTAAGCCTCATTAGATACTGGCTCACCTAGTCCATCTCTAAAAGCCAAAGACATTTTCACTTCTGCTTCACATTGAGCATTAATTTCCTTCAGCGCTTGCCCTATTAATCATGATAACAATCAGATTAGTACAATTATTTTAATGAGTTAATGAGATGTAAAGAGCAGATGATACACTTTTATTCCTTCCCATGCTGGCGCCCTTTTAAAAATGCCACCTCTGTCAATAAAGTACAGGCAGTAAATGTGCTCTTTCAGGTCAGTTTCATGTGATGGAAATGTGTAGATCTGACAAGACAAGCCATTATCCTCGCAAGCTACACAAGAGAAATTACATTTTTCAAGTTAACATGTGTGATGTGTTATAATTGTATGTATTAAGCTATGGCGTAAAGGAACATAATTCCAGACACATTACAAGGGCATACTGAGAGGAGCTGTAGCAGCCATTGAAAGAAAAAAAAAATATCATAATCTCTCTACACAGTTGACATTATCACTACAGATGAGCAAAATGATTCTAAATAAATGAAACTTGTGATGAATTTCTCATAAATTCTACTTCCAAATATAGTTGAAGTTTTGGTGATTACATTTGGGCAAATTGGCGCCCACCATTTTTCCCATTGAATTCAGTAGAGTAGTGAGAGAAGAGAAGGTGGCGGGGTAGGATCACATGATTTATTATTTAGTTAGTTTACGCACTTATATAGCGTTACTATATTCCGCAGCGCTTTACAGCCATTAGCATCACACTGTCCCCAATGGGGCTCACAATCTAAGTTTCCTATCAGTATGTCTTTGGAGCGTGGGAGGAAACCAGAGAACTCGGAGGAAACCCAGGGAGAACATACAAACTCCATGCAGATGTTGTCCAGGGTTGGATTCAAACCTAGGACCCCAGCGCTGCAAGGCACCAGGGCTAACCACCGAGCCACCGTGCTGCCACCACATGACCCTAACCGGCGAGCTTGCCCCCTTATGCAGTATTGTACAATCAGCTTGTCTTGTTCTCTGTCATCCATATGTCTTTAAAACTAACAGAAGTTTGAAACAATGGCTGCATAAAAGCACTGTCTGCATTTTTGCTGTTTTTCCAAATAATTGCCATTTTCAGTCAGATCTTTCTGTAATACAATCAAAACCATCAAGCCGTTCCTGAAAATCAGAGACACTTGTCAACTACACAGCCCATGTCAAATAAAGTGGAGACAAATGTGCCAGTCTGATTGATAAGAAGGTAGACTGCAGTACATCACCATTGCAATCTTTTTGCTATTGAATAATATTATGTGAAATTCAGGTCTTCAAAAGTAATGTAAATTATATAGCAGAAGAAAAACAGTACAGCTGCCGTGGTCCTGCAAGGTAATGGAGTACACTTTATCCCTTATGCTAATCTGATCACATATGAAATATATGATATAAAGAATGACTTATAATACTCATTCAGGGCTGCCGAAGGTCCCTACAGGTGATGCTACTCTCAAAACTTTTTCAAATAAGGGGGCTGTTGTGCTTCTTTCCATACCCTTAAATTTTTGGGTAAAAGCCAAAAATGATTTCTGCCTGCAGCTACCACAAAAGGGAGCTTTATTCTTAAAGGGTTTCTGTCACTAGCGACCTACCTATCAAACTGTTTGCATAGACACCTAGCTGTGGTCCACAATGTTTTTTTTTTTGTTGAATTAAGGCTCCATTCTGAGCATGCCACTGCCTGATCCTGTTAATCAAAGCAGTGAAGGAGCGGTTGGCCACAGAAATGAGTGAAGCTTGGGTGCAGAGCAATAGCGATGTCCTCATTGGTACCAAAGCTCTAATTTGCATATTAAGAAAAAGTACAATAACTTGGGAGGCTTGAATCAACAAAACAAAAACAGTGTTATAATCAGGTGAACCACAGCTATGTGTCTATGCCCACAGTTGGATAGGGAGGTCGTTGGCGACAGATTCCTTTTAAGAATGTAAAAAATGAGTACAATATAAGCGGTGTACATTCATATGTTGTGAGCTCCCCCTGGTGGTGACTGCAAGTAGACAACATTTTAGCACTCAATTTTAATAGCAGAGGCTTTAGAGCTCTGTTCAAGAGACAACCATTATAAAATTATGAATTTTACATCTACTTACATAAAAAAAATTGTATTATAAGTCAACAAACCCCTTCACCATCCTGGAAATGTATCCAAGAATTTATCAAAGTATTTACACAAAATGCAATATTTAATACTTTTTTGACACAGGTGACAGTTATGTCTTGGAAAAAAGGGGATGTGGCTCACATTGTAGTGTTATCATTACCCAGCTGTGCTATATTCTTCAACAAGTGGCTAACATGATAAAATTCACTTGAGTTTCAACTAGGCCATTCCAAGACATTTCAATGCTTCCCCTTAAACCACTGAATACAGCAGTATGTACTTTAGGGTAATTGTCCTTCTGGGAGTTTAACCTCCATCCCAGTCTCAAATCTTTAGTAGATTGAAACAGGTTTTCCTCACGAATTGTCCTGAATTTAGGTCCATTCTTTTTTCTAGTCCTGATCAGCTTGCCTATGCCTGCAGATGTACAGTTTCCCCACATCATGATGCTGTCTGTGGAGTATATGGCTTAGGCCTCATGCACACGGCTGTTGTGCTGCCGTTCGGTGCATTGGGGACGCATGGGCAACATCCGTGCAGCGGCCGGGGACGGATCGAAACCCAATCAACTTGATCTGTCCGCACCGCAAAAAATGTTCTATTTTTTTTGCGGTGCGGGGGCACGGACAGAAACACCACAGAAGCACTTTAAGTGAATGGGTCCGCATCCGTAATGCGGGGTGCACACGGCCGGTCCCGTGTATTGTGGCCGTGTGCATGAGGCCTTATGGTTTCCCTGTGAACAGATACTTATATTTCTGCTTTGGATTTTTTTCTTTTTCTTCAGTGTGATTGGACTATTTGTTGAATCGCCTACTAACCCTTTCCTGTTGCAGTGATTTTTCATTTTTGCGTTTTCGTTTTTTAACTACTTGCCTTCCCGAAGCCATAACTTTTTTATTTGTCTTTTTACATAACCATATGAGTGCTTGTGGTACAAGTTGTACTTTATAATACCAGCAACGTTTTACAGGTTTTATTTTTATGGTGTTGACTATGCAGTAAAACTGACTTGTTCTCGTCACTCTCCAGGTCAGTATGATTATGGTGATACCACATATGTATAGTTTTCCTTGTTTTATTACAGAAAAAAAAAAGAAACTTTTAAAACAATTTTTTTTTGGTCATCACTAGAGATGAGGGAATCGAATAACACGAATTTCAGGATAAATTTGATTCACCTCAAAGCCGAATTTCCTCGTGCTTCATGTCAGCGAATTGATTTAACCTGAAATAGTGTAAAAAACAAAAAAATTCTATCTTGCATCCCGTGCGTGGTGATGTATGATGTCACCACGCTGCGCGAGATTTTGCTCCAGATCTTCAAGCAAGATAGCGGCGGCCGGCCCGTCGCGAACAAATTGAGGCGGTATCTTTGATTAAAAAAATATAATTATTGTTAATTTTTCACTGTTTTGAACGCGGCATCTGAGGGGTACAATGATGGGGCGGCGCTATCGCAGCTTTCTGTCATTGCACCAGCTACTTAGAAAAAAAATGTGCTTTGTGGCGAAGTAATTTGTCACAAAGCAATTTTTTGGGTAAAATTTGGAGAAACACTACCAACCATTAGGATTTTAAACTTGGATACTCCGTCACATTAATTTCAAAGGGGATTTAATCAACTAAAGAACGTGACTTTTAAAATTACCTTTATTCTATTAGAAAGGGTATAGGTATATACAGTACAGACCAAAAGTTTGGACACACCTTCTCATTCAAAGAGTTTTCTTTATTTTCATGACTATGAAAATTGTAGATTCACACTGAGGGCATCAAAACTATGAATTAACACATGTGGAATTATATACATAACAAACAAGTGTGAAACAACTGAAAATGTCATATTCTAGGTTCTTCAAAGTAGCCACCTTTTGCTTTGATTACTGCTTTCCACACTCTTGGCATTCTCTTGATGAGCTTCAAGAGGTAGTCCCCTGAAATGTTTTTTACTTCACAGGTGTGCCCTGTCAGGTTTAATAAGTGGGATTTCTTGCCTTATAAATAGGGTTGGGACCATCAGTGGCGTTGAGGAGAAGTCAGGTGGATACACAGCTGATAGTCCTACTGAATAGACTGTTAGAATTTGTATTATGGCAAGAAAAAAGCAGCTAAGTAAAGAAAAACGAGTGGCAATCATTATTTTAAGAAATGAAGGTCAGTCAGTCAGCCGAAAAATTGGGAAAACTTTGAAAGTAAGGGCTATTTGACCATGAAGGAGAGTGATGGGGTGCTGCGCCAGATGACCTGGCCTCCACAGTCACCAGACCTGAGCCCAATCGAGATGGTTTGGGGTGAGCTGGACCGCAGAGTGAAGGCAAAAGGGCCGACAAGTGCTAAGCATCTCTGGAAACTCCTTCAAGACTGTTGGAAGAGCATTTCAGGGGACTACCTCTTGAAGCTCATCAAGAGAATGCCAAGAGTGTGGAAAGCAGTAATCAAATCAAAAGGTGGCTACTTTGAAGAACCTAGAATATGACATATTCTCAGTTGTTTCACACTTGTTTGTTATGTATATAATTCCATATGTGTTAATTCATAGTTTTGATGCCTTCATAGTCATGAAAATAAAGAAAACTCCTTGAATGAGAAGGTGTGTCCAAACTTTTGGTCTGTACTGTATACACTCACCTAAAGAATTATTAGGAACACCATACTAATACGGTGTTGGACCCCCTTTTGCCTTCAGAACTGCCTTAATTCTACGTGGCATTGATTCAACAAGATGCTGATATCATTCTTTAGAAATGTTGGCCCATATTGATAGGATAGCATCTTGCAGTTGATGGAGATTTGAGGGATGCACATCCAGGGCACGAAGCTCCCATTCCACCACATCCCAAAGATGCTCTATTGGGTTGAGATCTGGTGACTGTGGGGGCCATTTTAGTACAGTGAACTCATTGTCAGGTTCAAGAAACCAATTTGAAATGATTCTAGCTTTGTGACATGGTACATCATCCTGCTGGAAGTAGCCATCAGAGGATGGGTACATGGTGGTCATAAAGGGATGTACATGGTCATAAACAATGCTCAGGTAGCCTGTGGCATTTAAGCGATGGCCAATTGGCACTAAGGGGCCTAAAGTGTGCCCAGAAAACATCCCCCACACCATTACACCACCACCACCAGCCTGCACAGTGGTAACAAGGCATATTGGATACATGTTCTCATTCTGTTTACGCAAAATTCTGACTCTACCATTTGAATGTCTCAACAGAAATCTAGACTCATCAGACCAGGCAACATTTTTCCAGTCTTCAACAGTCCAATTTTGGTGAGCTTGTGCAAATTGTAGCCTCTTTTTCCTATTTGTAGTGGAGATGACTGGTACCCGGTGGGGTCTTCTGCTGTTGTAGCCCATCCGCCTCAAGGTTGTGCATGTTGCGGCTTCACAAATGCTTTGCTGCATACCTCGGTTGTAACGAGTGGTTATTTCAGTCAACATTGCTCTTCTATCAGCTTGAATCAGTCGGACCATTCTCCTCTGACCTCTAGCATCAACAAGGCATTTTCGCCGACAGGACTGCCGCATACTGGATGTTTTTCCCTTTTCACACCATTCTTTGTAAACCCTAGAAATGGTTGTGTGTGAAAATCCCAGTAGCTGAGCAGATTGTAAAATACTCAGACCAGCCCGTCTGGCACCAACAACCATGCCACGCTCAAAACTGCTTAAATCACCTTTCTTTCCCATTCTGACATTCAGTTTGGAGTTCAGGAGATGGTCTTGACCAGGACCACAACCCTACATGCATTGAAGCAACTGCCATGTGATTGGTTGACTAGATAATCGCATTAATGAGAAATAGAACAGGTGTTCCTAATAATTCTTTAGGTGAGTGTATATATACTGCTATATTGTGCACTGCAGATACTTGAATTTCTTTACAGGGGAGTCGTATCCCCTATGAAGACCTTTGTAGTGACAGGATAGAAAAACAGATTCATAATTACATAAAAAGTGTCCAGTAAATGGATGCCGCTGAAACTCACCAAAAACAGAAACGAAACCCTGACGCGTTTCACCTAGAACTTTCTAGGCTCATCAGGGGGTGATCTCAATACAAAAATAGATAGATCAATTATGATACTGAGTATGATACTTAGCTCCAAGCAGGATGCAAAAGGTTTTGTGGACCACCAGGAATAGGGCTGCCCCACTGAAGGTACATGTGGACAAACCAGGGCTGTCCCCAAACAAACCAAATCGCTTGAGCCATGTACCTTCAGTGGGACAGCCCTATTCCTGGTCCACAAAACCTTTTGCATTCTGCATGGAGCTAAGTATCATACTCAGTATCATAATTGGTCTATCTATTTTTGTATTGAGATCACCCCCTGATAAGCCTAGAAAGTTCTAGGTGAAACGCGTCGGAGTTTTGTTTCTCTTTTTGGAGCGTTTCAGTGGCATCCATTTCCTGGGATATCCGTTGAAACTTTTTATTTAATTATCTTCCCCTTGTTAGGGTCTATTAGGGACCGGATAGTACTAGGTTCGGGGACAGGGAACCTCCACCATCAGGGGGTCACCCTGGGCTAAGAAGTCTGTAGGGCAACAAGGGTGAGTTTGGTCTGCCCTGCCCTCTCTATAAGACCTTGGTCCCTTCCTCTGAATCAATTTTTCTATCCTGTCACTATGAAGGTCTTCATAGGGGTTACGACTCCCCTGTAAAGAAATTCAAGTATCTACAGTGCACAATATAACAGTATATATATATCTATACCCTTTCTAATATAATAAAGGTAATTTTAAAAGTCACGTTCTTTAGTTGATTAAAATTTGGAGAATCAGCCGAATCAAACTTTTCAATTATTCGTTCATCTCTAGTCATTGCTATATTCTGGCCCCCATAACATTTTTATAGTTATGTCTACAGACATGTGTAAGGGTGTTTAGGACAATCTGTAGTTTTTGCTAATGTCATTTTGGGTTGTGCATGGCTATTTGATCACTTTTTATTAAAATTATTTGGGAAGTATAGTGATGAAAATAAAATTTTGGTTACACCATTCACCTTATGGGATTGTTTTTTTAAAAATATATATGGGTGTTTTCAGATGTGTGGATGCCCATGATGATATTTTTTATTATTGTTTATATATTTTTATTAGGATTTTTTGGGAAAGGGAACGATTAGAATTTTTATATTTTTGAATTTTTAAATATTTTTCAAAACTTTATTAACACTTTTTTTAGGTCCCCAAATTGATCATAACTTGCAATCATAAAATTGCAACTTGTATCGAAAAATTGAATTTTCTCCATTATTCTGTGATATACAAATAATGAGCTGGTAAGCCTTGTACAGGCTCAAACTCATTATTAGCATAGGACGCTTTCCCCAATCTCCACCAAGGGATTGTGCTCCTGACCTGGAAGCGCGTATTATCGGGTTTCAAATTCTGTGGTCACATTTGATTATGGCATCTGAGGGGTAGACATAAGTCGCGGGTGTCTCCTATATAAGTTAGCGTCATCTTTATAGACACTCCTTGCTGAGTCTGAAAATTTTGGCTGGCAGCCTTCTCCTGTCAGATGTGTAGTTGTGCCATATTCTTTCCATTTTGTTATAATGGATGATGTGTCGTGACATGTTCAAAGTTTGGGATGCTTTCTTTTTTAATAACAGGAATTTGATCTATGCTTCTCCACAACTTTGTCTGTGTCCTGTTAGAGACTCAGGGCCCTTTCATAACAGGTGTATTTACACTCCCATCATGTGATCTGGTGACACTAATTATGTGACTTCAAAGGTTAATTGTGTGGACCAGAACTTATTTGCGGTATCAGAGCAAAAGGGGTGAATACGTATGTGCTCACAACTTTTCTGTTTTCGTTTTTTTAAATATTTCTACACACATCGACAGATGTTATTCTCATCCATGCAGGCTTCTCTTCATTTGGTCATTCATGCACAAACACCTCCACCTTAGTGCTGGTTCATTTGCACAGACATCTTCCCATCTGTTGAGACATACATAGTGCACATGTAAGGTGCAAGTAGGTGGTGAGGATCACACTGAGGCAGAAATTGCCATACTGTAGCTGTATCTTTACTGTAGGTGATGTGGCAAATATAATTCAGGGTAAGCAGGCAGAGCTTGACTATATATATATATATATATATATATATGTATATACAGTACAGACCAAAAGTTTGGACACACCTTCTCATTCAAAGAGTTTTCTTTATTTTCATGACTATGAAAATTGTAGATTCACATTGAAGGCATCAAAACTATGAATTAACACATGTGGAATTATATACATAACAAAAAAGTGTGAAACAACTGAAAATATGTCATATTCTAGGTTCTTCAAAGTAGCCATCTTTTGCTTTGATTACTGCTTTGCACACTCTTGGCATTCTCTTGATGAGCTTCAAGAGGTAGTCACCGGAAATGGTCATCCAACAGTCTTGAAGTAGTTCCCAGAGATACTTAGCACTTGTTGGCCCTTTTGCCTTCACTCTGCTCGATTGGGTTCAGGTCCGGTGACTATGGAGGCCAGGTCATCTGGCGCAGCACCCCATCACTCTCCTTCATGGTCAAATAGCCCTTAAACAGCCTGGAGGTGTGTTTGGGGTCATTGCCCTGTTGAAAAATAAATGATGGTCCAACTAAACGCAAACCGGATGGAATAGCATGCAAGATGCTGTGGTAGCCATGCTGGTTCATTATGCCTTCAATTTTGAATAAATCCCCAACAGTGTCACCAGCAAAGCATCCACACACCATCACACCTCCTCCTCCATGCTTCACGGTGGGAACCGGGCATGTAGAGTCCATCCGTTCACCTTTTCTGCATCACACAAAGACACGGTGGTTGGAACCAAAGATCTCAAATTTGGACTCATCAGACCAAAGCACAGATTTCCAGTGGTCTAATGTCCATTACTTGTGTTATTTAGCCCAAACAAGTCTCTTCTGCTTGTTGCCTGTCCTTAGCAGTGGTTTCCTAGCAGATATTCTACCATGAAGGCCTGATTCACACAGTCTCCTCTTAACAGTTGTTCTAGAGATGTGTCTCCTGCTAGAACTCTGTGTGGCATTGACCTGGTCTTTAATCTGAGCTGCTGTTAACCTGCGATTTCTGAGGCTGGTGACTCGGATGAACTTATCCTCCACAGCAGAGGTGACTCTTGGTCTTCCTTTCCTGGGGCGGTCCGCATGTGAGCCAGTTTCTTTGTAGCGCTTGATGGTTTTTGTGACTGCACTCGGGGACACTTTCAAAGTTTTCCCAATTTTTCAGACTGACTGACCTTAATTTCTTAAAGTAATGATGGCCACTCGTTTTTCTTTAATTAGCTGCTTTTTTCTTGCCATAATACAAATGCTAACAGTCTATTTAGTAGGACTATCAGCTGTGTATCCACCTGACTTCTCCACAACGCAACTGATGGTCCCAACTCCATTTATAAGGCAAGAAATGCCACTTATTAAACCTGACAGGGCACACCTGTGAAGTGAAAACCATTTCAGGTGACTACCTCTTGAAGCTCATCAAGAGAATGCCAAGAGTGTGCAAAGCAGTAATCAAAGCAAAAGGTGGCTACTTTTAAGAACCTAGAATATGACATATTTTCAGTTGTTTCACACTTTTTTATTACGTATATAATTCCATATGTGTTAATTCATAGTTTTGATGCCTTCAGTGTGAATCTACAATTTTCATAGTCATGAAAATAAAGAAAACTCTTTGAATGAGAAGGTGTCTCCAAACTTTTGGTCTGTACTGTATATATATATATATATATATATATATATATATACATACTGCTCAAAAAAATAAAGGGAACACTTAAACAACACAATGTAACTCCAAGTCAATCACACTTCTGTGAAATCAAACTGTCCACTTAGGAAGCAACACTGAGTGACAATCAATTTCACATGCTGTTGTGCAAATGGGATAGACAACAGGTGGAAATTATAGGCAATTAGCAAGACATCCACAATAAAGGAGTGGTTCTGCAGGTGGTGACCACAGACCACTTCTCGGTTCCAATGCTTCCTGGCTGATGTTTTGGTCACTTTTGAATGCTGGCGGTGCTTTCACTCTAGTGGTAGCATGAGACGGAGTCTAGAACCCACACAAGTGGCTCAGGTAGTGCAGCTCATCCAGGATGGCACATCAATGCGAGCTGTGGCAAGAAGGTTTGCTGTGTCTGTCAGCATAGTGTCCAGAGCATGGAGGCGCTACCAGGAGACAGGCCAGTACATCAGGAGACGTGGAGGAGGACGTAGGAGGGCAACAACCCAGCATCAGGACTGCTACCTCTGCCTTTGTGCAAGGAGGAACAGGAGGAGCACTGCCAGAGCCCTGCAAAATGACCTCCAGCAGGCCACAAATGTGCATGTGTCTGCTGAAACGTTTAGAAACAGACTCCATGAGGGTGATATGTGGGCCCGACGTCCACAGGTGGGGGTTGTGCTTACAGCCCAACACCGTGCAGGACGTTTGGCATTTGCCAGAGAACACCAAGATTGGCAAATTCGCCACTGGCGCCCTGTGCTCTTCACAGATGAAAGCAGGTTCACACTGAACACATGACAGACGTGACAGAGTCTGGAGACGCCGTGGAGAATGTTCTGCTGCCTGCAACATCCTCCAGCATGACCGGTTTGGCATTGGGTCAGTAATGGTGTGGGGAGGCATTTCTTTGGAGGGCCGCACAGCCCTCCATGTGCTCGCCAGAGGTAGCCTGACTGCCATTAGGTACCAAGATGAGATCCTCAGACCCCTTGTGAGACCATATGCTGGTGCGGTTGGCCCTAGGTTCCTCCTAATGCAAGACAATGCTAGACCTCATGTGGTTGGAGTGTGTCAGCAGTTCCTGCAAGACGAAGGCATTGATGCTATGGACTGGCCCGCCCATTCCCCAGACCTGAATCCAATTGAGCACATGTGGGACATCATGTCTCGCTCTATCCACCAACGTCACGTTGCACCACAGACTGTCCAGGAGTTGGTAGATGCTTTAGTCCAGGTCTGGGAGGAGATCCCTCAGGAGACCGTCCGCCACCTCATCAGGAGCATGCACAGGCGTTGTAGGGAGGTCATACAGGCACGTGGAGGCCACACACACTACTGAGCCTTGACTTGTTTTAAGGACATCACATCAAAGTTGGATCAGCCTGTAGTGTGTTTTTCCACTTTAATTTTGAGTGTGACTCCAAATCCAGACCTCCATGGGTTGAAAAATGTAATTTCCCTTTTTTTTTTGTATGATTTTGTTGTCAGCACATTCAACTATGTAAAGAACAAAGTATTTCAGAAGAATATTTAATTAATTCAGATCTAGGATGTGTTATTTTTGTGTTCCCTTTATTTTTTTGAGCAGTATATATATATATATATATATATATATATATATACAGTCATGTGAAAAAATTAGGACACCCTTTGAAAGCATGTGGTTTTTTGTAACATTTTTAATAAAAGGTTATTTCATCTCCGTTTCAACAATACAGAGAGATTAAAGTAATCCAACTAAACAAAGAAAACTGAAGAAAAGTATTTTCAAGATCTTCTGTAAATGTCATTCTACAAAAATGCCTATTCTAACTGAGGAAAAAGATAGGACACCCTCACATGTATTCCCTCTTAAATTGGCTCAGATCTCACACAGGTATATCACACCAGGTGCACATAATTAGTAGATCGTTACTCTGCATGTTGAATGAGGCTTGCCCTATTTAAACCTCAGACATTTAGTTTGGTGTGCTCCTGACTGTTGAAGTGAGAGTGAGCACCATGGTGAGAGCAAAAGAGCTGTCAGAGGACTTCAGAAAAAAGATTGTAGCAGCCTATGAGTCTGGGAAGGGATTTAAAAAGATCTCAAAAGATTTTGAAATCAGCCATTCCACTGTCCGGAAGATAGTCTACAAGTGGAGGGCTTTCAAAACAACTGCCAACATGCCCAGGACTGGTCGCCCCAGCAAGTTCACCCCAAGAGCAGACCGCAAGATGCTAAAAGAGGTCTCCAAAAACCCTAAAGTGTCATCTCGAGAACTACAGCAGGCTCTGGCTACTGTTGATGTAGAAGTACATGCCTCTACAATCAGAAAGAGACTGTACAAGTTTAACTTGCATGGGAGGTGTGCAAGGAGGAAACCTTTGCTTTCCAAGAGAAACATCGAGGCCAGACTGACATTTGCCAGAGATAAAGTTGACAAAGACCAGGACTTCTGGAATAATGTTCTTTGGACAGATGAGTCCAAAATTGAATTATTTGGACACAACAGCAGAGGACATGTTTGGCGTAAACCAAACACAGCATTCCAAGAAAATAACCTCATACCAACTGTGAAGCATGGAGGTGGAAGTGTCATGGTTTGGGGCTGCTTTGCTGCAGCAGGACCTGGTCAGCTCACCATCATAGAATCCACGATGAATTCTACTGTGTATCAGAAGGTGCTTGAAGAACATGTGAGACCATCAGTTAGAAAATTAAAGCTGAAGCGGAACTGGACCATGCAACATGACAATGACCCAAAACATACTAGTAAATCAACCAAAGATTGGCTGAAAAAGAAGAAATGGAGAGTCCTGGAATGGCCAAGTCAAAGTCCAGATTTGAATCCCATTGAGATGCTGTGGAGTGACTTGAAAAGGGCTGTACGTGCAAGAAACCCCTCAAACATCTCACAGCTGAAAAAGTTCTGCATTGAGGAGTGGGGTAAAATTTCCTCAGACCGATGTCGAAGACTGGTAGATGGCTACAAGAACCGTCTCACTGCAGTTATTTCAGCCAAAGGAGGTAACACTCGCTATTAGGGGCAAGGGTGTCCTATCTTTTTCCTCAGTTAGAATAGGCATTTTTGTAGAATGACATTTACAGAAGATCTTGAAAAGACTTTTCTTCAGTTTTCTTTGTTTAGTCGGATTACTTTAATCTCTCTGTATTGTTGAAACGGAGATGAAATAACCTTTTATTAAAAATGTTACAAAAAAACACATGCTTTCAAAGGGTGTCCTAATTTTTTCACATGACTGTATATATATATACAGTTGCAAGAAAAAGTATGTGAACCCGTTGAAATGATATGGATTTCTGCACAAATTAGTCATAAAATGTGATCTGATCTTCGTCACAACAATAGACAATCACACTCTGCTTAAACAAATAACACACAAAAAATTAAATGTTACCATGTTTTTATTGAACACACCATGTAAACATTCACAGTGCAGGTTAAAAAAGTATGTGAACCCTTGGATTTAATAACTGGTTGAACCTCCTTTGGCAGCAATAACTTCAACCAAACGTTTCCTGTAGTTGCAGATCAGACGTGCACAACGGTCAGGAGTAATTCTTGACCATTCCTCTTTACAGAACTGCTTTAGTTCAGCAATATTCTTGGGATGTCTGGTGTGAATCGCTTTATTGAGATCATGCCACAGCATCTCAATCAAGTTGAGGTCAGGACTCTGACTGGGCCACTCCAGAAGGCGTATTTTCTTCTGTTTAAGCCATTCTGTTGTTGATTTACTTCTATGCTTTGAGTCGTTGTCCTGTTGCAACACCCATCTTCTGTTGAGCTTCAGCTCATCCATTCTTGTTTAGTGTTTTACGTATCGTAGATTCACTAACAGGGATGTTAGCATATGCCAGAGATTTTTGTAAGTCTTTAGCTGACACTCTAGGATTCTTCTTCACCTCATTGAGCAGTCTGTGCTGTGCTCTAGCAGTCATCTTTACAGGACAGCCACTCCTAGGGAAAGTAGCAGCAGTGCTGAACTTTCTCCATTTATAGACAATTTGTCTTACCGTGCACTGATGAACAGCAAGGCTTTTGGAGATACTTTTATAACCCTTTCCAGCTTTATGCAAGTCAACAATTCTTAATCGTAGGTCTTCTGAGAGCTCTTTTGTGCGAGACATCATACACATCAGGCAATGCTTCTTGTGAAAAGCAAACCCAGAACTGGTGTGTGTTTTTTTTAGGGCAGGGCAGCTGTAAGCAACACCTCCAATCTCATCTCATTGATTGGACTCCAGTTGGCTGACACCTCACTCCAATTAGCTCTTGGAGATGTCATTAGTCTAGGGGTTCACATACTTTTTCCACCTGCACTGTGAATGGTTACATGGTGTGTTCAATAAAAACATAGTGACATTTAATTCTTTGTGTGTTATTAGTTTAAGCAGACTGTGATTGTCTATTGTTGTGACTTAGATGAAGATCAGATCACATTGTATGACCAATTTGTGCAGAAATCCATATCATTCCAAAGAGTTCACATACTTTTTTCTTGCAACTGTATATATATATATATATATATATATATATATATAGTAAGAAGGTACAAGGTATTATCGTAGATGATAGGTACGTGTCACTGAGGTTCCTAGCCTCGGTGGAGTAAGAGCCAGTATGTGTCAGCAGCAGTTGTTGTTTGACACCTTGATACTTAGTATGGCTGTAATGGCTGATCCGAGACAAGTCTTACTGGGAGTAGTCACAGTGCTGGGTGGGTGACTACTCCCCATGTTCCAGACCAGGTTTTTCCAGGCATAAAAACCAGCCAGCACTGCCAGGTGAAGAGGATTACCTTGATCTAACAGTGGAGCTCAGGAGGTCTCTGTGTTGGGATCTGCGGTTTTGTGCCAGACTGGAGGGCTGAGACCCGTGTGCAGGGGGAAAAGGCCCCCTAAAGCCTGCTGTGGACTACCGGAGGCAGAACTGCCAACAAGGTGACTTGTGAAATATGAACTTTCCATTGTGTGTGAATTAACACCAAAGACTGCAAAGTGACATGTTGTTTTATGCAACTTCTGCAAGTTTGATAAACACTGAAGTTTTAGTTAAGAACTTGTATTTTTCCATTGTACTGCGTCTGCTTATCCTATCTACCAGAGCGAAACCCCACAATATGTATATTGATAGGCTTCTATAACAGACAGAGGAGAGTGAATTTGTTTGATTCAAATTAAATTAGCAAATAAAATCAAATTTTTCAGAAATTCCAATAATTAATTTTGAAACTGCAAATTGTTGGAGATTTTATCAGGTGAATTTCTCAAGATAGCGTCACCAATTTTTCAGACAAGAAGACTAAAAGATGAAGAATGCTTACTACCAGCAGCCACGTGTTTACCCATAGACATACAGTTGCAAGAAAAAGTATGTGAACCCTTTGGAATGATATGGATTTCTGCACAAATTGGTCATAAAATGTGATCTGATCTTCATCTAAGTCACAACAATAGACAATCACAGTCTGCCTAAACTAATAACACACAAAGAATTAAATGTTACCATGTTTTTATTGAACACACCATGTAAACATTCACAGTGCAGGTGGAAAAAGTATGTGAACCCTTGGATTTAATAACTGGTTGAACCTCCTTTGGCAGCAATAACTTCAACCAAACGTTTCCTGTAGTTACAGATCAGACGTGCACAACGGTCATGAGTAATTCTAGACCATTCCTCTTTACAGAACTTTTTTAGTTCAGCAATATTCTTGGGATGTCTGGTGTGAAAAGCTTTCTTGAGGTCATGCCACAGCATCTCAATCGGGTTGAGGTCAGGACTCTGACTGGGCCACTCCAGAAGGGGTATTTTCTTCTGTTTAAGCCATTCTGTTGTTGATTTACTTCTATGCTTTGGGTCGTTGTCCTGTTGCAACACCCATCTTCTGTTGAGCTTCAGCTGGTGGACAGATGGACTTAAGTTCTCCTGCAAAATGTCTTGATAAACTTGGGAATTTATTTTAACTTTGATGATAGCAATCCGTCCAGGCCCTGACACCGCAAAGCAGCCCCAAACCATGATGCCCCCACCACCATACTTCACAGTTGGGATGAGGTTTTGATGTTGGTGTGCTGTGCCTCTTTTTCTCCACACATAGTGTTGTGTGTTTCTTCCAAACAACTCAACTTTGGTTTCATCTGTCCACAGAATATTTTGCTAGTACTGCTGTGGAACATCCAGGTTCTCTTGTGCAAACTGTAAACGTGCAGCAATGTTTTTTTTTGGACAGAAGTGGCTTCCTCTGTGGTATCCTCCCATGAAATCCATTCTTGTTTAGTGTTTTACGTATCATAGATTCGCTAACAGGGATATTAGAAAATGCAAGAGACTTTTGTAAGTTTTTAGCTGACACTCTAGGATTCTTCTTCACCTCATTGAGCAGTTTGCACTGTGCTCTTGCAGTCATCTTTACAGTACGGCCACTCCTAGGGAGAGTAGCAGCATGCTGAACTTTCTCCATTTATGGACAATTTGTCTTACCGTGGACTGATGAACAGCAAGGCTTTTGGAGATACTTTTATAACCCTTTCTAGCTTTATGCAAGTCAACCATTCTTAAGTGTAGGTCTTCTGAGAGCTCTTTTGTGTGAGGCATCATTCACATCAGGCAATGCTTCTTGTGAAAAGCAAACCCAGAACTGGTGTGTGATTTTTAATAGGGCAGGGCAGCTGTAACCAACACCTCCAATCTCATCTCATTGACACCTCACTCCAATTAGCTCTTGGAGATGTCATTAGTCTAGGGGTTCACATACTTTTTTCCACCTGCACAGTGAATGTTTACATGGTGCGTTCAATAGAAACATGGTAACATTTATTTCTTTGTGTGTTATTAGTTTAAGTGTTATTGTTGTTGCAGAAATCCATGTCATTCCAAAGGGTTAACATTTTTTTTTTTTGCAACTGTATATATCCCTGTCATTTTAACATTATGCTTAAAGTCCTAATTGTGAAGAGCTTGAAAGAAGTTGCACAGAGTCCTAGAACCAGAATATAATTCACGTCTAGCTAGGGCAAGTGGGGCACTTTGATATAAGTTGAATTTTTTCAGACCTGAATCAAAGTGACCAAAACAATCGAATCACTAACAGACATCATAACAGTCCATTAGTATAGATCTATCTATCTATCTATCTATCTATCTATCTATCTATCTATCTATCAGTTTTTTATTACTTTGCTAACCGGACATTGGGTACTGGCACTAAATACAATTCTGTAGACCCCAGCAATTTCCCTTCATGTTCTACTTGCACAGATGCACACTGCCCGTTTTCTGTGCAGAGACCTCCAGTCTGAGGCTGAATCCCAGTCCACAACACTTCTCTAAGCTGTAGCTGTCTCCTCCAGCTACACATTGTTCTGGGCCCTAGCAGACCGTCTCCTTGGAAAAAAATAAAAATAAAATTCTGGTGATTCTGTCTGAGCACTGCAGAGGATGATCTGCAGCTGGTTAACCCCTCCACACTGAAAACTTTTGATCTCTCCTCTTAAGCTCCGCACACATATGGCTCTCTCATGGACACGCTGTTCACATGAACAGAAACAGTTCTCTTCTCTTACTAAGGCTTAAGGACCTCCCTAACTTGGTTATGTGACCACAGGTCCCTTGACAAATTCTTTTTGCATCTGTAGGTTATACACACAGTGATTCCAATCCATCCTATTATACTCAAAGATATTCACTCACGGACAATCACACATGCATTCATTCCTACAATTATTTGTCCATAACACAGACATAATATATATATATATATACACTAACAAATATATACACATTTCTTGGGCGTAAATAGCTTTCTCTGCAGAAGTTGGTAGGGCTAAGCCCTGCTCACCATTCTTACCTTCTTCTTTGCCTACATAGGCTATGATGGAACCTGGCACTGGAAGCCAATTAGCAAGCAACTGGCTGGCACATGGTACCCTTGTATGAACATGGCTACCAGGAATTACAGGATGTGTACCCCACCACTCCTTTGAATATTTATGGGGCTGAACATTGTAGTCTTCGGTCCCATAGACTTTCAAGTACCATTCAGGCTCAACCACCACTCCAATCGAAATGCTTTTAACTATGGTTATGCAATGAGGAAAAACTGGTTTCTAATGATTGGTGGAGGTTTCAGCAATGATGCCACTAGCCATCCACAGGATAATAAAGATAGATGTAGGGAGACTTGTTTAATGTATCTTTAAATGAAGATCACTTTAAGGTGTACTATGAATTCTTTTCCATTTCTACTTTGCTTCTGTTATATTCATACATAGTGCACCAATAATTTGCTTCTTACTGGTAATTTCCGACTTTTTTCTAAAAAGCATACAGGTTCTTGAAGGTAACCTTTACTATTATACATATATTTTTAGATCTAATTTTTGCAGAAACATTGAAAAAGTCTGTGTAAACATGCACGCCTATGATATTATAACCTAAGGATATCCAATCCCACATAAACCGGATATAAACTTTTGTCCTCTATTCTGTAAATGTCAGGGTTATTTTGTGGTATTAAAGAGCAACTGTAGTTTGTGGTCAGAATGACTTTTCAAGCAATAGCACTTTTTCATCTTTTTCATCCCTTGCCCAGTGATATAAAAGTTTCCTGCCAGTTGAAAGTGTCATTGCCCTATTTTTAAAATGTAACATTCTTGTCATAAATTCGCTAGAGTGACTGTCATCACTGCCTTAGCAATCTCAGCAGACAGAATGAGAGAAACATCTAAAACCTGCCTCTTATTGACACAAATCTTGGCGGAAGCTTTGTCCTCTACTTACAAGGTGTTGTGATTGATCGGGCAATTTGCTTTTTTTTAAAACAAATATTTAGAGCTGAAACATTTACTACTAAATGTCCTTCCTTTTTGGCATGCATCTCCAAAAATAATCAATTGTCTTCGGAAATAAGCAACTGTTATTTCACACCATTGACATTGTTTTCATGTGCGGTATAACATTCAGTATATGTATAATGCCATCACATACATTACTTCTATTTTTACTTTACATTATATCCATCATGCACTCCTTCCATTTTCTATCTGAAAGCATGATCCATGACACTTGAGCGGGAGCTGAGCTGTAGTATGGCCACTACAGGCTTTTCAACATAGCACTTGCACTAATTGCTGGAATGCCAGAGCTGTATAATGGCTATTTGGATCCCCAAGTAATGTTTCCCTGCACTTGTAAATCTCATTCATTTTTTTCTTTCACAAAGAGGTTTTTCTAGCACTGTCTCTAGCGACTTCAGACATCTCTCCCTGCACTAAGATTCTGTGAAATGATTCATCACTATAATTTCCCTGCAATTCTAATAATGTTTCCCTGCACTTATAAATCTCTTTCTTTTCACAAAAAGGTTTTCAGTATAACTCTCCCTAGCGCCTGCAATGTCTATCCCTACACTCAGAACGCTGGAAAATGTCTGAATCCAAGATGGCTGTGGGTATTTATATGGCTGATTGGCTGCATGCATGGCATTATGGATCAGCCTGCCTTCCCTGAGTTCCTTGCCCCATGTCCTCACACATGTAGCCGCCATTTTAGGAAAAATTGTGATTTGTTACAACAAAGCGCAAGGAAATTCACATTCGTTACGAATGGAATTTCTCCTGAAATTCTGATCGAATTCCAATTTGTACGCTTTGATTGGCTCATCTCTATTGATGACCTCTCTTCCAGAAAGGTCATCAGTTGCAGATTGTTGGGGGTCTAACACAGAGCTGGAAGCAGAAGCCACGCTCTGTGTTAGACCCCCAGCAATCTGCAACTGATGACCTTTCAGGAAGAGAGGTCATCAATAGAGATGAGCCAATCGAAGCTGACAAATTGGAATTCGATCTGAATTTCAGGAGAAATTCCATTTGCAACAAATGTAAATTTCCTTGCGCTTCGTGGTAACGAATCACAATTTTTCCTAAAATGGCATATACACATTTTATTACACTTTTTAGAATTTTTGGGTATATGTGAAACCCACTTTACCCAAAAATACCTCTACACTGACCTACCACTATTGGCGCTGAATAGGTGTTCTCCAAGAATAGGCAAGATTGAGGTGTTGTCAACACCCATCAGTCCCCACAGTTCGGTATACTCCCATATCTTTTACAGGCAGACACTCTAGTCGATCTGACAAACCCTGAGCAGCCTTTAGCCTTTACCACTTCGTTTCTTCCACTCCACTCCTACAAACCCTTGGCGCCTCAGGTTTTTCAGATCCAGTGGAATCCCTTTTAACAGATCTGTCTGACCCTCAAACTTTCTCTATCTCCCTTTATACTCCATAGTGATCAAGGGAAGATCAGGGAGGATGGCTAAGTCCAGGACAGGGTCCCAATTCTCGATCTGGAGTGATGTGAACTTGAGTTTGTCGTAGACCTTGTCCAGATCGCAGAATAAAGAGATATTGATACGCCGGCCTTCATGTAAAAAAGAGAGGCCAAACGGAAAGTTCCATCTGTAAATATTCTTGTGGGCACGAAGCCAATCAGTGAGGGGCTTTAAGGCTCTCCTTTTTTTCAATGTTGACTGTGCCAGATCTTTAAAAGACAGATATGTGGTGGTCTTCCCTTAAAATTGTTGAAGTGACTCTAGCACGATTTAAAATAGCTTCTTTAACTGTGTAATGCAGAAACTTGCATATTGCATCTCTGGGTGGTTCTCCTTGTTGAGGTTTGGCTCTGTGGGCCCTTTCCAGGAGCACTTCATGTGCCGAATCTGGGCCGAGGAGAGACAGGTATATCTGGACGACTGTGTCAGGGATATCGTCTGCAGTGATTTCTTCAGGGATTCCTATAAATCACAAGTTATTGCATCCGTCACCATTTTCTTGATCCTCGATTGCTAAGTATATAGCGTTTAGGTAGGCTTGACACTAATATAAGCTTGTAGAAACCGCGCTCTGGTGCTGGATGGCAGCAGCTTAGGCTTCTTCTAGGGCCTCCACTTTACCTCCCCACTTCGCGAACATCCTCCTTAATAGAGGTTAGGCCTTGGCTGAGAGGGTATAGCGCTTCTGCTAGGGTCTCTTTCAGAAAGGCCCTTGAGATTTGGAGTCCCTCAGGCTCAGGGGAATCATCCCTACCTTTGCCCTGAAGCTTCAGAGGAGCGAGGTTTGTGACGTGTGGCTTTTGGCGCTCCAGGCTCCATCTTGGAATCTCTAGCAATGTAAGTGGTCGCTGCTTTCTTCATAAATTTCTCCATCTCTCCGGCTTGAATGTTGCTTTTCGTTGGACCGGATGGGTTAGCGACTTTAGGGCCACCGATCTTGACCATTATTGATCCTTCTCTTGTGGCTTAAGAATGCTAAGAGGGTTTAGCTTGAAGCGGAGCTGTGCTTCACACTTCCATCAGCGTCTGGCGCAGACTCCGCCCCGGTAAAATATTTAGCGACATATTTTGGTAAAAAAACTAAATGTATTCAGCGCTCAGCGCTGTAGTTATATGCGGTAACATGTCTGTGATGTCTTCATGATAAATCTGCAGTGTGGGGGCCCATTGTGGCTTCTACACACTTTCAAAATAAACCTTCAGTGGGGTGAATAGATGCTGGATGACCGGGACGCAGCGAGCAGCGGTTCATTTCTGAGACGTCCATATAGTGCGGGGGGAATCCAAAGATCCGCTCCATCTCTGTGCACCACAGGATGTCCTCCTTCCCAAACATGATGACTGGGAACTGGTGAGGTTTTCCCTGACGAAGTTACCTGGGGCTGTTATGGTTTTAATCTTGATGAACTTTGTGACTCTTCCGGGCTCCAAGCTATCTTGAAGTTTTGTCTTCTCATTGCCTGTAGCTACTAGAGGCCTGTTCATGTCAGGCAGGTTCCCCCAGAAGTATCTGGCTCGATGTGCAGCCGATACTGCACTAGAATCAATCTAGACAGGATTCGTCTACAGGTGGAGAGACATTGTTTTTTGTAATGCTTTCTCGATCGCAACCACGTTATCGAATAAGCAGAAGACTGACGGATTATCTACTGTCTTAGACAACATTTCATTTTTATTATTACATTTATTAAATATGTATTATAAAATTGAACCAAAACTTGATTAAAATTGTAAGAAAGTAAACCTAAATTCGCCAATATATTATCCAAATCTTGAAGGGAAATTCACGGACAATAAATTTGCCAAGCCTTTTGTGCCTGAGAACGTGTATTATTAAATTATCTTTTAAGCAGCACATTATAAAGTTGAGAAATTTTAACCTTTTCTTTTATCCTATATTCACTATAAATGATTAGACAAAGCGGCCACTTTGTAGTCTCTTCATGCTGCTGCCACCTCTGCAATCTCTTGTCATCCTGCCACTCTGTGGCCTCCTCATACTGTGGCCTCCTCAAGCTGCTGACACCTCCACACTATGTCACCTTGCCACTCTGTGGCCTCCTGATGCTGCCGCCATATCAACACTATGTTGCCTTGCCACTCTGTGGCCTACTGATGCTGCCGCCACTTCCACACTATGTCACCTTATCACTCTGTGGTCTCCTGATGCTGCTGCCACCTCCAAACTAGGTAATTGTGTCACCCTGTGGCCTCCTCCTGAACCTGCTGTCGCTGCCACCTCAGCACTCTGTCATTGTGCCACCCTGTGGCCTTCTCCTGAAGCTGCTGCTACCACCACCTACAGACTCTGTCATTGTGCCACTCTGTGGCCTCCTCATGCTGCCGCCACCTCCAGACTCAGTCATTGTGCCACTCTGTGGCCTCCTCATGCTGCAGCCACCTCCAGACTCTGTCATTGTGACACTCTGTGACTTTCTCAGGCTGCTGCCACCTCCACAATTGGTCAGTTTGCCACTCGATGGCCTCCTTATTCTGCTTCCAACTCCAGACTCTGTCATTGTGCCACTTGGTGGCCTCCTCATGCTGCTGCCACCTCCACACTCTGTCATTGTGCCACTTGGTGGCCTTCTCCTGATGCCGCTACCTCCACACTCTGTCATTGTGCCACTCAATTGCCTCCTCATACTGCTGCCACCTCCACACTCTGTCATTGTGCCACTTGGTGGCCTTCTCCTGATGTTGCTACCTCCACACTCTGTCATTGTGCCACTCGGTGGCCTCCTAATACTGCTGCCACCTCCACACTCAGTCATTGTGACACTCTGTGACTTCCTCAGGCTGCTGCCACCTCCAAACTCGATCAGTTTACCACTTGATGGCCTCCTCAAACTGCTTCCAACTCCAGACTCTGTCATTGTGCCAATAGGTCATCTCCTTATGCTGCTGCCACCTCCACACTCTGTCATTGTGCTACTCTGTGGCCTCCTCATGCTGCCGCCACCTCCACGCTGCCATTGTGCCACTCTATGGTCTCCTAATGCTGCAACTACCTCCAGACTCTGTCATTGTGCCACTATGTGGCCTCCTGATTCTGCTGCCACCTCCAGACCCTGCCATTGGGCCACTCTGTGGTCTCCTCATGCTGTTCCCACCCTCCCCACTTCATGACTAGGCCACTATTTTGCCTTTTGCCTGGCTGGCATCATCATTTGTTTGACCCTTCTGATCTGTCAGAAGGAAGGAAAAATGAGACCTACAACAGATCCTGTCTGTGTAGCAGCTGTAAGGCCTGTATCATCCCATCTGACTTGGCTTATGATTTGGTAGCCAAAAGCAGGAGTGGTACAAAACACAGAAGACATGCAAATATTACATTCACGTGTCATCTCTGTTTTAGATCCACTCCTGTCTCTTTTGTGCAGAACAACTCCTGATGTTATTAACAGCTCCAGCTGCTCTGACTGTAAGACCCACAATACACTAACTGCCCCTATGGTGTCCCATAAGGATAAACCTGACTTTCTATCTAGTACTTCAATCGATATTACTAAATATATCTTCACCGTCCCTGCAAGACACTAAAATGGCTGTCTTCTTGTGCGTCTTTTGCAGATAGGAAAGACACTTCCTGTCACATCAGTGGCTGAGTTCTCAATGATGACTCTGCTTCAAAGTTAGCATGCTGATAGACCAACCAATATCCTCCCTTCTGATTGTCTGTCAGGCTGACTGAAAAGCATTGTGGCTGATCCGCTGGCTAGGGCCTCACACGGGATCATGTAAACCTCCGTCTTCATCCTCCCTGCCCTGTTTCCTTGAGTAGTATACAGAATTTTAAATGTAAAATGGTTGTGTCACGACCATGGTTATGGTCGTGACTCCTGTAACCGGATGCAGTTGCCTGCGGTCTAGGTCTGGTTGTCAATCACAGGTGAGGGCTGCAGCCTGTTGCCTCACCTGTGGTTGCCGCTGGCAACATTGTTTATGTGGCAGCATAGCAGCCTGAGCTGTTGCGAGGCAGCTTGCTATGTTGTGCATGCGGTTGCACCTGGCAACCTGTCTTTGTTAGGTGTGTCTTTTGTATGTCTGGTGAGCACAGGGTTTTAGTTATGTGTGCACTTTCCCCTTTAAGTGGCTGTCTTCCCTTCCCTGGTGTTGGAAGGGTTAACTTCCTTCCTAGTGTGTGTGTGCACTGGGTGTGTCTGTGTGGGTGTGACTATATGGGCTATTTAACCTCAGTTGAGACCTGATGTCTGAGGGGTAGAGTTGAGCGAACACCTGGATATTCGGGTTCGAGAAGTTCGGCCGAACTTCCCGGAAATGTTCGGGTTCGGGATCCGAACCCGATCCGAACTTCGTCCCGAACTCGAACCCCATTGAAGTCAATGGGGACCCGAACTTTTCGGCACTAAAACGGCTGTAAAACAGCCCAGGAAAGGGCTAGAGGGCTGCAAAAGGCAGCAACATGAAGGTAAATCCCCTGCAAATGTGGATAGGGAAATGAATTAAAATAAAAATTAAATAAATAAAAATTAACCAAAATCAATTGGAGAGAGGTCCCATAGCAGAGAATCTGGCTTCCCGTCACCCACCACTGGAACAGTCCATTCTCAGATATTTAGGCCCCGGCACCCAGGCAGAGGAGAGAGGTCCCGTAACAGAGAATCTGGCTTCATGTCAGCAGAGAATCAGTCTTCATATCATAGCAGAGAATCAGGCTTCACGTCACCCACCACTGCAACAGTCCATTTTCATAAATTTAGGCCCAGCACCCAGGCAGAGGAGAGAGGTCCCGTAACAGAGAATCTGGCTTCATGTCAGCAGAGAATCAGTCTGCATGTCATAGCAGAGAATCAGGCTTCACGTCAGCCACCACTGCAACAGTCCATTGTCAGATATTTAGGCCCAGCACCCAGGCAGAGGAGAGAGGTCCCGTAACAGACAATCTGGCTTCATGTCAGCAGAGAATTAGTCTGCATGTAATAGCAGAGAATGAGGCTTCACATCAGCCACCACTGCAACAGTCCATTGGCATATATTTAGGCCCAGCACCCAGGCAGAGGAGAGAGGTCCCGTAACAGACAATCTGGCTTCCTGTCAGCAGAGAATCAGTCTTCATATCATAGCAGAGAATCAGGCTTCACGTCAGCCACCAGTGCAACATCCATTGGCATATATTTAGGCCCAGCACACAGGCAGAGGAGAGAGGTCCCGTAACAGAGGATCTGGCTTCATGTCAGCAGAGAATTAGTCTGCATGTCATAGCAGAGAATCAGGCTTCACGTCAGCCACCAATGCAACAGTCCATTGTCATATATTTAGGCCCAGCACCCAGGCAGAGGAGAGAGGTCCCGTAACAGAGGATCTGGCTTCATGTCAGCAGAGAATCAGTCTTCATATCATAGCAGAGAATAAGGCTTCACGTCACCCACCACTGTGTTTACTCCACTGCAGTTCATGCTTTGCATGCAGGTGCCTGGTCATGCAGGTTGTGCTCAGGTTCAGAACGTTAATGCCTCGCTTCAGGCTCTGATGGCACAGCGTGCAAACCACTTGGGTCTTGTCGTCAGCACATTGTTTGAAGAAGTACCATGCCAGGGAACTCCTTGAAGCTGCCTTTGGGGTGCTCGGTCCCAGATGGCGGCGGTCAGTAGCAGGCGGAGTCTCTTGGCGGCGGGTGTTCTGCTTTTGCCCACTGCTCCCTCTTTTACTACGCTGTTGGCTCGGTCTCACCACTGCCTCTTCCTCCGAACTGTGAAAGTCAGTGGCACGACCTTCATTCCATGTGGGGTCTAGGATCTCATCGTCCCCTGCATCGTCTTCCACCCAGTCTTGATCCCTGACCTCCTGTTCAGTCTGCACACTGCAGAAAGACGCAGCAGTTGGCACCTGTGTTTCGTCATCATCAGAGACATGCTGAGGTGGTATTCCCATGTCCTCATCATCAGGAAACATAAGTGGTTGTGCGTCAGTGCATTCTATGTCTTTCACCGCTGGGGAAGGGCTAGGTTTTCAGGCGCCATCTGTGCGCTTTCTGCAGAAGACTGGGTGGGAGATAATGTGAACGTGCTGGATCCACTGTCGGCCACCCAATTGACTAATACCTGTACCTGCTCAGGCCTTACCATCCTTAGAACGGCATTGGGCCCCACCATATATCGCTGTAAATTCTGGCGGCTACTGGGACTTGAGGTAGTTGGTACACTAGGATGTGTGGATGTGGCAGAACGGCCACGTCCTCTCCCAGCACCAGAGGGTCCACTAACACCACCACGACCATGTCCACGTCCGCGTCCCTTACTAGATGTTTTTCTCATTGTTATGGTTCACCACAACAACAAAAATATTATTTGGCCCAATGTATTGTATTCAAATTCAGCGGGATATAAATTTGAGGCCTAGTATTTAGGCGCTGGGTGACCGGTATGGATTTACTAACAGAATTAGACTTGGAAATGCACAGTAGCGTGTATGTGAAGTTATTCTGAATGACCCTATGTGCACCTTGAATATTATATACCCTTTTAGGGATAGATTTCAAATAGCTCTGATACAGCAGAAACCACTAAATTATGAAATTGCTAAATTGGGAATTGTATTTCAACCCAGAACAAAAAATGTGCTTTGACGGACACTAAATAACTTTCCCAGCCACAACAGGACAGCGGTAACGAGAGATTTAGCGGGATATAAATTTGAGGCCTAGTATTTAGGCGCTGGGTGACCGGTATGGATTTAGTGACAGAATTAGACTTGGAAATGCACAGTAGCGTGTGTGTGAAGTTATTCTGAATGACCCTATGTGCACCTTGAATATTATATACCCTTTTAGGGATAGATTTCAAATAGCTCTGATATAGCAGGAACCACTAAATTATGAAATTGCTAAATTGGGAATTGTACTTCAACCCAGAACAAAAAATGTGCTTTGACGGACACTAAATAACTTTCCCAGCCACAACAGGACAGCGGTAACGAGAGATTTAGCGGGATATAAATTTGAGGCCTAGTATTTAGGCGCTGGGTGACCGGTATGGATTTAGTGACAGAATTAGACTGGGATATGGCCAAAAAATAACCACACTATTGCTGGTTAAATGCACTTGGTGACGGGCGCAGCTTGCCCCTGATGTAGTATATGGCCAAAAAATGAACAGACTATTGCTGGTTAAATGCACTTGGTGTCACAGCTTGACGAACCACACTACTGAGGGTTAAATGCACTTGGTGACGGGCGCAGCTTGCCCCTGATGTAGTATATGGCCAAAAAATGAACAGACTATTGCTGGTTAAATGCACTTGGTGACGGGCGCAGCTTGCCCCTGATTTAGTATATGGCCAAAAAATGAACAGACTATTGCTGGTTAAATGCACTTGGTGTGATAGCTTGACCAACCACACTACTGAGGGTTAAATGCACTTGGTGACGGGCGCAGCTCGCCCCTGATGTAGTATATGGCCAAAAAATGAACAGACTATTGCTGGTTAAATGCACTTGGTGTCACAGCTTGACGAACCACACTACTGAGGGTTAAATGCACTTGGTGATAAGCGCAGCTTGCCCCTGATGTAGTAGATGGCCAAAAAATAAACAGACTATTGCTGGTTAAATGCACTTGGTGTGACAGCTTCACCCTGATGTAGGCTTTAGCCAAAAAACAACCACACCATTGAGGGTTAAATGCACTTGGTCGCAGCTTGGATGCACTTGGTCGTAGCACCGCACAAGACACAAAATGGCCGCCGATCACCCCAGAAAAAAGTGACTGACAAACGGTCTGGGCAGCCTAAAAACAGTGAGTGAGCATTTGAATTTCAGCAGCTCAATGATGCACAGCTGCAGATCGATCGATTAATCAAGTGAAGTCCTTTGGAGGAGTTAATCTGCCTAATCTCGCCCTACTGTCGCATCCGCAACCTCTCCCTACGCTAATCAGAGCAGAGTGACGGGCGGCGCTATGTGACTCCAGCTTAAATAGAGGCTGGGTCACATGGTGCTCTGGCCAATCACAGCCATGCCAATAGTAGGCATGGCTGTGACGGCCTCTTGGGGCAAGTAGTATGACGCTTGTTGATTGGCTGCTTTGCAGCCTTTCAAAAATCGCCAAGAAAGCGTCACAAAAGCGCCAAGAAAGCGACGAACACCGAACCCGAACCCAGACTTTTACGAAAATGTCCGGGTTCGGGTCCGTGTCACGGACACCCCAAAATTCGGTACGAACCCGAACTATACAGTTAGAGTTCGCTCATCCCTACTGAGGGGTACTCCAGCCTTGTAGTAAGCTGGAGGTACCCTCCTGGTCTCTAATACCATCTGCCAATGAGGGCCACCCTTGTGGTCATAAAATGTTATATGTGATGTTCAGTTGATGTTCTTTTCTCTTTCATATTTTATGCACCTATGGATCTGGGTTCCTGTGTGTTTGTGTGTGTGCTGTGTCCATTTATGTTTGGGTGTGGACACTAGCTTGTATTGCACGGGATCCAGTCTTTGTGTCTGTGGAAGGTAGGTGTGGAAGTACTTTTCTTCCTCCTGCCATATCCATAGGCTGTTCATGTTCTTATCCCCTTGCAGCTTGGCCACTTTAGACTCCTGTTTCTCTGTGTCCAGGAGGAACGGGCTGTCTACCCAGCTCCTAGCTCAGGGATCTGCGGAGGGTGAGTAGGGATCCGAGGTTTCTGAGCATGAGCCCTCCTACCTTCAAGGTAAGCTCATGTAGCTAGGAGTTAGGGTCAGATTAAGGAAGCTTTAGGAGGTGACCTGCTCCCTAATTCTGTGGTCCTGGCCAAGTAGCGACCTACCATCTTCTGGCATCGCACGGCTGAGGGTTTTCCCCGTCCTCAGTCGTGACAGGTGGGCCCTGTTTTGCCTGATGTGTCCAAAGGAAATTGCCAAAACTTGAGATTTGTTTCGAAGACAAATCTTTGGTGCAATTCATGACAAATCCAATTTGTTTAAAATTAATTTGCTCATATCTGGTGCTGATACATGACAGCTAGTGAAGGAAGCAGCATCCTGGATACATAGACAACCCACCCAGCTGCCTACTGGGAGGGGTGAGAAAAGTCTGAAACTAGAAGCAGGTTGCAATCTAAATATAAGGGGTTCTGAAAATTAATTATTTTTTCTATGCCAAAGTTGTTCACAGCCTTGAACAAGTAGAAGCGATAGAAAAATAACTAACAAGAGGCAGATACAGAATTAGAGCTGATTCACACTACGTGCTCGTCCGGGAAACATATTCTTTGTGTCGGCCGCATCCCCCAGACTGACCACGGCTACCCTGACCCAAACTGACTGAATTGTAGTGTTTTATGATACTGTCACATTGCAGGTTTATTGTACTGTGCTCACATGATGATGTGAGCACAGTACAATAGACCCACAATCAGAAAGCAACTAACTGTATATAAAAACATTATGATGTACCGTAGTTAGTTCAGGTCAGGAGAGCCATGAAGATCTGGATGACACACAGACAATTTTTCCTGGACTAAGCGTTGTTGTGTGAATCAGCGGCAATTCTGTATTTTTCTTTTGTCAGAACATAGTCATGTGGATCAGCCCTTAATTTAATCCAGGTAATTTAGACTCCTGTTTGTTCAGGAAGAAATTATTTCTCCCCATCACAAAATTGGACATAATAACCTGGGAGTTGTTTTGCTTTCCGTCTAACTAAATAGTTATATTACGGAGAGCTTAAACATAAAATACATTAGCCTTTTTCATACATGCAGTATAGCTAGGCATTTTTATTACACAGGATTTTTCATCCCAATGGCTGGCATATATTTCTCAGTGGCTCTTTTTCTGTCACAGTTGTTTCAGGGCACTTGCTTCATTATGTTTGCACAAGTTGAGCCGTGCTTTGTAATATCACTGCTTTGACACAGTCTATGAATTCAGGATGGTAAAGACAAAAGATTCAGCAGACCTTCTAGCAAAACTTAGTGGAAAAAACTGACACCTTCCTGTAAATGACTGTTATCTGTAAGCATGGAGCGCCATGTTTTTATGCTAGGGCTTTACATATTCATGAGCAAAATTACAGAGCGTGTAGGACCTAGGAAACTACTGTCTTGAAAAAAAACATTTCACACTCTGTGTTTTAGACATTCTCTTGTAAACATGCAAATAAAATAAAAAAGATAAAAACACGTTAAATCCATGTTACCAAATACTGTACTAGTAAGGGTTATATGTATGGTAAAATGATATCAGTAGTACCACTAGTCATCTCTAAGGGGGTAAACATTGGTTAGACTCCAACTTTTTTACTTAGTTACACTATAATCTAATCACATTTGTTGAAATCAATGTGCAGACATTTGTGAATTTTACTCATTTTCTGATGTTCATGTGAATGCCTCAAAAATGCTAATGTGCAATAAAGGGGTCTTAATATATAGTTATGTAAAAATCAAGTTTTCTAGCCTCATAATATTATTATTTATTATTAAAGCGCCATTCATTCCATAACGCTGTTCATATAAGAAGAGGTATACATACATAATACAGACAATTGCACTAATCATAAACAAACTGGTACAGAAGGAGAGAGGGCCCTGCCCGTGAGGGCTTGCAATCTACATGGTATGGGAGAAAGTCCTGTTGACAGAAACCAGACGGATCCGTTATACTTGCCCATAGACCTCTATAATGATGGATCAAAACGGAATGACTAAAAAGGTTTCTGTCTTGATTTCCATCTTACAAATTTCATTGTTTTCCGTTATAACCATGTTATAATGGAAATAAAATGGAATTTGTAACGCTGATGTGAACCTGCCCTAATATAGATGTATTTCTGTTAATAAATAACCCCCTTAGTGCTTTTTGCTATTTGTTAGATTTATTATTTGCTTGCAGACTTTAGCTCCTCCCTGCTCATGTCAGCTGGAGCAAATAGAGAGATAGAGCTAAGCTATTTGTGTATATGATTTTGTCTGGTTTGTAGAGGGAGCTCTATGGTTAATACAATCCTGTGATTACAGCAGCCTCTGTATAGGTTCAAGAAAGCAGTAGCAGTAGTGTCAGAGGAAAGTGGGCTTTAGGAGGTTGAAACTGTCTGGTTCAGACCTATATGTAATCATAGGTATGAACTGCAGACACTAGTGATCAGTCTAGAAAATTACCTGTAAGCTAAACAGCTAGCATGTGAAATAAATATACCTTATAAATCTATCAGAGAAATTTGTGGAGTTTAAAGCGCTGGCAGTCTTAGCGCGCCGGCTTCTTCCTCCTTCTGCCCAGTGGGAACAGCCTTCCGAGTTATCACCACTCACATGAAGCCAGCCTGACCTCTCACTTTCTGTGGGCAGTCCACCCTGCTGGTTCTTAGAGGGTTAGCACACATCCTAAATAGTCCACAACCAATGGCTTCCTGTCCTACAGTATGTTACTTAAGCCATCTATCCTTATTAGAGCATGCCTAAGCAATAAACTCTCTAGATCGGTAGGCCTTGTGCATGGGTGTAGGAACCCCCAAGAATCTAAAAATCTGGGGGGACAGCATTTCTGCTCACCGGGTATATTCTTATTCAGTAAACCGCGAGTTGTTTATATCGTTAAATTTTAAGTGTGTGTTTGTGTGAAAAATCTCACACCAAAAAAATATGCAAAAGGAACAGTTGTTTCTCAGGTCAGAGAAATTAACCAAATGTTTGGCATATATTTCAGTTATTCCGGGTACTTTTCCCAATATGAATGACCCCCAATCAGACCTTATAGAAGAGCCCCATGCCTCATAGCAGCCCCCAGTGCCTCTCATCAGCCCCCCCCAGTGCCTCTCATCATCCAGTAATAACAGCCCCCCAATCATGTGCCAGTAGTGCCGGCAGCCTATCAGAGGAACAGGAAAGGGACACACCTCTCCCCTGCTCCTCCGCACAGCCTTCTGTTTGTATCACTGTCCTGAGGACGGCGATACAAACAGATAACTATGGAGATGAGCGCTTCCACAATGAAAGCGCTCATCTCAGTGCCCCGCCGCCGCCGCACACATTGCCCCGCTGCACTGCTGCTGGGGGGATTTCATACCTGTCCCCCCCCCCGCATTATTTCCTGGTGGGTGTCCCCCCCTTCCTACGCCCATGGCCCTGTGAAGGTGCAGTGGTTTATGGTCATTATTTTTAACCAAAACTCTTTTTATTGAGAGTGCATATGGTCTGGACAAAAAATCATGCATCAATATATAGCCATTCGCAGATGGCAGCAGCATAATGGGTGCCAATATTCTCACAGACCATGTCAGATCTACTAACATAGTGAGTATAAACAATTTAGTAACAACGAATGAAAGAAAAGACACAGACAAGATTGGGGGGTGGGGGGTTGGGAGGAGGGGTAGAATTGGGTGGGTAGAGGAGGAGAGGGAGTTCTTCCAATTCACTCGGGGTTGCGGTTTTTCTCCCATGGTCGCCACAGTTTGAGAAATTTGGAACGTGTGCGAGTTTCCCAATGGGCTAATTCCTCAAATCTAAACAGTTGATCTGTTTTCTCGGTCCACATTAACATTGAGGGTGGTGAGTCATTCTTACAGAGGAGGGGTACCAACAAACGCGCTGCAGTAAGAAGCATGGTCGGGAGGTCAGCTTTGGCAGGAGTAAGGGAATCGTTGGGACACCAGAGGAGTACTAGTTTTGCATCCAGACGTACCTTAGAGGCGCATATCCGGTTAATTGTGTTCTCTATTTGAGACCAAAAGGGGCGAATCTTACTACAAGACCACCATATATGTGACAAAGAGCCAACTTCTGTTCCACACCTCCAGCACTGCGATGGAATGTCAGGGTTGAGCCTATGTAGGAATTCTGGCGTTTTGTACCAGCGGGTCAGTAACTTGTAGGAATTCTCCTGAACTTTGATGCATCGGTTGAAGCCATGTGAATGGGCTAAGATAAAGGCCTTCTCCGGCTCAGTCAGTTGGATTGTGAGCTCCTTTTCCCAGGCAGACATAAAGTGCAGTGCTGGAGGAGCAGAAGAGAGCAGCTCCCTGTAGAGTGTCGAGAGGGGCTTTTTCGGTAACTCGGGAACACAAAGCTTCTTTTCTAGCCAAGTAGGTGTATCATCAGTGGGGGAAGGTAGCTTGAGGGCTTTAACATCCCGGCTAAAGGCCCCAATAGAAAGGAAGGAGAGGGCTTTAACCTTTGGCAGAACCTGAATCTTGTCCCATGCCAAGTCCCCAGACGTGGAAGCTATATCTTGTAAGGTAAGGTCAGATAGTATGCTCCAGACTCCGGAGGGTCTGAGTATATCGGGGTGGATATAGTTCTGTAGTAGATGTAGGGGGAGGTGGATATTAGGGAATCTGATGTCTCGGGATTTATACAGTTTGGCCCATTCCACCAACATGCCTTTCCAAATGGGAGAGGCAAATGCGTTATTCGGGGTGCATGTGCGGATTCCCCATAGGATAAGTCCTTCTTTGTAGGTGAGAAGAGCACGTTCCAGTTGTACGCAAAGATTCGGGGGTTGGCGTGAGAGGAGAGAAAAGCACCTGTTCAGGAGCGACGCTGTGTAATAAGTTTGGATGTCGGGCATACCAAAGCCCCCAAATCTCTTTTCTCTTGTCAATATTGAGTACGCTATCCTGGAGGACTTGCCCGCCCACATGAACAAAGAGAACACACGGCGTATTTCCATAAAAAAGGAGCAGGGTAGCCAAATTGGTAGTGTCTGAATTAAATATAGAAGTTTGGGTACAATGAAGGCTTTAAGGAAGTTCTTCCTTCCCATCCAGGAGATGAAGGGGAGTTTAAGGGACTGTAGATGTGTTCTAATATCTTTGAGTAGGGGGCCGTAGTTCAGACTAAATAGGTCATCTTGGTTAGCCGAGATTCGTATCCCTAGAAACTTAATATCACGGGGGGCCCAAGCAAAGGAGGTGGCGCGTTTAAGGTCCTTGACTACATATGATTTGCATGAAACATTCAGGGCCATGGATTTGCTATAATTAATCTTGAAGTTAGATATCCACCCGAACTCTTCGAACAGAGAATGGAGCCGTGGGAAAGAAATCGTGGGGTTGGTGGTCATAATCAATAGATCATCGGCAAATGCTGCGGTGGTATGCATACAAGAGCCCATCTTGATGCCTTCAATTGCGGGGTCCTGTCTAATCTTGCATAGCAGCGTTTCCATTACTATGACAAAAAGAGACGGGGAGAGGGGGCATCCCTGTCTAGTGCCATTGGATATGGCAAAGGCAGGGGAAAGAGTGCCGTTGACTTTGACTCTGGCAGAGGGGGACGAGTATAAAGAGAAAATAGCCGCGATAAACTGAGCAGGGAAGCCAAATTTTGACAGTGCCGCAGACATGTACTGCCAACTAACCCTGTCAAAGGCCTTTTCCGCGTCTGTACTGAGCAAGGCTAGCGGAGTTGAAGTGCTCCGTGCCCAATTCATGAGGTGAAGGAGGCGGACGGTATTTTCGTTCCCCTGTCTGCCAGAGACAAACCCAACCTGCTCCCTATGGATGATATCGGGGAGAATCTGCTGAATTCGCTGAGCCAATATCTTAGCCCACCACTTTACGTCCGTGTTAAGGAGGGAGATTGGGCGATAACTACCACAATTTAGAGGATCTTTGTTCTCTTTATGAATAATCGTAATGTGGGCCGAAAGCGATTGGGGGGGGAGGTGGCCACCGTTCAGTAGGTGGTTACACATGGAGCGGAAGTGGGGGACTAGGACCTCTTGAAAATTTTTATAGTACGTAATGGAGAAGCCATCAGGTCCAGGGCTCTTCCCTGAAGGAATAGAGGCCAGTACTTTCCGCGCTTCAGCATCTGTTATTGGGGCTACTAGTTGAGTTGCCTGGGATTGGGTGATATTAGGGAGATGTAGGGAGGAAAGAAATTTTTCCGTGGCGTCCGTGAGGGTATTAAGCGACTGATTCGAGGGGGGTGGAAGATTGTAGAGCTCCGTATAAAAGGTGCTAAAGGCCATCGCAATGTCAGGGGTGGACTTCAGGTGAGTTCCTTTAGCATCTTTGATAGCAGAGATAAAAGAATCAGAATGTTGTTTTTTAACTAGCGCTGCCATAAGTTTGTTCCCCTTATCGCCATGAGCGTACGATTTAAATCTAGAGCGTAAGAGCAGTTTGGCTGATATAACATTTAGTAAGTTCTTAAGCTTAGTTCTAGCATCACTAAGTTCAGTGGCACAACTAAGTGCCTGTGATTGTTTGTGCGTAAGTTCGAGCGACTCAATTTGGGACATAAGGGTGGCAATGGCTTGAGAACGTTGTTTTTTAACGTGGGAGCCGAGGGCGATAAGTTCACCTCGGATCACCGCTTTATGGGTCTCCCATACAATCGGTGGTGAGGGAGGTGTGGGACCTGCGTTATTCCGCTGGAAGAACTCTGTCAGAGAGGAAGCTAGCTTCTGGGAGTTGGCTTGATCTAAGATGAGGGTGTCATTGAGGCGCCAATTCCATTCCCTTTTTGGAAGAGAGGTCAAGGTGAAATGTATAAAAATTGGGGAGTGATCTGACAAAGTAATATTACCTATTTTGGCGTGTAGGAGCAGTTGGGCATGTTTGGAGGATAAGAAGAAGTGATCCAGTCTATGGTATGAGGACTTGGCATGGGAAAAGAAGGTATAATCCCTACCAGAGGGGTTTAGAGTGCGCCATGTGTCAAACACACCTAATTTTTTCAGGGCCAATTTCAAACGCCTCAAACGTATGTGCGTAATAGCTGACTTCCCGGAGGAGGAGTCTAAGCTAGGATCAAGGGATACATTAAAATCTCCCCCTAAAATTACAATGCCCTCCTTGAAGGAGGATAGGAGCGTGAGGGTCTGAATCAGCCATTGGACCTGTCCCCTATTTGAAGCGTAGATGTTAGCTAGTGTGATCTGAGTGTCAGCAATTACGCCCTTCACAAACAAGTACCGACCATCTGGGTCTGAGGAAGAAGCCGAGACTACGAAGGGTAGTTGCTTGTGAATGGCGATGCTAACACCTCTGCTAGCCGAGCTATGTGTGCTGTGGTACCATTGTGAGAATTTTTTGGGTGGAAGATTAGGTATCTTACCCGACCGGAAGTGGGTCTCTTGGAAGAATGCTATGGAGACTTTGTCTTTCTGCAGTAGAGATAGGATTTGCGACCTCTTACATGGCTCATTCAGACCTCTCACGTTGAAAGAGGAAACTATGACTTCAGCCATCTCCGGGCGGTGGTTGGGTACATTGCATGTCATCAGTGGTAGACCAATCAAGCGTGGAAGAAGGAGGGAAAGACACGGTAGGAGAAGGGAAGACACAGACAAAATGAACAAAACATCTGCAAATAAGATAAAGGAAAGTTAAATGCAAAAACCAGCATAAAACACAGAGAAATGAAAGCTCCACAGGGCGCCCGATGGTGAAACGATCCATTTGCATGACGGCGGACAGCCGGGATCTACCGGGCGGGGGGTCTCGTGGAGCCCTTAGGGGCCAGAAGGAGGCCATCAGGGGGTAGGGTCGTAAACCGGGTTAGACGCTGGTTAAACCCCAGCTTCTCGGGGGGAGGTGGGGAAAAGTAATGTGAACCATAAAACGTAGCATAAACAAGGTCCCAAATAGAACGAAAAGGGAAAGTCTCTTTCGTGCTGTAACAAGGGACGCCATCTGGGTGTCATCAGGGGTCACAGGCTGGGTGACCAGCGAAGGCATTGCCCTTTTATTGGGCTGTAGAGTTGATTAGTGTCCCATATGCGACATATCATCTCAGCGGTGCGGAGGAAACTCGGAAGTGGCGGGAAGATGGCGTTCCCGGTTAGGTCTGGTAGCTTTACCCGAGGTGGCAGTATTCCACTGGTCCGAGCTTGGAGGCGAGGGTATCGGCACTCCCTGATCGGCAGGCATCCAGGACGGTATCTCCAGCGGTGAAATACCCAGGTGAACCCAGGCAGCGTTTAGATCCTGAGGGGAGCGTATAGTAATCTGTCTCCCGTTCTTCATAACGGCCAGGCCGAATGGGTAAAGCCATCTGAACTGGATGGCAGAGGCCTTGAGAGCTTCTAGGAGTGGCCGGAGAATTTGGCATTTTGCCAGCGTAGTAGGAGCCAGGTCTTGAAAAAACAAGATCGGTGTGCCTTCAAATCTCAAGCTGTCTGCTTCTCTACTTGCTTTCAGCAGAGCCGCAGTGTCCACATAACTTAGAAGGCCACAAACAACATCTCTCGGCGGCTCAGAGCCTTTAGGTTTAGGTCTCAAAGCTCTGTGTATCCTCTCAATTGTGATTTTCGCAGCTCTGTCCGTTCCCAAAAGATTCGCAAAAATTTTGCATGCGATTTTTTCCAGAGCTTCCGATGCGAATGATTCAGGCAGGCCCCGGATGCGAATATTTCGCCTGCGGCTGCGATTTTCTTGATCCTCGATGCGAAGCAAAGCATCATTAAGGAAGTCTTTTTGCGAATTTAATACTGCGCATATTTCTCCCTCGTGGCGAATAATCGCATCATGCAAATTTTCTAAGTCCGCCACCCGCTGCCCCATGCTGCGCAGGTCTACCTTGATCTCTGCTAGGTCTTGTCTCAGGGGAGCCAGAGCGGCGTCCAGGACCTCCCGAAGTGCTGTCTTTGATAGAGTTCCACTCCGTTTTCGGGCTTTGTAATCCGAGATGTCAGAAGCGCTTCCTGCTTCAGAATAGTCTTCTCCCTCAGAATGCTGAGAGGCAGCCGGCGCCATCTTGGGGGTCTCAGCTCCACGGGCCTTGGGCTGCTTTTTCAGGTATTGCTCCATGTCTGGCTGCTTGGAGCGGACCTGGGTGGTCTCTAAAGGGTCCTTGCTGCGGTCTCTCCCCACTTTGCCCATTTGCGCAGATAAAAAAGTGCTTTTAATGGGGTTAATCACCAGCTAGCCGGAGGAGCTCAGCAACAGGCAGCCATTCAGGAAGGCAGCCAAGCTCCGCCCCCCATGGTCATTATTTTTGTTGCTTAATATCATCCTGTTTATCAGATTTGACTCTCTGCTGCTTTATCCAACTTCTGCCAGACACCTGTATTGACCCTATGCCAGCTGTCCTGACTGTTTTCTGAATTATACAAAATCTGACTACCTTGACCTCTAGAAAAAAAGCAACAGGAGCCGCACTGCGAAAACAAATGTAAGCGGAGTGCCAGCGGCTGTGAAGGCGGTCCCCCTCCAAAGCATATAATAAAAAGAAATTCAGCAGCACTTCCAAGGCGTAAAATGCAAAAAAGGTTTTTTATTTACCAGACAGCAACGTTTCGATCCTTCTCTCTGGGATCTTTCTCAAGCAGTGAACATATACTAGCATAGCGTGCTTTTTATACAGCTTCGTGTCATTAATCAATAAACATTTCTCAATTGGTATATATCCGTGAAATAATAAAAAAGCAAAATACAGACAAGTGAAACAATAAATTGTGTCAATCATGTGTCCCATATATATGAGATATACAATTCATATAAAAAAATAACAAAAAATAACATATTATAATAAAATCCAAATACAAATCGACATGATTCATGATTATATCCATCTGATCATGATTAGCAATATTGAATAGTGCAGGTGTACCTGTTAAAAACATTCACAATCCAAGAAGGTCCTTGGGTGGAGGTGGAACACAAACCGCATGGAGATCGGCGTATCCATAATGTAACTGCGCATGTCAAAGGACCTTAAAGATCCAGCTCATCATGTGATCTATGTTTTGGTCACATGATCGCTGAAGTCATGATGTTTAAGTTCACGCCCTCTCTTGAGCTAGCGTCATGCGTTCCAGCGTGGAGCGCAGGACGTCCACTTGTATAGAAGAATACAAGCGCTACACTTGTCAAGTGACGCGCATGCATCCCCATGGAGACCAGAGATCGCTACTAGGTATCGAACCATCACGGCACACACTCAACGGTACGGCAAAGGCCACAGCATATCACAGAAACAGCAACTGGGAGTACAACTGGGATGTGAAATTAGATCCGGGAAAAATCAATTGTAACCTGATATCTTTTAAAAATATCTAAATCAAATCAATGATTATAGGAGCGTATGGTAACACCTTAGATAATCAATATATCATATATGACCAACTGGCCGAGTATCTAGTATATCCCCTAGTCTTACGAGGAGTCGTAACTGTGAAACCTGTGTGTGTGACACAAGTCCTCAGTATCGAATTGCCACAATTGTCAGTGAACACCCATCCCTGGGGTTCAACATGGCAAATTGATAGCTACATCCTCTAGATTACGGGGAATAAGATTCTATCCTAATGGGCAAAGTCAAAACTCCCAGTTTTAAACACATCCAGACATGTAACACCCAACCTGCTGCATCCGTTTGTCCATGACAAAACGCCTAGCCGAAAGTATAGACCGCGAACGGCACGACACCCACAGCGAGCAACTGATCAACAAAACAAGTAATCAAGTATAGAGATTTATTATAATTATTTGTATTGAAAGAAAAAAATTTTCAAACATAGAGTCATAATCATAAAAAAATTATAATTGTATTACAAGTTCAATTAATGGTCTGCTTGTCCACCTTGATTATATTTTCACATCCACCTTTCATATTACGGACCAAACTTGGATTGTAAACTGCGGAGACAAAAATATATACACAGTATAGTTACATGGTCTATCACCCACAGTATTTAAACAGGGGGTACTAGTATATATATCTCCCCCCAGGAACAAAAAATCAACAACATCCCCAATGCCATTAGGATAAGATCCACGGTCTGAAGTCTACATTTAATCCTGCCGGTTTTAGCGTATTCAGTCTGGAGATCCAAAGGATCTCACGTTGTTTCAAAAGGAGCTGTCGATTACCACCTCCTCTAGGGGTAGGTATATGATCTATCAACATACATTTCAGATCGCGTTCATGATGATTAAAATCCACAAAGTGTTTGGGGACAGGAAGATCCATTCGTTTTTTACGGATCGTGTACCTATGTTGGTTAATTCTAGATTTAAAATCCAATGATGTTTCACCAATATATAGTAGTTGGCATGGACACCATAATGCATATACCACATATACGGAGTCACACGTTAGAAAATGTCTAATTGTGTACTTTTTTTGTGTCATAGGATGTATAAACACATTGCCCTTATGCATATATCGACAGTTCACACAGTTCAAGCAAGGAAAGCTGCCCAATTTAGGACAGCGTAAAGTGGACAAAGTAGCCTGTAGCAAATTTCTTTTTTCCGTAGTTTCTCTCAGATCTTTTTGAAGAAATTCTATATTTAATAAAATCAAGTCCAGTGAAAATTTGTTGGCAATAGATGCGCATTTAATTCTAAATTCATTGTCGTGCATATACATAGTCGGTTGAGAATGAGTCCTGTGACAATGTGTTTATACATCCTATGACACAAAAAAAGTACACAATTAGACATTTTCTAACGTGTGACTCCGTATATGTGGTATATGCATTATGGTGTCCATGCCAACTACTATATATTGGTGAAACATCATTGGATTTTAAATCTAGAATTAACCAACATAGGTACACGATCCGTAAAAAACGAATGGATCTTCCTGTCCCCAAACACTTTGTGGATTTTAATCATCATGAACGCGATCTGAAATGTATGTTGATAGATCATATACCTACCCCTAGAGGAGGTGGTAATCGACAGCTCCTTTTGAAACAACGTGAGATCCTTTGGATCTCCAGACTGAATACGCTAAAACCGGCAGGATTAAATGTAGACTTCAGACCGTGGATCTTATCCTAATGGCATTGGGGATGTTGTTGATTTTTTGTTCCTGGGGGGAGATATATATACTAGTACCCCCTGTTTAAATACTGTGGGTGATAGACCATGTAACTATACTGTGTATATATTTTTGTCTCCGCAGTTTACAATCCAAGTTTGGTCCGTAATATGAAAGGTGGATGTGAAAATATAATCAAGGTGGACAAGCAGACCATTAATTGAACTTGTAATACAATTATAATTTTTTTATGATTATGACTCATTTTAATACAAATAATTATAATAAATCTCTATACTTGATTACTTGTTTTGTTGATCAGTTGCTCGCTGTGGGTGTCGTGCCGTTCGCGGTCTATACTTTCGGCTAGGCGTTTTGTCATGGACAAACGGATGCAGCAGGTTGGGTGTTACATGTCTGGATGTGTTTAAAACTGGGAGTTTTGACTTTGCCCATTAGGATAGAATCTTATTCCCCGTAATCTAGAGGATGTAGCTATCAATTTGCCATGTTGAACCCCAGGGATGGGTGTTCACTGACAATTGTGGCAATTCGATACTGAGGACTTGTGTCACACACACAGGTTTCACAGTTACGACTCCTCGTAAGACTAGGGGATATACTAGATACTCGGCCAGTTGGTCATATATGATATATTGATTATCTAAGGTGTTACCATACGCTCCTATAATCACTGATTTGATTTAGATATTTTTAAAAGATATCAGGTTACAATTGATTTTTCCCGGATCTAATTTCACATCCCAGTTGTACTCCCAGTTGCTGTTTCTGTGATATGCTGTGGCCTTTGCCGTACCGTTGAGTGTGTGCCGTGATGGTTCGATACCTAGTAGCGATCTCTGGTCTCCATGGGGATGCATGCGCGTCACTTGACAAGTGTAGCGCTTGTATTCTTCTATACAAGTGGACGTCCTGCGCTCCACGCTGGAACGCATGACGCTAGCTCAAGAGAGGGCGTGAACTTAAACATCATGACTTCAGCGATCATGTGACCAAAACATAGATCACATGATGAGCTGGATCTTTAAGGTCCTTTGACATGCGCAGTTACATTATGGATACGCCGATCTCCATGCGGTTTGTGTTCCACCTCCACCCAAGGACCTTCTTGGATTGTGAATGTTTTTAACAGGTACACCTGCACTATTCAATATTGCTAATCATGATCAGATGGATATAATCATGAATCATGTCGATTTGTATTTGTATTTTATTATAATATGTTATTTTTTGTTATTTTTTTATATGAATTGTATATCTCATATATATGGGACACATGATTGACACAATTTATTGTTTCACTTGTCTGTATTATGCTTTTTTATTATTTCACGGATATATACCAATTGAGAAATGTTTATTGATTAATGACACGAAGCTGTATAAAAAGCACGCTATGCTAGTATATGTTCACTGCTTGAGAAAGATCCCAGAGAGAAGGATCGAAACGTTGCTGTCTGGTAAATAAAAAACCTTTTTTGCATTTTACGCCTTGGAAGTGCTGCGGAATTTCTTTTTATTATATACCTTGACCTCTAACCATGTTCTAGCCTGTCCCCTTTGATGCCACACACACCATATCTCTGGACCTGATTGGGTCAGCTGTCACTGAAAAAGACTAGTTTAAGAGGTAATGCAGTAGAGTCTAGATCCCTATACAGTAGTGTGACAACCAGGCGACCACTTAAACAACACTCTTAGGGCCTATTCACACGTCCGTAGGTGTTTTGCGGATGCGCAAATTGCGGTTCCCCAAAATACGGACACCAGCAATGTGCGTTCCGCATTTCGCAGTTGCGGACAAGAATAGGACATGTTCTATTTTTTTTCGGGAACAAAATTGCAGATCGAGAAATGCGGATGCAGACAGCACATAACATCCGTTTCGGCCCCATTAAGAAATGAATGGATCCCCAAAATCCAGAACAGATCCAGAAAAAAATTGCGGACGTGTGAATGGGCCCTTGGAATTAGCCCCAAGCCAAAGCTGTTCACTGATCCAGTGAGTCCACAGCCTTTTCATGACAGAGTTAATATATTTATCTCACAGAAAACCATCCAGTAGAGATGGCACTGCAGTTCACTCGGCGGTCGTTTCGTGGCAAACTTTCCTCGTTCGCGATTCGCCGAACATGCGAACATATGGTAATATTTGCACGTGCCATATTTTTTTGCATAGCGCCGAACTTTGACCCATGACACATCCATCAGGTGGGACAGGACAACCAAATGAGACGTTTCAGCACGTGGACATACCTCCTACCCTATAAATAAACCTGATCTGGCCGCCGTTTTACATTCAGTCTTTTGCCAGTGTAGGGAGAGGTTGCTGTGTGGAGCAGGGACAGACTGTTAGAGACACCAAACACTAGCTAATAGGGCCACAAAAGTCCCTTTAAGGACTGGTATAGGTGTTTTATACATAGGTGTGACATACTGAGGGGTGTAATATACTTATAATAAACTTTCTAACATAGAAAGTATATTATAGTGCATTTGTATTGTCCAGCAGTTGTGTACGGTCCTGCTGAGATACCGCAACTATACATAGGGACAAACGCTATTTGAATAATTAATTGCAACTGTTGTGATATACCTATAATATACTTTCTATATAGTGCATTTGTATTGTGCAGCAGTTGTGTGCGGTTCTGCTGAGATACCGCAGCTATAAAGAGGGACAAAAGCTATTGGAACAACTAATTTCAACTGGTGTGATATACCAGTTGCCCCCCCAAAAAAACTGATTGAGGCAGGGGTGTGATATACCTATAATATAATTTCTATATAGTGCATTTGTATTGTGTAGCAGTTGTGTGCGGTTCTGCTGAGATACCGCAGCTATAAAGAGGGACAAAAGCTATTGGAACAACTAATTTCAACTGGTGTGATTTACCAGTTGCCCCCCAAAAAAACTGATTGAGGCAGGGGTGTGATATACGGGTACATAGAATATACTTCCCATATAGTGCATTTGTAATTTGCAGGAGTTGTGTGCGGTTCTGCTGAGATACCACAGCTATACAGAGGGATAAACACTATTGGAACAAATAATTTCAACTGGTTTTATATACCAGTTGCCCCCCCAAAAAAACTGATTGAGGCAGGGGTTTGATATACCTATAATATAATTTCCATATAGTACATTTGTAATTTGCAGGAGTTGTATGCGGTTTTGCTGAGATACCCCAGCTATACAAAGTGATAAAATCTATTTGAACAAATAATTTCAACTGGTGTGATACAACATTTGCCCCCCCCCCAAAAAAAAAATGATTGAGGCAGGGGTGTGATATACCTAGAATATACTTTCAGTATAGTGCATTTGTAATTTGCAGGAGTTGTGTGCGGTTCTGCTGAGATACCGCAGCTATACAGAGGGACAAACGCTATTGGAACAAATAATTTCAACTGGTGTAATATACCAGTTGCCCCCCCCCCCAAAAAAAACTGATTAAGGGGTTTGATATACCTGCTTCCAGCAAATAATCATTAAGCGGTTCTATATATCTGCTTCCACAAATACTGCTATTCTATAGGGACTTTGTCACAGGGTCATTTTGAAAATGAAAGACAGAGGAAGAGGCTGGCCATTCCTCAGGGGAGGTAGGGGTCGGGTAGGTGCACAAGGCCAGAGCCTAAGTGGGAAGTTGGAGAAGGTGCATGCGATTATGTCAAAGGATGCACCAGAGTTGGTTGAGTGGGTCATTCAGCCTTCCACTTCTGCACCTTCCTCATCCTCTGTATCTGCACCCTCCTCACTCTCTGCTGTGTGAACCCCCAAAGACACCACCACGACCACCATGGTCCCTCCACTTGAGTCAGAGGAATTATTTTCCCATCAATTCCCAAACCTTACCGATGCGAGGTAGCAATGGCCGCCACCCACTAGTCTGATGACAGTACCCAGATCAGCCCAAGGAGGGTGGTCTCCGCTGTTGCTGCCTACTCCGAGATCTCTAATGTCAGTGGTGTTGAAGGTGATGATGATGACGTGTCGATGGACGTCATGTGGGTGCCCACAAGAGAGGAAGAGGAGGGGAGTTCAGAGAGAGAGATGGAGCAGAAGATAGGGAGGAGAAGGAGGTGAAGCAGGCAGAACTCGCAGTGCACAGGAGGCAAAAAGCAGACTGAAAATGTATCTGGAGCAAGCCATCCATCTTGCATGGTCAGATCTTGTGCTCCCAGGATGCCGACACATGGCTCCGCAGTGAGGGCTTTTTTTTTAACTTGTCAGCTGCTGATAATAGTGTTGCCATCTGCAGCCTGCGCTGTCAATGCATAAGTTGTGGTAAGCCCAACACTTACCTAGGGACGACCACCTTAAGAAGGCACCTGGCTTCCGATCACCGAGCCCAGTGGAAGCAACACCGTCAGAACCCACAAAGCCACACTCCTGGTGCTCCACGTCCTGCATCCTCTCCTCCCATTTGTACTCCACTCCACCTTCCACCATGCCGTTGTTGCGTTCATCTGGCACAAGGCAGGGTTCCGTGACCCAAATGTTTAAGTGTAAAATAATAATGACGCCAGATAACCCTCTTGCTCAAGGTTTGACCGCTGGCTTGTCGGAACTGCTAGCCTGCCAATTACTGCCATATAAATTGGTGGACACGGAGACCTTTAGAAAATGTGTGGCCATTGGCACACCGTAATGGAAGGTCCCCCGGAAAGAAATATTTCTCCCAGAAAAGCATCCCAGAGCTATATGGCCACGTTCAGCGGCAAGTGAATGTATCTCTGGCACACAGTGTTGGTGCCAAGATACATCTGACCACAGACACGTGGTCTAACAAACACGGGTAGGGAAAGTACATAACTTTTACTGCCCACTGGGTGAACCTTCTGACGGCCGTCTAACATGTAACCCGTGGCACCTGTGTGGATTTAGTGTTGTGGTAGGCCAGGAAAATCTCTGCCCATTTTAAAAGACCTTACATGGCCATGGCTTGCCTTGCTGACGTTCAGCGGTGACACCACTTGCCCGTCTGATTTGTGACTGCCTGACGTGCTGGAACTCCACGTTCTATATGCTTGATAGGCTTCTCCAGCAGATATGTGCTGCTAGAGACTAATTGTACGAACTCTGCGGCAGGACAGGTTCTGGGGAGCATGTTTTTTTTTCACAGCGCCAGTGGCTACTCATGCGCGATGCATGCAGACTTCTGCGGCCATTTGATCTGATCACCAAACTGGTCAGTCGCACCCAGGATGCCATCAGTGACATCGTACCTTATGCCTTCTTTCATGAGCGTGCATTGCGTTGTGTTGTTGATCAAGCCGTCCAGAAACAGGAGCAATGCTGAATGAATTCCAGGGGGGGGTGCTATTCCATCTGAGACAAGTCAGCAGGAGTCTAAAGAGGAGTCAGAGGAGGATGGTGCCTGGGGTGAGGAGGAGGAGGAGGAGCAAGAAGAGCAGACTTTAAACCTTTCTTAGATCCTTGGTGTTGTCCGCGTATGGGGGGAGGAGACCGAAGAAGACATTCTCCTTGGCGATGAGCTGGAGCCAGGCTGATCCACTGCTTCCAATTTAGTGCAAATGGGGGCTCCAGTGTTTGAAGAGGGACCCCCGTACAAAAAGCATAAAGGGAAAGGACCAGTACGGGGTGGCAACGTACTTAGACCCCAGGTACAAACTCAAAATGGTGGACATATTACCAGCATCACAGAGGGCTGTCAGAATGCAGCATTTTGAGGCCTTGCTGCAAGAAGCAAGGCCTCAAAATTGAGAAAGAATTGAGAAAGCCCGTTGGAAGAACGAGTGAAACGTTTTCAAGAAATCTAAAGTACGTCCAGTTGCCTTGATTTCTTCTTTACAGATATACCATGACCTGGATAAATGAGAACCTTCACAGACTTGCTGCAAGAGATGCTGCATTTTTCTTGGCTTGCCCCTCGTCGAGTGTCCTGTCCAAAAGGACGTTGAGCGCAACAGGGGGGATCGTGACCGATAAGCTCACTAGCCTAGCTCACAACAGTGTGGACTACCTCACATTTCTGAAAACGAATGAGGCATGGCTCTCAGAGGATTTCAACACCTGTGACGATCACGTTTAATTGAATTTCCTCATGACATCCCACAATTTTCCACCACCACCACCCAGAACAAATAATGATCCTTGTCTTAGGTAAATACAGCGGCATAAAAGATCTTTTTTTATTTCCAGTGAATGCCTGATGTTTGGCACCTCAGAGGAATTCAACACCTGAGACGACCATGTGTTATCGAATTTCAACTATTATCATTTGTTTTTGTTTTTCAAGAGAGGGGATTTTGTTAGCCATGTTTTTAATCCAATTTTATATTTTTTGTTCTTTTAATCAAATGTATTTGACATCTATTTGTACTGGCCTGCATGTACCTCCAGCCACATTATCAATTCTTCTTTTCTGTACGGTGAATGAATAATTTTTGGGCCTGCAGTAAAATTGATATCCATTGACCATCTAATATACCTCCGGCCACATAATCACTTGATTATTTATGTACGTTGGATGTATAATTTTTGGGGCCTGTAATCTAACTGGCCAACAGTAAAATTGTTATATGGTGACCGCCTAATGTACCTCTAGCCACATTATCAATATAACTTTTATGTCCGGCCTGTACAACACTGGCCTGCAGTAAAATTGATATTGAATGACCTTTTAATATATCTCCAGCCACTTAATTTATTTATTTTTTCTGTCCGGTGAATGCCTAATGTTTGGGACCTCGGAGGAATTTAACACCTGTTGACGACAACCACTTGTTATCGAATTTCAACTAAATTCATTTGGGGTATTTTCAAGAGGGGGATTTCATTAGCCATATTTTTAATCCAATTTATATTTTTTTGTTCTTTTAAACATACTGTATGTATTTGACATCTATTTGTACTGGCCTGCAGTAAAATTGATATCCAATGACCGTCTAATATACCTCCAGCCACATAATCTCTTGATATTTTCTGTCAAGTGAATGCCTCATTTTTGGGGCCTGTTTTAAGATTTTCCCTTTAAGACGCATAAAAATACATATTTTTTTGTGGGAATTTTTGCCATTGAGCCCCCTCTGGTATGTCACTTTTTTGTATTTGGTGGCTGCAATAATGACCTGAAGGTTTTTCAGGTTCGCCTGCCATTAAAGTGAATGGGGCCCACCGCAAACTTGCAGTTGGCAAACATTTGATTGCGTTTGCGCGATCGAGTCCGCAAATCGTCCCGACCGATGTTTGTCCATCACTACTATCCAGACTAGATTTAATGAACTGAGAACATACTCTTCATGTATGGGTTTTTAGTGTCTGGATGCAAACAAGGCATTTATCCACTTCATCCACTAACAGAAAGCAGAGATGTTAATAAATTAAAGCAAAGTATATGGTAAGTTATGAAGCTTGATTATACAGTGATATAGAAATTGCACTAAACCAGAAAACACCTTTAAAATATATTTTTGTTTCTGAAAAGTTTAAACCAAATACTGTACTTTGTATGGCCACTCTGGTACCTGTGCATGAAATGATGGTGCATGCTGCCTTAAGTAAACATATTGCTTAATCTTGATTCTAAACACATAATGAGGATAAACCATTACAGCTATTGCCCTTCTATTTCTATACCTGAAGAATGGTCATTGGAGGCTCATTTATATGTTAAATAAGTGATCTTAGTAAAGGACCATAAAAACAGTGAGTGTCCTGGGGCGTATTAATGAACTTTCTTGCATACTTACATTGTTGCCTTCATGAATATTAATTTTGACTGAATATTGTAAAAGATAACTTGTTATAACAAATGGCTGATGCTTCACCATGACACCTCCAAGGCTGAGTGACATTAAAGTCCCCTCATGACCACTTAGACCAAGCGGAGGAGCAAGCTTATAAAAGAGGGTAACTTTCACACTTTCCTTGACTTTTCATATGTATTCAGTGAAGACAATCCTATTATATTTCAGTATAGTAATATATAATGTATGCCAAGTACTGTATAAACGTTTCACATTTTCACAATGATCACATGGCACAGCTGTCTCCCCCCCCCCCTTCCCCCCCCCCCCCCCCAATGAAGGTGCAATGTACATATTGTAATATAAGTCCCAACGATATGAAGACTCCAATAAAAGATATACTTAAAGGGGTTTTCCGGGTTCATAGCTGATCCCGGACATACCCTTATTTTCACCCAGGCAGCACACCTGATGTTGGCATCGGAGCATCTCATGTTCTGATGCACTCCCTTCCCCTGCGGTAGATCACGCAGGGCACAGGCTCTTTTGTGTACACTAACACACTGCTGGGCAGAAGCTTCCACCTGGCAGTGTGTTCAGCGTCGTCACAGGCTCTGATGGGCCGCTTTACTGGCTAGGGCAGCGCTAAAGCCCGCCCATCAGTGCCGGTGACGTTACCGAGCTTCCTGGCATCCCCATGGAGAGCCTGGTATGTCGCTGGAACTCTTGAAAATGCCTTTGCCCTGCGTGATTTAATACAGGGCAAAGGAGAGCATCGGAGCATGAACTGCTTCGATTCTCAAGTCAGAGGGGCTTCCTGGATGAAAATGGAGGTATGTCTGGGTTTATCTCTGAACCCGGACAACCCCTTTAAGAGGCAAACCATTTAAAAGGTGCACTTGATTTCATAGCACTAATATTAAAGGGGTTGGCCCATATGGAAAATTAATGGCATATTGCTAGGATATGCCATCAATGTAAGAGAGGTGCAGGTCCCACCTCTAGCTGTGGCCTAGTGATACACTGCACATCTTAAAACACTTAGTTTTTTTGGGCAAACCTCCCTTTAGGGCAGACCTGCCAAGGGAAGTATACTGGTTTCTTGACACTTGCTCCTGACATTTTTGCTCCCCAGCCTCTGGAGTTCTATTGGGCTCCCTAGAAAACATCCTGTTTAAAGCCACTGCAGCCAGTCCCTGGCTTCCTGCTCCCTTTGCACCATGTGCCAGTGATTGGCTGAGGAAGCATCAAACAGGAAGTTTACATCCAGGTAGTCCAGTGAAGCAACCAAGGATGGAGAGCAAAGATAAAATGCTAGGAGTAAGCGACGGGAAGCGGGTCAGTATGCTTCCCTTTGTAGGTCAAAAAACAAACAAAGGTGCACAACCCCAATAAAGAGTTTATCTCATAAAAATGATTTACCACCTATCCACAGAATAGGTGAAAAATAAGAGTTTATATGGTCTGGTCACTGGGAACACCTGTGATTCCAAAAAGTCTCCTCTATGAAAATATAGACATCACTCTGTCAGTCTCATAGAAGGGAATGGAATGAAATGCACACTACCTCTCTATTTAGAGAGGGGATTTGTAGTCCCTTCATACTTAGAGTTGTGGTCCCAGCATTCTAACCTCCCAGGAATCCTCTACTGATCACCTGCCAAAATGGCCTGGTCCTTAAGGTGAAAAATGGCAGGGTCCTGAAGGGGTTAAAAGAGAAGTGTAATGTGGCAGTCACCGCTAAAGGGGCAGTCGCTGTGGAGGTCTCGGTAATGGTGGATTTCACAGTTACGGGGACTATAACCTATAGTCAATGTTAAGAAGCGGGTGCTGTAGAGGTCACTGTTAAGGGGGCGGGCCCCTGTGGAGGTCACTGTCAAAGGGGTGGGGTGCTGTGGAACTCACTGTTAAAGGGGCAGGCTGCTGTGCAGGGTCAAATTTAAGTGGGTGGGCTACTGCGGAGGTCCCATTTTAAGGAGACGCCGCACTGTGGGGAGGGAGTCAGTGTTAAGGGGTGGGGGGCTGTAGAGATGACTGTTAAGGGGGCGGGGTCCTGTAGATGTGACTGTTATAGTGGATACTGTCTATATCTTTTAACGACACACACAGACATTAAATGAAATAGATTAAATATACCCGTGCAAAGCCGGGTCCTTCAGCTAGTATATATATATATTTATATTTAGACTATAAGCAATAGGCACACCACCTTCTAGAATCACCTGACACTGATATAAAAATTATCTAAGATTTATTACAACACAATGGATTACACATAAATATCCCCCCCAAAAAACCTATTAAGTTGCTTGTTCACACCTAAAAAATCACATAAAAGAATTGCATAAAAAACACAATGTGACAGAGCGCAAAATTCACAAATATTTACAAATATTCCTATTATTTCAGTCCCGATATATAGTTCCTTGATTAAAGCTCCCAATAAGATTACAATGGCAATTAACAGTCAAGGTTGATAATTAATGTCCCAAAAAAACATGATTGAATGACATGATTAATTCATATTTTATAACGTTGATCGTTCGGTATTGTTGTTGTCCAATTCTTATATTTATAAATACTATAATTGTTACCAAAATATAGGTTATTATATTAGTCCATCTCTATAATAAACCTCCACGATTTAAATCCTTCCTTTGTGGAGAGTAACAGTCCGCATTAGTGTCGGCATACGGAGCTTGTGTATATTGTTACACAGCAGAGCACTTGCCTTGATACTTGATTCAAGCGCAGATGCAATTGATTATATTGTGACACAGTGAGAGGTTTTATCTGGGAAAACAGGTATTTTCCTCCCAGCATGTGCTGCTGGGCTGATTTACAGCCAGGTGAGGTCAAATACCGTGCCGGATTTTAAGTGCTGGTCTGGGTTTTGGCAGCACCTGGCTGTCCTTAAATAGGCATCTGGGCTCAGAAGCCATATCTCTATTTTGAGATCTGGGAGCCTTGTGTCTCCGTGTTTGGCATGAAAACAGGTTGGTGCTGCTATGGTCAAGGACTATTTGAGGTAGAATTGCTGCATGGTGTGAATTACGACCAGCACCACAAGGTGACGCTTTGTTTGAATATGACTGCTGGTTTTGTCATCTGCCTAAAGTGTGAATAAAACGCTGAACTGTTTGGTCCAAAGAACTTGTTGTTGCCTCTATACTGTGTCCGCTAATCCTGTCTACCAGAGCAAAACCCCACTATATACATATATATTTATATATCCTCAACTCATCCGCTTTATCGCAGATATGCCGTTTGTTCTCTTCTAAATTGATGAAAACCCATCAAAGTACCTGTGGCGAGCATGAAGATGTCACCATGTCATCACGTTGGCCACGTGAGTTGACGTGATCAGTGATGATGTCACTGCGTGCGGCCAGTGTGATCATGTGGTAATGTTTTTACGCTCTCCGCAGGTTTTTAGGTAGGTTTTCTTTAATCAAGACAGGAGCGGATGGCCTCTCCACGATCAAGTGGATGGGGTGAGCATAATTTTTTATTTTTTTTTTAGCTACCATTTTAGGAAGAATTTATTACCACAAAGTGCGAAGAAATTCCAATTTTCTGACAAATAAAAATTTTCCTAAACATCAGATCGAATTCCACTTAGGATGCATTGATTTGATTAATAATAATTGTAATTTTATGCTAGAAATAAATGCCAGATTTTCAGGATCATTGAATGTAAAATAAAATAAAAATCACTGCAAAAACTCAACGTGGTTACAGTATCTTATCAGATGAACTCTATCATTATAAACTGTACATGTTCAGTGGGCTGTAGCTGTGGGACCTGCACCTTTAAGGTAATGGGATTATATTCTAGCGATATGTCCCCATTGTCTTCAATGAGACAACCCCTTTAATATTTAAGGAAAAAACACAACAATCATTTTTTTTTTTTTTAAATAATGAAATACGAAAAACTTTATTTATTATTAAATGGTCTTGGAGTTCTGTGGCTCTGGCCCTTTAAGGGAGATGGAGGTTAAGTGAGGGTGGGTGTGTCACTTCCATTTATACCCGCCGCTGCTTATGATGTCATATGTAAATGAGCCATGGCCCCCATTATAATGCCACAAGTAAGTGATTCATCAGCAAAGATTCTACTGATGACATCACAAGCAGGGTCTCAACATGAATGTAATAAGGTACAGACTACAGATAATGGGTTAGCACTTTCTCCTTGCAATACGCCAGAGCAGGGAATATCAGAAAATTGGTTGTTTTTTAATCTAATGTTACTTAATGTAATGGTAAGTATTGTTTTGCTATGTATTGGACCCAGCATAGCTATTTATTGATGGCACAGCCAACGGTTAATAATCCTGGCTCAGTCCTTTGCAGGAGGTTGGGTGGGTAACCAAGATATGTCCCCAGCTCAATTAGGAGGTGATTAGTGAGAGTTGAAAGAGGAAGACATTTGTGCCTGATGCTCCCTCCTCTTAGGCCCAATAAAGCTACTGAAAATAACAGATCTCTGCAAGATCCACATAAAGAGGGAAAGACAGAGCAAGAAGGAGAGAAAAAGATAGGAGTTAGTAAGGTAATTTGTGATTACAGCCATTCAGACTTTGTTGCAGTGAGGGACACTGTTAAGACACCCTTCACACCTGGACACACCCTGGCTAGACTTGCCATCAAACCCCTATATCTTGCAATGGACATTACAGCCATTACTGCCAAGGTACTCTTGCCAGCTATAGATTTCACAGAGAGAGAATTTAGCAAGAAAGTTTATAAAGAGGATCATAACTCCTATCTATTGCCTTAAAGGGGTTGCCGGGTTCAGAGCTGAACCCGGACATACCCTTATTTTCACCCCGGCAGCCCCCCTGAGCCTAGCATCGGAGCATCACATGCTCCGATGCGCTCCCGTGCCCTGCGCTAGATCGCGCAGGGCACAGGCTCTTGTGTTTTCAATAACACACTGGCGGGCGGTAGCTTCCGCCCAGCGGTGTGTTCGGTGACGTCACCGGCTCTGACGGGCGGGCTTTAGCTCTGCCCTAGCCGTTTTACTGGCTAGGGCAGAGCCAAATCCCGCCCATCAGTGCCGGTGACGTCACCGGGGTTCCTGTCAGCCCCATAGAGAGCCCCGGTACGTCACCGAAACTCAGAAAAATGCCTTTGCCCTGTGCAATTTAGCACAGGGCAAAGGAGAGTATCGGAGCATGAACTGCTCCGATGCTCATGTCAGGGGGGCTGCCAGGGGGAAAATGGAGGGCTGTCCAGGTTCAGCTCTGAACCTGGACAACCCCTTTAATGCATACACCGCTATCTGGGAGAGAATTGCACATTGTACAGTTGGAACCATGTTTTGCTATAGTTAGATGTACTACAATTCCCATTTTGCTATACAGTAAAGAGAGATGCTTATTTTTTAAACTTCTGGACTATTTTTCTGACTCCTACACCATACATTGGCCATTGCACTCTACAGGTTCTACCTTTAACCCATCAAGACACATAATATCACGAACATAGGTTTGCCACATAGTTATACTGTGTCTTGTAGTGATCCTCAGTATTTATAATGCCCCCTGTAGTGCCTTCAGCAGTGTTGGACTGGGTTGCCTAGGGCCCAGGCCCAGGCCCACCAGTAAAATTCATTTTGAGAGCCTTCTATTGAGATACATTCAAATATTTCCTGCTCACACAGCTGCAGACAGCTACAAGATGATTGAATATGGCGGTCCCTACAGTGACTTTGAAAAGATGGGTCACTAGGAAAAGAGGATACTGGCTGACTTGCCCTAGCACCCATAAGACTTCTCAGCCACCTGATCCGATCTATAGTAATAAACTGGGTAGTTTCTTAAATATTCTACACAGTTCTTTATATGAACTTAGACTGGTTGAGATGCTGAACACTGCTTATCTATAGGTAGTGCAGTAAGTCTACTGTGTTACAGACGTGGACAAAATTGTTGGTACCCTTTGGTCAATGAAAGAAAAAGTCACAATGGTCACAGAAATAACTTTAATCTGACAAAAGTAATAATAAATTAAAATTCTATAAATGTTAACCAATGAAAGTCAGACATTGTTTTTCAACCATGCTTCAACAGAATTATGTAAAAAAATAAACTCATGAAACAGGCATGGACAAAAATGATGGTACCCCTAGAAAACACAGAACATAATGTGACCAAAGGGACATGTTAATTCAAGGTGTGTCCACTAATTAGCATCACAGGTGTCTACAACCTTGTAATCAGCCATTGGGCCTATATATATGGCTCCAGGTAATCACTGTGTTGTTTGGTGATATGGTGTGTACCACACTCGACATGGACCAGAGGAAGCAAAGGAAAGAGCTGTCTCAAGAGATCAGAAAGAAAATTATAGACAAGCATGTTAAAGGTAAAGGCTATAAGACCATCTCCAAGCAACTAGATGTTCCTGTGAGTACAGTTGCACATATTATTCATAAGTTTAAGATCCATGGGACTGTAGCCAACCTCCCTGGACGTGGCCGCAGGAGGAAAATTGATGACAAATCTAAGAGACGGATAATCCGAATGGTAACAAAAGAGCCTAGAAAGACTTCTAAAGAGATTCAAGGTGAACTTCATGCTCAAGGAACATCAGTGTCAGATCGCACCATCCGTCGTTGTTTGAGCCAAAGTGGACTACATGGGAGACGACCAAGGAGGACACCATTGTTGAAAACGAATCATAAAAAAGCAAGACTGGAATATGCCAAACTACATGTTGACAAGCCACAAAGCTTCTGGGAGAATGTCCTGTGGACAGATGAGACAAAAATCGAAGTTTTTGCCAAGGCACATCAGCTGTATGTTCACAGACGAAAAAATGAAGCATATCAAGAAAAGAACACTGTCCCTACTGTGAAACATGGAGGAGGCTCTGTTATGTTCTGGGGCTGCTTTGCTGCGTCTGGCACAGGGTGTCTTGAATCTGTGCAGGGTACAATGAAATCTCAAGACTATCAAGGAATTCTAGAGAGAAATGTACTAGCCAGTGTCAGAAAGCTTGGTCTCAGTCGCAGGTCATGGGTCTTGCAACAGGACAATGACCCAAAACACACCGCTAAAAACACCCAAGAATGGCTAAGAGGAAAAAATTGGACTATTCTAAAGTGGCCTTCTATGAGCCCTGACCTCAATCCTATTGAGCATCTTTGGAAGGAGCTGAAACATGCAGTCTGGAAAAGGCACCCTTCAAACCGGACACAACTGGAGCAGTTTGCTCATGAGGAGTGGGCCAAAATACCTGCTGAGAGGTGCAGATGTCTCATTGACAGTTACAGGAAGCGTTTGATTGCAGTGATTGCCTCAAAAGGTTGCGCAACAAAATATTAAGTTAGGGGTACCATCATTTTTGTCCATGCCTGTTTCATGAGTTTATTTTTTTACATAATTCTGTTGAAGCATGGTTGAAAAACAATGTCTGACTTTCATTGGTTAACATTTATAGAATTTTAATTTATTATTACTTTTGTCAGATTAAAGTTATTTCTGTGACCATTGTGACTTTTTCTTTCATTGACCAAAGGGTACCAACAATTTTGTCCACGTCTGTATGTGCTACTTGTGCAGGGGGTGGTACACTAGTGGCCTTCCTTGCTCAAGGGCCCACCGGGGAATTCTCTTGTACCCCTGTGGAACAGTCCAAGCCTGCTTGTGAGACTTCATTGAATAACTTTGGACTTTGATTATTTAACTTGAAAAACATTTGAAAACTAGGATCCGAAGTCGGCTTTGGTTATCCAGGTCCCAGCGTGTACAACCCAAAGGGGTTGTCCTGAGGATAGGTCATCAATATCAGATTGGTGGGGGTCCAAGACTTTTTGGAATTTTTTGGTTGAACAGAAGGCTTGCGCTGTGCCAGTGCTGCCTTGTCTTTATTGATTACCTGCTTGTCATCACAACCACAATTGCAGGTGTTGCGAAGACGAGCAGGTAAACCATGAAGAGAGTGGCCCAGGGCCCTGTCACGTACTGAGTTTAGTTGGAATGCCGAGTGGTGTAGTTTGGCCTATATGTCTCTTTATGTGTCACAGTACTCCTAACTAGATACTGCTGGACCAGGCTTTGGCTCCGAAAGTGAAACAAAGGGGGAAGAATTGAGGGATGAAGGAAAAATACCTTGAGTCCAGACCTTGTGGTAAAATTGAATGGCAGCTTTACTTGAATTATAATTAGGGATGAGCGAACCCGAACTGTATAGTTCGGGTTCGTACCGAATTTTGGGGTGTCCGTGACACGGACCCGAACCCGGACATTTTCGTAAAAGTCCGGGTTCGGGTTCGGTGTTCGTCGCTTTCTTGGCGCTTTTTGAAAGGCTGCAAAGCAGCCAATCAACAAGCGTCATACTACTTGCCCCAAGAGGCCGTCACAGCCATGCCTACTATTGGCATGCCTGTGATTGGCCAGTGCAGCATGTGACCCAGCCTCTATTTAAGCTGAAGTCACGAAGCACCGCCCGTCACTCTGCTCTGATCAGTATAGGGAGAGGTTGCAGCTGCGACGTTAGGGCGAGATTAGGCAGTGATTAACTCCTCCAAAAGACTTCATTCAGAGATCGATCTGCAGCTGTGGATGATTGAACTGCTGCTATTGAATTGCTCACTGTTTTTAGACTGCCCAGAGCATTTTTCAGTCACTTTTTTCTGGGGTGATCGGCGGCCATTTTGTGTCTTGTGGTGCGCCAGCACAAGCTGCCAACAAGTGCATTTAACCATCAGTAGTGTGGTTGTTTTTTGGCTAAATCCTACATCAGGGTCAAGCTGTCACACCAAGTGCATTTAACTATCAATAGTCTGGTTATTTTTTGGCCATATACTACATCAGGGGCAAGCTGAGCCTGTCAACAAGTGCATTTAACCCTCAATAGTGCGGTTGTTTTTTGGCTAAATCCTACATCAGGGTCAAGCTGTCACACCAAGTGCATTTAACCATCAATAGTCTGTTTTTTTTTTGGCCATATACGACATCAGGGGCAAGCTGAGCCTGTCACCAAGTGCATTTAACCCTCAATAGTGTGGTTGGTCAAGCTGTCACACCAAGTGCATTTAACCATCAATAGTGTGGTTATTTTTTGGCCATATCCCAGTCTAATTCTGTCCGTAAACGTATACCTGTCACCCAGCGCCTAAATAATAGGCCTCAAATTTGTAGTCTGCTAAATCTGTGGTTATTGTGTGGCTGGGCGAGTTATTTAGTGTCCGTCAAAGCACAGTTTTTGTTCTGGGTTGAAATACAATTCCCAATTTAGCAATTCTCTAAATTAGTGGTTTCTGCTGTATCAAGCCTACTTTAAATGTATCCCTTAAAGGGTATATTAGATTCAAGGTGCAGATAGGGTAATTCTCAATAACTTCACACACACGCTACTGTGCATATCCCAGTCTAATTCTGTCTGTAAATGTATACCTGTCACCCAGCGCCTAAATAATAGGCCTCAAATTTATAGTCAGCTAAATCTGCGGTTATTGCTGTAGCTGGTCAAGTTATTTAGTGTCCGTCAAAGCACAGTTTTTGTTCCGGGTTGAAATACAATTCCCAATTTAGCAATTCTCTAAATTAGTGGTTTCTGCTGTATCAGACCTCCGGTAAATCTATCCCTAAAAGGGTATATAAGATTCAAGGTGCACATAGGGTCATTCTCAATAACTTCACACACACGCTACTGTGCATATCCCAGTCTAATTCTGTCAGTAAACCTATACCTGTCACCCAGCGCCTAAATAATAGGCCTCAAATTTATAGTCAGCTAAATCTGTGGTTACTGCTGTGCCTGTATTAGTGTAATACGGTACCTAAATAGATAGCCAGATAGTGTTAGGTGTCTTTAAAAAAAGGCCTGAATTTGAATTCAATACATTGGGCCAAATAATATTTTTGTTGTTGTGGTGAACGATAACAATGAGGAAAACATCTAGTAAAGGACGCGGACATGGTCGTGGTGGTGTTAGTGGACCCTCTGGTGCTGGGAGAGGACGTGGCCGTTCTGCCACAGCCACACGTCCTAGTTTACCAACTACCTCAGGTCCCAGTAGCCGCCATAATTTACAGCGATATTTGGTGGGGCCCAATGCCGTTCTAAGGATGGTAAGGCCTGAGCAGGTACAGGCATTAGTCAATTGGGTGGCCGACAGTGGATCCAGCACGTTAACATTATCTCCCACCCAGTCTTCTGCAGAAAGCGCACAGATGGCGCCTGAAAACCAACCCCATCAGTCTGTCACATCACCCCCATGCATACCAGGGAAACTATCTCAGCCTCAAGTTATGCAGCAGACTCTTATGCTGTTTGAAGACTCCGCTGGCAGGGTTTCCCAAGGGCACAACCACTTATGTTTCCTCATGATGAGGACATGGGAATACCACCTCAGCACGTCTCTGATGATGACGAAACACAGGTGCCAACTGCTGCGTCTTTCTGCAGTGTGCAGACTGAACAGGACGTCAGGGAGGAAGACTGGGTGGAAGACGATGCAGGGAACGATGAGGTCCTAGACCCCACATGGAATGAAGGTCGTGCCACTGACTTTCACAGTTCGGAGGAAGAGGCAGTGGTGAGACCGAGCAAACAGCGTAGCAAAAGAGGGAGCAGTGGGCATAAGCAGAACATCCGCCGCCAAGAGACTCCGCCTGCTACTGACCGCCGCCATCTGGGACCGAGCACCCCAAAGGCAGCTTCAAGGAGTTCCCTGGCATGGCACTTCTTCAAACAATGTGCTGACGACAAGACCCGAGTAGTTTGCACGCTGTGCCATCAGAGCCTGAAGCGAGGCATTAACGTTCTGAACCTTAGCACAACCTGCATGACCAGGCACCTGCATGCAAAGCATGAACTGCAGTGGAGTAAACACCTTAAAAACAAGGAAGTCACTCAGGCTCCCCCTGCCACCTCTTCTGCTGCTGCCGCCTCGGCCTCTTCTGCTGCTGCCTCGGCCTCTTCCTCCACCTCTGGAGGAACGTGGGCACCTGTTGCCCAGCAAACACGGGATGTACCACCAACACCACCACCTCCATCACCAAGCATCTCAACCATGTCACACGGCAGCGTTCAGCTCTCCATCTCACAAACATTTGAGAGAAAGCGTAAATTCCCACCTAGCCACCCTCGACCTCTGGCCCTGAACGCCAGCATTTCTAAACTACTGGCCTATGAAATGCTGTCATTTAGGCTGGTGGACACAGACAGCTTCAAACAGCTCATGTCGCTTGCTGTCCCACAGTATGTTGTTCCCAGCCGCCACTACTTCTCCAAGAGAGCCGTGCCTTCCCTGCACAACCAAGTATCCGATAAAATCAAGTGTGCACTGCGCAACGCCATCTGTGGCAAGGTCCACCTAACCACAGATACGTGGACCAGTAAGCACGGCCAGGGACGTTATATCTCCCTAACTGCACCTGGGTAAATGTAGTGGCGGCTGGGCCCCAGGCGGAGAGCTGTTTGGCGCACGTCCTTCCGCCACCAAGGATCGCAGGGCAACATTCTTTGCCTCCTGTTGCCACTTCCTCCTACTCAGCTTCCTCCTCTTCTTCTTCCACCTGCTCATCCAGTCAGCCACACACCTTCACCACCAACTTCAGCACAGCCCGGGGTAAACGTCAGCAGGCCATTCTGAAACTCATATGTTTGGGGGACAGGCCCCACACCGCACAGGAGTTGTGGCGGGGTATAGAACAACAGACCGACGAGTGGTTGCTGCCGGTGAGCCTCAAGCCCGGCCTGGTGGTGTGCGATAATGGGCGAAATCTCGTTGCAGCTCTGGGAATAGCCGGTTTAACGCACATCCCTTGCCTGGCGCATGTGCTGAATTTGGTGGTGCAGAAGTTCATTCACAACTACCCCAACATGTCAGAGCTTCTGCATAAAGTGCGGGCCGACTGTTTGCGCTTCCGGCGTTCACATCACTGCCACTGCTCGCCTGTCTGCGCTACAGCGTAACTTCGGCCTTCCCGCTCACCGCCTCATATGCGACATGCCCACCAGGTGGAACTCCACCTTGCACATTCTGGACAGACTGTGCGAGCAGCAGCAGGCCATAGTGGAGTTTCAGCTGCAGCATGCGCGAGTCAGTCGCACTGCGGAACAGCACCACTTCACCACCAATGACTGGGCCTCCATGCGAGACCTGTGTGCCCTGTTGTGCTGTTTCTAGTACTCCACCAACATGGCCAGTGGCGATGACACCGTTATCAGCGTTACAATACCACTTCTATGTCTCCTTGAGAAAACACTTAGGGCGATGATGGAAGAGGAGGTGGCCCAGGAGGAGGAGTAGGAAGAGGGGTCATTTTTAGCACTTTCAGGCCAGTCTCTTAGAAGTGACTCAGAGGAAGGTTTTTTGCAACAGCAGAGGCCAGGTACAAATGCGGCCAGCCAGGGCCCACTATTGGAGGACGAGGAGGACGAGGATGAGGAGGAGGTGGAGGAGGATGAGGATGAAGCATGTTCACAGCAGGGTGGCACCCAACGCAGCTCGGGCCCATCACTGGTGCGTGGCTCGGGGGAAACGCAGGACGATGACGATACGCCTCCCACAGAGGACAGCTTGTCCTTACCTCTGGGCAGCCTGGCACACATGAGCGACAACATGCTGCAGTGCCTGCGCAAAGACAGCAGAGTTGCCCACATTTTAATGTGTGCGGACTACTGGGTTGCCACCCTGCTGGATCCACGGTACAAAGACAATGTGCCCACCTTACTTTCTGCACTGGAGCGTGATAGGAAGATGCGCGAGTACAAGCGCACATTGGTAGACGCGCTACTGAGAGCATTCCCAAATGTCACAGGGGAACAAGTGGAAGCCCAAGGCCAAGGCAGAGGAGGAGCAAGAGGTCGCCAAGGCAGCTGTGTCACGGCCAGCTCCTCTTAGGGCAGGGTTAGCATGGCAGAGATGTGGAAAAATTTTGTCAACACGCCACAGCTAACTGCACCACCACCTGATACGCAACGTGTTAGCAGGAGGCAACATTTGACTAACATGGTGGAACAGTACGTGTGCACACCCCTCCACGTACTGACTGATGGTTCGGCCCCATTCAACTTCTGGGTCTCTAAATTGTCCACGTGTCCAGAGCTAGCCTTTTATGCCTTGGAGGTGCTGGCCTGCCCGGCAGCCAGCGTTTTGTCTGAACGTGTATTCAGCACGGCAGGGGGCGTCATTACAGACAAACGCAGCCGCCTGTCTACAGCCAATGTGGACAAGCTGACGTTCATAAAAATGAACCAGGCATGGATCCCACAGGACCTGTCCATCCCTTGTGCAGATTAGACATTTACTACCTCCCCTTAACCATATATTATTGTACTCCAGGGCACTTCCTCATTCAATCCTATTTTTATTTTCATTTTACCATTATATTGCGAGGCAACCCAAAGTTGAATGAACCTCTCCTCTGTCTGGGTGCCGGGGCCTAAATATATGACAATGGACTGTTCCAATGTTGGGTGACGTGAAGCATGATTCTCTGCTATGACATGCAGAGTGATTCTCTGCTGACATGAAGCCAGATTCTGTGTTATGGGACCTCTCTCCTCTGCCTGGGTGCCAGGGCCTAAATTTATGACAATGGACTGTTACAGTGTTGGGTGACGTGAAGCATGATTCTCTGCTATGATATGAAGACTGATTCTCTGCTGACATGAAGCCAGATTCTGTGTTATGGGACCTCTCTCCTCTGACTGGGTGCCGGGGCCTAAATTTATGACAATGGACTGTTACAGTGGTGGGTGACGTGAAGCCTGATTCTCTGCTATGACATGAAGACTGATTCTCTGCTGACATGAAGCCAGATTCTCTGTTATGGGACCTCTCTCCTCTGCCTGGGTGCCGGGGCCTAAATTTATGATAATGGACTGTTACAGTGGTGGGTGACATGAAGCCTGATTCTATGCTATGACATGAAGACTGATTCTTTGGTGACATGAAGCCAGATTCTGTGTTATGGGACCTCTCTCCTCTGCCTGGGTGCCGGGGCCTAAATTTATGACAATGGACTGTTACAGTGGTGGGTGACGTGAAGCATGATTCTCTGCTATGATATGAAGACTGATTCTCTGCTGACATGAAGCCAGATTCTGTGTTATGGGACCTCTCTCCTCTGCCTGGGTGCCGGGGCCTAAATTTATGACAATGGACTGTTACAGTGTTGGGTGACGTGAAGCATGATTCTCTGCTATGATATGAAGACTGATTCTCTGCTGACATGAAGCCAGATTCTGTGTTATGGGACCTCTCTCCTCTGACTGGGTGCCGGGGCCTAAATTTATGACAATGGACTGTTACAGTGGTGGGTGACGTGAAGCCTGATTCTCTGCTATGACATGAAGACTGATTCTCTGCTGACATGAAGCCAGATTCTCTGTTATGGGACCTTTCTCCTCTGCCTGGGTGCCGGGGCCTAAATTTATGATAATGGACTGTTACAGTGGTGGGTGACATGAAGCCTGATTCTATGCTATGACATGAAGACTGATTCTTTGGTGACATGAAGCCAGATTCTGTGTTATGGGACCTCTCTCCTCTGCCTGGGTGCCGGGGCCTAAATTTATGACAATGGACTGTTACAGTGGTGGGTGACGTGAAGCATGATTCTCTGCTATGATATGAAGACTGATTCTTTGCTGACATGAAGCCAGATTCTGTGTTATGGGACCTCTCTCCTCTGCCTGGGTGCCAGGGCCTAAATTTATGACAATGGACTGTTACAGTGGTGGGTGACGTGAAGCCTGATTCTCTGCTATGATATGAAGACTGATTCTCTGCTGACATGAAGCCAGATTCTGTGTTATGGGACCTCTCTCCTCTGCCTGGGTGCCGGGGCCTAAATTTTTGACAATGGACTGTTACAGTGGTGGGTGACGTGAAGCCTGATTCTCTGCTATGATATGAAGACTGATTCTCTGCTGACATGAAGCCAGATTCTGTGTTATGGGACCTCTCTCCTCTGCCTGGGTGCCGGGGCCTAAATTTATGACAATGGACTGTTACAGTGGTGGGTGACGTGAAGCCTGATTCTCTGCTATGACATGAAGACTGATTAAGTGGTGACATGAAGCCAGATTCTCTGTTACGGGACCTCTCTCCTCTGCCTGGGTTCCGGGGCCTTAATATCTGAGAATGGACTGTTCCAGTGGTGGGTGACGTGAAGCCAGATTCTCTGCTATGGGACCTCTCTCCAATTGATATTGGTAATTTTTTACATTTTTTTATTTTTATTTTTATTCATTTCCCTATCCACATTTGTTTGCAGGGGATTTACCTACATGTTGCTGCCTTTTGCAGCCCTCTAGCCCTTTCCTGGGCTGTTTTACAGCCTTTTTAGTGCCGAAAAGTTCGGGTCCCCATTGACTTCAATGGGGTTCGGGTTCGGGACGAAGTTCAGATCGGGTTCGGATCCCGAACAAGAACATTTCTGGGAAGTTCGGCCGAACTTCTCGAACCCGAACATCCAGGTGTTCGCTCAACTCTAATTATAATTCATCCAAATGATTTGCAGGCTTTGAATTGGTTCCAGCAGGCTTTAGCATAAAGTGGCAGGCAAACTCAACTCTGCTCTCTCTTTCTCTGCTATACTGACATGCTTGCTTAAATACCCTGCTTACTTGATCTGTGCTGCACTAAACTCTGCTTAAGTCTGGTTTTTGTACTTTAGATCTGCTGTCGACTGTTATTCCCCTTCTGACACTCAGTAAACAGGTCTTTCAGGCTCCAACATGGAGTCTAAACCGGAGCAAACTAGAACTGCCACCCCTTCTTCTGGTAGCAAGTAGGACTGGCCCACTTCTGCCCAAAGGGGGGAGAATGGAATGGTGATTTCCATTCTAAGTATAGCTCTTCCATATACGCTGCCACCTGCTGGTGAATCAGGCACATTACATGTAATAAACAGTTGTATAACAAGATTATGAATGCACAGTGTAGAGTACCTGGAAAGAAATACACATATGACATTTATGTTCACCGTTCAGCTTCCAAATGCTGGGCTGTGTAAGAGGAGCATTGCAGGTCCGGAAATCAGGCTGTGCGGTCTGCCTACACAGCCCAGTAGCACGATGTATGTGTGATTGCATTGTGCTTCTGCTGGGGAACACTGGATGTGCCCCATCAGTGGGGAAACAGGATAGTATTCAGTGTTTTTTAAAAATGTATTAATGTACAGGACACTATTGAAAGGGGCATAATGTGGGCATTACTACCTTAAGGCGCCAAAATGAGGACATTATTACTGTGACGAGGCACAATGTTGCCTAACTACAGTTTGAGGAGCAAAATGTTGACATAACTACTGTGAGAGGGCACAATGTGGGCATTAGTACTGTGACGGGCACAATGTGAAGATAACTACTGTGAGGGGGCACAGTACTGTGATGGAGCACAATGTGGGCATTACTACTGTATGGTAGCACTAAGGGGAAAGCAATGTCCTAGATTACCCATTGGGATGCCTAGGTCTTCCAGGCCAGCACAGCGCCACCTGCCAGGGATTTCACAGGCACAGTTACCATCCCCAGTTTATGTAAGTATTCTTTTTGTTCTATCACCACAATGACCTTAATCCAGTTCCAGCAGAAATCACACAGACAAGCCTGAGACACCCTAGATGCAATAGGAGCAGTCCTTCATTTATTGCATGGTATATTGGTGCTGCTGTGTACCCTATGATAGATTTTATCAGGTATACATATTGGGGTCATTTATAAAGACCAAATTTATGCTGCTCTTTGTTCCCCCTCTGCACTGCTGGAGGATTAGCCTAATTTATGAATTAGGTGCATCAGCAGCAGTCTGTGCGCCAAGGCGGCGAAGATGCCGCCAGGCGGAGCAAGGGGACCACCATGATAGGTACCCTGTGGCCCACCCTAGTACGAGCCACTCTGGGGCTCGTACTAGTTTTCCGGCCCACCAGTTAAAGCCACCGGAGCCCCCTGCCGGTGAACTTGTCTGGTAAAGCCCAGAGCGTTATGAGCCCGTGATTCCTGATTTTGAAGGCCAACCAGGAATCCAGATTGGGGTTTACTAAATACGACTTTTTTAGTCTTTTATTCAGTGACCACTTTGTAAATCTGATGGTGGAGCAGACGAATCTGTACGTCCAACAGTTCGTTGCTCAACACCCGGGCTCCTTTTTGGCTAGGCCGGTGGCTGGACCCCGGTCAGTGCAGCCGAGATAAGGACATTTTGGGGCCTCGTGCTGCACATGGGCCTAGTCAATAAACCTAGTGTCAGGAATTATTGGAGTGGGGACGTCCTCTACCAGACCCCACTTTACAGTACGGCCATGACAAAAAAAGTTGATATATTAGGTATCGCCGCGTCCGTAAGAATCTGCTCTATAAAAATACCCCTCAGATGAACACGGTTAAAAAAATTAAATTAAAACGGTGCAAAAAAAGGTATTTTTTTGTCACCTAATGTCACAAAAATTGTAATAGCAAGCGATCCAAAAGTCATATGCCCCCAAAAATAGTGCCAATAAAACCGTCATCCCACAAAAAATGAGCCCCTACCTAAGATAATCGGCTAAAAACAAAAAAAAAATAACAGACTATAGGGAAACTAAAAATTTTTGTTTTTTTTATAAAAAGTATAGTGTAAAACATAAATAAATTGAAAAAGTAGACATATTAGGTATTGCCGCATCCGTAAGAATCTGCTCTATAAAACTACCCTCTCCAACCCCTCAGATGAACAATGTAAAAAAAAAAAAAAAACTATGCCCAAAAATTTCCATTTTCCAATTTTCCATTTTAATCCCTTGTTTTTCAAATAACAAAGCAAGGGTTAACAGCCAAACAAATCTTAATAAATGATTACCCTCATACTGCAGTTTACAGAAACACCCCATATGTGTTTGTAAACTGCTGTATGACCAATCAGCAGGGCGCAGAAGGAAAGGAATGCTGTATGGTTTCTGGAAAGCAGATTTTGAAGGCCTTTTTTTTTGGGCACCATGTCCCATTTGAAGCCCCCCTGATGCACCCCTAGAAACTACACCTCTCAAGGTATCTAAATCTGATTTTACAAATGTCGTTAACCCTTTAGGTGTTCCACAAGAGTTATTGGCAAATGGAGATGAAATTTCAGAATTTCTATTTCTGTTAACCTTGCCCCAATGTAATATAGATAAACCAAAAATCAAATGTACCCTAAAAGTAGTCCCAACAAAACTGCCACCTTATCCCAAAGTTTCCAAAATGGGGTAACTTTTATGGAGTTTCTACTCTAGGGGTGCATCAGGGGGGCTTCAAATGGGACATGGTGTAAATAAACCAGTCCAGCAAAATCTGCCTTCCAAAAACCAAACGGCACACCTTTCCCTCTACGCCCTACTGTGTGCCCATACAGTAGTTTACGGCCACATATGGGGTGTTTCTGCAAACTACAGAATCGGGGCAATAAATATATCATTTTATTTGGCTGTTAACCCTTGATTTGTTACTGGAAAAAAATGGATTCAAATGGAAAATTTGCCCAAAAATTAAAATTCTCAAATTTCATCCCCATTTGCCAATAACTCTTGTGCAACACCTAAAGGGTTAACTAAGTTTGTAAAATCAGTTTTGAATACATTGAGAGGTGTAGTTTCTTAGATGGGGTCACTTTTATGGAGTTTCTACTCTAGGGGTGCATCACGGGGCTTCAAATGAGACATGGTGTAAATAAACCAGTCCAGCAAAATCTGCCTTCCAAAAACCATACGGCGCACCTTTCCCTCTATGCCTTACTGTGTTCCCATACAGTAGTTTCAACCACATATGGGGTGTTTCTGCAAACTACAGAATTGTGGCAATAAATATAGCATTTTGTTTGGCTGTTAACCCTTGCTTTGTTACTGGAAAAAACTAAATCTAAATTCTGAAATGTTATCTCCATTTGCCATTAACTCTTGTGGAACACCTAAAGGGTTAACACAATTTTTAAAATCAGTTTTGAATACCTTGAGGGGTGGAGTTTCTAGAATGGGGTGGTTTCTATTATGTAAACCTCACAAAGTGACTTCAGACCTGAACTGGTCCCTAAAAATTGGGTTTTTGAAAATTTCAGAAAAATTTCAAGATTTGCTTCTAAACTTCTAAGCCTTGTAACATCCCCAAAAATTAAATATCATTCCCAAAATGATCCAAAAATGAAGTACACATATGGGGAATGTGAAGCAATAACTATTTTTGGAGGTATTACTATGTATTATAGAAGCAGAGAAATTGAAACTGGGAAACTTGAAATTTTTTCCAAATTTTTGGTAAATTTGGTGATTTTTTATAAATATATATATATATATTTTTGACTTTGTATTACCAGTGTCATAAAGTACAATATGTGACGAAAAAATGGTCTCAGAATGGCCTGGATAAGTCAAAGCATTTAAAAGTTATCACCACTTAAAGTGACACTGGTCAGTTTTGCAAAAAATGGCCTGGTCCTTAAGGAGAAATAAGGCTGTGTCCTTAAGGAGTTAACCCAGGTGATCGGGTATTGGTTCTGATACCAACCGTAGACAGTAAGTTCCTAGCTAGGTGGCAGGGGCCCTACGAGGTGCTTGAAAAAAAAATAGAGAGGTAGATTACAAGGTACACCAGCCAGGGAGGCCAGGTGTACCATGTTAATATGCTCAAACCCTGGAAAGAAAGGGAAACCTGTATGGAAGACAGCCCATAACCAGGGTGCCTAGGGGAAGCTGTTTTGGCTCCTCTGTCTGAAGCAAGGGAAGCAGCTGCCACAGTGAAAATTGCTGACAGCCTCTCTTCTAAACAGGCTCAGGAAGCCAGGGAGTTCATTAGTCAGAACACGGACGTGTTCTTGGACCTCCCTGGACGCTTTTTTTTATATAGTCCGACATTATCACTGAACCTCAGGCAAAAGTCCGGTTAAAACAATACTGGATACCCGAGGCTTGGTAACAAGCCATCGTGGAGGAAGTGCAACTAATGCTCCAGCTAGGTGTCATCAAGGAGTCAAAAAGTGAATGGGCTAGCCCGATAGTCTTAATACCCAAGCTGGACGGGACATTTCAGTTCTGTAACGACTTCTGCAAACTGAATGAGGTGTCAAAGCTTGACGCATATCCCATGCTCCGAGTGGATGAGCTTATTGAGAAGTCGGGCCAAGCATGGTATTTTTTTGTGTTGGACCTCACCAAAGGGTACTGGAAGGTACCCTTAACAGAGGCTGCCAAGGAAAAAACGTCTTTCATTACTACAGAAGGGCTGTATCAGTACAAGGTATTACCCTTTGGTCTACATGGCGCTCCCACCACGTTTCAAAGGCTAATGGACATTGTACTCCGTCCACATCGTCGGTACGCTTCAGTGTACCTGGACGATATCGTTATCCACAGCACAGACTGGGAAAGTCTCACAGCTCAAGCTGATTCAGATGAATTCACATCATCTTGCTTTCGCTGTGGCCCATCTTGCCACTGTTTCTGTCTGTCTGCCTAACTACCATCACTTTCTGTATGGCTGCATTCTGCATCATGCCACTTACTCCACTTTTCATCAAGTTCTGTACGGCTCCTGTAGTCAGCATCTCAATCTGCCACAGCCGCCATCATGCCACTGCTGTGGCCTGCTGACCATCATGTTCCATCTTGCTGCTGCCTTTCTGCCAACATGTACCATATGGATGCTGCTGCTCCTTGCTGTTAACCCCCTACTGTCACCACCATTAACTCAAAGCATCTAACGCCGCTATCACTACTACTATTATTGCCACTGCTACCCATAGACTTCTTTGTATGTTCTATGCTATACTGCTCCTGATACTGCCGATATTGCGGCCACATACCACTATATCTGTACCGTACCTTTTCCACATCCACACTGCACTGCTGCTGCTGCCGCTTAAAAGGGAAAAAAATGTTTAGGCTCATTCACAATGAGACACTTTTTCTTCTGACAATCAACTCTTGTGCCTGTGATCTGGGCCAGCATTCTCACCCTGTCAAGGTAGATTTTTGGACGCTTGGTCTCCCTAGCCAATTTTTATTTATTTTTTAATCCCATAACACTGTATGTGTTTAAACATAATCTCACCAATAAGGGACAATTTTTGGAAGCTTTGGAATATGAAAAAAACATAGCTATGTATGTCAGTGTCACTGAGACATGATTAACTATTGCTGTCATTGTGTTCCAGAGCTTGGGGAGGGAAAAATAAATGTATAAAAAATTTATGAAAAGAGATAAATAGTTTACCTAAAAAAATAAAGTGTCCTAGGAGCCTAGAGTGAGTTTGATTCCAACTTTCAGGGCAATTGGAGCAGCTTCTGTTCAGCCCGAATCGATTCGGATCCAAACTAAAATGTTTAAAAAATGTAGCGAACTTGACCCAAAACAAATCTTGTCTGATTCACTCATCTCTATCGAGTAGTAATAATCTTTATATAGCACAAACATATTCCGCAGCACTTTACAATCAGTAAACATCTCTAGTACTATTATTTCCGTACTGTAAAGCATTGCAGACTCTAATGAAACTAAAGAAAACGTAAACATAAAATATGAAAAAACCTTTATTCAGATGCAAAAATTACTAGTTATTAAAATACCATCAAATGCTATAAAATCATAATTGTATTAAAAAAGTTTAGCCACTACAGTCATAAAACAGTAGATATTAAATGCACATTTGGCATCTCCCATAACTGTAACAAGCATAAGGAATTTAGTCCATTATCTATGGTGATTATGGAGCAAAAGTACAAAATAATTTTATTTTTTGCATTCCCCCATAATAAAAATTAAACACTAACTTCCCAATACATCATTTGAAATTAGTATTTTGAATATTTATATAATTTTTATTATATCTTAATGTTGTGCAGGACTTACTCGAGTAAATGTGATGGATATTTTTATTGCTATTCTCCCTTCAAGCGTACAAGTCAGTTGATTTGTCCAATAATACAAGATATATGTAACAAGGAAACATGTAAGTCATTGTTCATTGTCTAATTTAACCAAGTCCACAACATTTTCTTGAAGAATATACAGTATAGGAGTCAATTAGGCACAAAAGGATAAAGCATGTGCCGGCTGATGCTTGACACTTATCAACGTCTAATTAGCAGTGTATACAGTATGGTTTGAAAATAATGGGAGTCGTATATAATAATTGTACTAAGGGTCTGTGTTGCCTGTAGAAACCAGATTACATCTTCCCAGACTAAATTTCAAAATGAAATGAGATGAACCAATGAGACTGCAGGACACCACTGCATGATGGCAATTGTGTTTTAGATTTAAATTCCAAATGTACTGAAATGAGACATACATGTCCCCGATTATACAATTATTTCACTAAATTCTGACAACATCAAGATATTTTCTTTTAAAGGGCATCTGTCAGCAGATTTGTACCTATGACACTGGCTGACCTGTGCGCTCGGCAGCTGAAGGCATCTGTGTTGGTCCCATGTTCATGTGTGCCCACATTGTTGAGAAAAATGATGTTTTAATATATGCAAATGAGCCTCTAGGAGCAATGAGGGCGTTGTCATTACACCTAGAGGCTCTCTCTGCAACTGATGTTCCATACACTTTGATTAAAAGGGCCAGGTGTCACAACATTTTCACTTCCTGGACCTGTCAATCAAAGTAGAGAGTGTGTGGATTGAAAGCAGCCATGTCTCTGTTATTCCTCCTGGAAATGCAGGACTAAGGCTAGGTTTATACCAACAATAAAAATAATCTGGCAGGCTGTTCTGGCAGTGGAACCGCCTGCTGGAGTTCATCATCTCTGGCATAGCTGCATACTGCCTTTCCTTGCCGGAGCCCATTGGCTATAATTAGACCCGGCAAGGAGCCAGGCATTTCTGGCATTAATGCTGGGATTCGGACAGACAAAAAACAGTGCTAGCAAGAACATAAAATATATAAAATAGCTAAAATCTAAAAAATACTGATAACATTAAAAAAGTTAAAAACTGGAAAAAGTTGTTTTTCTTTAATAGTTGTATTGATTAAAAGTCCTCAAAAGTAATAAACTTACTCAATGAAAAAAAATATTTCGTTTTTTCACGTGTTCCATAAAGTCAAAAAGATCTTATATATTAAAGAGATTGTGTTTTTCCCTATCCATAGGATAAGGAATACCTAACTGATCAGTGGGGGCCTGACTGCAAGGGCCTGACCTCCATCGATCCCGAGAATGGGGATCCAATTCCTCCGATCTGATGGAGTGCTCCATTAAGTAAAAAAAAATATGGAGAATTTACTATGAAAAGGATTTTTTAACTTTTATTTTGCATATTGTAACAGTATAATTGTTGTGGGTGACTTGTCATATGATAGCAGGATAATTATTATATTGGGCAGGTATAAAAGACACAAAAACAGATTAGCAAAGGACAAATGCTCTGTGAATGGTTTCCCATTTGTAGCCTTTATCTGCAATTAATTGATGCCGAGCAGCGCTATGAAGCTGTGCCTTTATGTGCCAGTGTATATGACAGCATGCATGCCTGCTGATGAAAGATGCTGTCACAAGCCGCAGAACAAATACGGCTGTCTGTACTACCGCTAGTACAGTTAACAAATGATGTATGAAAAACACACAGAAGCTTGGGACATAGACGGCAGCATGTGCGTCCTCAGTGACAGCGCCTGCCCGCAGAGCAGGACAAACCTGTTGCCTGATTAATTTATTTTCTAGATATTTTCCTCTTTCACAAGTGGGGGAGCAGCTTTTCTATCGGTCCGTGCAGAAGTTCTGCTGGTGGCGGACCTAAAGGTTAATTTCCTGTAATGTATGAGTTGTGCCATAGTGGCCTTCATATCCCCCCATGCTAATTGTCGGTAATAAATACATTTTTACCTGTGTAGATGAGCTCTTCAGTACATAATGCTGTAACTAGGATACAGTTACGCAGTAATGAATTGGAGCTAGTTCATGAAATGATGGATTATTCTACTTTAATAATGATAAATGGGACCAATCAATGTATGAGAAAAAGGTTGCTAAGAAATTGTAATGCTTCTAAGACAAGTAATATCTTGGTGATAGGCATATAAGGATGCTTCCTCTTAGTACTTGCCGACTGGATTCTTGACATTTGATTTGCACCCTGATCTTGACCTTTGCCTGATGATTTGGACCCTAATCTTTCTTTCTGGTTTTGACCCTGGCTTTTTATTGTATTATATTTGTCTACTGGTTTTCCCTGTCTGTTCCAATGGTATTGACTCTTATTTATGCTTCCTGATTCAGTTTTGTCTGTCTTGGTTTTATCCAGCTTGTCTGTTTCCGTCACATTCCTGTTTTTGTGTCTGCCAATCTGTCACTAGTTTATTTTTTTTCCCTCCTGGTCTTTAATCCTGTATAGACACTTGCATTTATTGAGGAAGGGACTGCCAACCAGTTGGTCTTTGTCTAGATAAATACTAATATATCACCCGTGGGTGATGTTGGACATCAGCGCTGGAATTACAAACTAACCAACTACTACCCTCTAAATGGATAAACTGAATAGGTTGATAGCACTAAAAGAAGAAAAGGGGGAAAATACACAGGCAAAATAGTGTGTCAGCCGACTAACTCTATAAGAAGATGTCGGTATATGTACAGCGACTGTGGGGATAAAGGCACCTATGTATAGTAATGCAACCTGTACCTGAAGTCCTTCTGCCTGGTTTTCCTTTTTGTACTAGTGGTGTTCCCCTTCCTTCTTTAGTTAGTTCTTGAATCTTCTTTCTTCACTTCTTTTGTATGTATTTGGATAAGAGCGTCCTCCTGGCTCACCTACTAGCACGAGCGCTGCCCCGGCCGGAAGCACGCGCGGTGCGAGGGAGCTTGTTGTTTTGGTTGCCCGGGAAACCGATTCGGTGACGTCACCTCTAGAGATACTGTAGCCTCCGTGGGACAAAAAACCTCCTACGCGTTTCAGGGCCTCTCGGGCTCCTTTGTCAGGGATGGTTTGTTCTAAGTGTCCATGAAGGTTAAATAGCTGGTTCGGTCTCCATGGCAACTGTGTCAACAAGTTTTTAGAGGGACGGGCGTCCCATTTTCTAGTCCTATGTGAAGCGCTGCAAGTAGAATCGTGATTTGTATGCATGCGATTATGATCATTCTTTCTTTAATTGTCCATTCAGTTTATCCATTTAGAGGGTAGTAGTTGTTTAGTTTGTAATTCCAGCGCTAATGTCCAATATCACCCACGGGTGATATATTAGTATTTATTATAACTTTACCCCGAGGAGGACAACAGCTCCTTTGTAATTCCAGCGCTAATTCCAGCGCTAATTCCAGCGCTAATGTCCAACATCACCCACGGGTGATATATTAGTATTTATTATAACTTTACCCCGAGGAGGACAACAGCTCTTTTTTAGGACATTCAGCTGCGGTATCATCCTGCCCAGGCTGATTCTTACATATCTAAACAATAGGAGCGCAGGGAGGCCTATTCTTTTTGTATAGGTCTTTGTCTAGAGTTGATTGTGCAAGTAGGTAGGGACAGTGCAATGGGTGAGTTCAGGGTACACTGTTTTATAACGTGACAATAGACTTCAGATTCTGCCCGTAATCAGGGCTGGATTGGCCATATACACTACAGGGAAACTTCCCAATGGGCCGATGCCCAGGGGACCACCTGAGCCCTCCTCACAGCTAACCAGTGGCTGTTTTTGGGGATGCATTTTGTGCTGCTGGGGTAGCATTTTGCGATGCACTGCGGATTAAGCAGTGTAGTGGCAGGCTGTTCTGTTGCTGCAAGTCCAGGAGAGCATTCCACACCATTTGAGAATGGCTGAAAAGAGGGACAGTCTCCTGGACATTGCCAGCACCTTGCACAAGTCAGTGTCCCCCTTGCCCAGTTGGAGTCGGTAGGATGACAGCCAGCGGAATGTTTGCTGCTCTCTCCCAGACTGATCATGATCAACTCCAATACTGCATGGCAACACTTGACTTGACAAATGTCATAGTGTTACAGGGCTGATATTTGAATTAGACACATGGTTGAGTGAGTAACTTCACTCTGCCACATGGTTCCATAGTCGTGACCGCACCACTTCCTGTGTTGACATCAATTGCAATTAATTCTGGGTAGGCAGGTGTTAATATAATAGCAACATGGATAGCCATTGGGGCATTCCTAAGCCAGGCCAGCTTCCTGTGAAGTCTTAGATGGAAGAAATATGACCACCTTACATTCTAAGGCTAAGTATCTGATGTCTATATTGTTAGACTATAGGTCAGTTACATGGTGTATGTATACTCATATGACCATGATATTGAAAGTATTTGTAACTGTGCACATATAGTACATTGTAGTTAAGTAAAGGTTTCTCTTATGTTACATCTGCAAGAATTTCGTGTTATTCCTGGTGATACCAAGGCAACATTTCGTACAGCAGGTATAAACTGAGAACAATCCCACGAGCTGATAATTGGTAATATTTCACCCTTTTTCATAAGAGTAACTTCAGATATTGCTATTGAAAAAAATTATGGCTATTAATAAGCATCATCTGCCCCTTCAATGGCGAGCTAGCCGGGAGTTATTAATCAGTTTTGATTATTAATAATATGTCCTTTTTCAGATAGTTAGGAGGGGGAGCAAAGCTGTGCTCTGCTGCTGTTGGGGTCAGGAGAGCATCCATTGAGGAGGTGGTGGAGGAGGCAGGTAAATGCCTGCTGTGGGAGCCAGCCCAATGAAATCATAGGGGGGCTGGAGTGTCCAAAGCTCCTGTTGCTGGGGGTGCTGCTTCACCGCTGATAGTGATGGATGAGTGCTTGTTTGCGATCAAATGTTCGCGGCAGGACCCATTCACTTCAATGGCAAGCGACCCTGAAAATACTTCAGGTCATATTTGCAGCCACCAAATACTTACTAGAAGTGCACAAACAGTCCCAAAACATGGACAGTGACATACCAGAGGAGGATCAATGGCAAAAATTCCCACAAAAAAATATGTATTTTAATCAGGGGCCATTTTTATGCGTCTTGAAAAGAAACTCACAAAAGTGTGCCCTGCTGGAGCCTAGAAAGATTTTATTTTAGGCCACGGGAGTACGGGCCCCAAAAATTAGGCATTCACCTGACAGAAAAGAACAAGTGATTGTGTGGCTGGAGGTATATTAGACAGTAGAGATGGCCTTGCAGTTCACGCAGCGGTCGTTTTGCAGCGAAATTTGCTCGTTCGCGATTCGCTGAACATGCAAACATATGGCAATGTCCGCCAGCACCATATTATTTTGCATTGCGCCGAACTTTGACCAATGAACATCCATCAGGTGGGACAGGACAGCCAATTGAGATATTTCAGCACATGGACATACCCCCTACCCTATAAATAAACTCGATCTGGCCGCCATTTTACATTCAATCATTTGCCAGTGTAGGGAGAGGTTTCTATGTGGAGCAGGGACAGACTGCTAGGGACAACAAACGCTAGCTAATAGAGCCACACAAGTCCTTTTAAGAACTGGTATAGGCGTGCTATCGATAGGTGTGACATACTGAGTGGTGTGATATACTTACAGTCCCTGACAAAAGTCTTGTCACTTCTCTATTTTGTAGATACTTCTGCTATTAACCTGACTTTTAATTAATTAATTGGTGTTAGAAATAGCTCATATGAAAAGCTAAAGCCCTCCCAAATGATGTTTGATGCACAGAAATAAATGAGTTTCACTGAAAAAAGATGTATCATTTAATCAAGACAGAAAGGTCAAATTTTGGCAAGACAAAAGTTTTGTCGCCTATACAGAAATTGAACAACTTTACTGCAAATCCAAAAATATGTCAGCAAATTAAGTAGTGGTGCTGTGAGATCCAAATTTAATACTTGTAGGACTTCCATGAGCTTGAAGGACAGCATCCATGCGGTTTGGCAAGGATTCATACAATTTATTGATGAAGTCATCAGGAATAGCAAAGAAAACAGTCTTGCATGCCTCCTAGAGTTCCTCAATATTCTTTGGTTTCGTCTTCCATGCTTCCTCTTTCATCCTACACCACATATGCTCAACGATGTTCATGTCTGGTGACTGGGCTGGCCAATCCTGGAGCATCTTGATCTTCTTCGCCTTAATAAACTTTGATGTGGAGATGGAAGTATGCGATGGAACACCATCCTGCTGCAGAATTTGTCCTTTTTTATGGTTGAGAATATAAGAGGTAGCTAAGATTTTTGGGTATTTTAGACTATTATTGTTGCCTTCCACCCTGCAGATCCCTTGCACACCCCCATACTGGATGTAACCCCAGACCATGATATTTTCCTCCACCAAACTTACCAGATTTCTGGGTAAATCTCGGCTCCATGTGGGTTCCAGTAGGTCTCCTGCAATATTTGCGGCAACTGGGGTGTAATTCAACAGAAGATTTATCTGAAAAATCCACCTTCTGCCACTTTTCCAGCGTCCATCCTTTTAGCAGGCTGTGGCCCTTGGCAAATGCCACACAGTTTTTCAATTGTATCTGTTTAGTGCTGGCTTATGGGCACTGATTTGACCATGGAGGCCATTTCGAGACAGAATCCGACAAACTGTTCTGGTTGACACAGGGACTTCAGGTGACCAGGTCTTGTGGAGCTCTGCTGCAGTGGAAAATGGGCTGGCCTTGGATTTCCAAGCCAACAAACGGTCCTCTCGAGCAGTTGTCTTGCGGGGTCGGCCTGACCTGGCCTTGTCCAAAACATCTCCAGTCTCTTCAAATATTTTTTTTATCCTCTGAACTTGACGCTGAGACACATTGAAGGTGTCTGCCACATCAGCAGTGGATCTGGTCTTTAGCCTCTTGATAATCAACACTTTAGTCTCCGGATGAATCTTAGGCATGTTTGCAGAGGTCTAGTTGCAGTTGATGTGAAGGTCTAGTGTACTGGGGTTCTTTTTATACACACCTGAGACCTAATTGATCCATTATTAGTCACAGGTGAAGCTCATATCACAAGGCGACAACACTTATGTCATGGCAAAAATTGACTCAATGGGCTTTACCAAGCTGTGAATATTAGAATACTTTTTGTCAGTTTCGTTTTGCACTGAAACATTATTACAAAATCTGTTGGGATTAAAATGACCCATTTCTTGTAACAAAATCTTCATTAGAAATATATTTTAGCGGCACTTCAGGTCAATTTGTACACAAGTGACAAGACTTTTGTCAGGGACTGTATAATATAATTTCTTACATAGAAAGTATATTATAGTGCATTTGTATTGTGCAGCAGTTGTATGCGGTTCGGCTGCGATACTGCAGCTATTCAGAGGGACAAACACTATTGGAATAACTAATTGCAACTGGTGTGATATACCAGTTGCCCCCCAAAAAAACTGATTGAGGCAGGGGTGTGATATACCTATAATAAACTTTCTGTATAGTGCATTTGTATTGTGCAGCAGTTGTGTGCGGTTCTGCTGAGATACCGCAGCTATACAGAGGGACAAACGTTATTTGAACAACTAATTGCAACTTGTGTGATATACCAGTTGCCCCCCCAAAAAAACTGATTAAGGGGTTTGATATACATGCTTCCAGCAAATAATCATTAAGAGGTTCTATATACCTGATTCCACAAATACTGTTCTTCTATAGGGACATTGGCACAGGGTCATTTTGAAAATGACAGGCAGAGGAAGATTCAGGCCATTCCGCAGGGGTGGTAGGGGTCGGGCAGGTGCAGCAGGCCGGAGCCTAAGTGGGAAGTTGGAGACGGTGCATGCGATTACTTCAAAGAACGCACTAGAGTTGGTTGAGTGGCTCACTCATCCTTCCGCTTCTGCACCCTTCTCATCCTCTGTATCAGCACCCTCCTCGCTCTCTGCTGTGTACACCCCCAAAGACACCTCCACCGCCACCACCATAGCCCCTCCACTCAGAGGATTTATTTTCCCATCCATTCCCAGACCTTACCGATGCGCAGCCATTCTTGGCATCGGATCGGGAAGTGGCGATAGCAACGGCCGCCACCCAACGGTATGACGACAGTACCCAGATCAGCCTAAGGACGGAGGTCCCCGCTGTAGCTGCCTACTCCGAGATCTCTAATGAAGCTGACGATGATGACGTGTGGATGGATGTCACATGGGTTCCCACAAGAGAGGAAGAGGAGGGGAGTTCAGAGGGAAAGACTGAGCAGCAGATAGGGAAGAGAAGCAGGCAGAACTGGCAGTGCACAGAAGGCAAAAAGCAGACTGCAAATGTATCTGAAGTGAGCTAGCCACCATACATGGTAACATTTGTGGCTCCCAGGACGCCGGCACATGGCTACGCAATGTGGGCTTTTTTTTAACCGGTCAGCTGCTGATCATAGTGTTGCCACCTACAGCCGGTGCTGTCAACGCATAAGTCGCAGTAAGCCTAACACTCACCTAGGGATGACTGCCTTAAGAAGGCACCTGACCTCCCATCACCGAGCCCAGTGGGATCAACATCGTCATAACCCACAAAGCCACACTCCCGGCGCTGCACGTCCTGCCTCTTCTCCTTCTCCTTCACCTCTCTCCTCCCATTTGTCCTCTACTCCACCTTCCACTGTGCCGTTGTTGCGTTCATCTGGCAAAAAGGCAGGTCTCTATGGCCCAAATGTTCGAACGAAAAAAGTTGATGATGCCGGATAAGCCCTTAATGCCTAACGGCTGACCGCCGGAATGTTGGAAATGCTAGCCCGCCAATTACTGCCATAAAAAAAGCTAGACTCAGAGGCCTTTAGCAAATTTGTGGCCATTGGCACACCACAATGGAAGGACCCCGGAAGGAAATATTTAAGGGCATCCCAGAGCTATATGGCCATGTTCAGCAGTAAGTGAATGTTTCACTGGAAAACAGTGTCGGTGCCAAGCTACATATGATCACAGACACGTGGTCTAGCAAACATGGGCAGGGAAGGTACATAACTTTTCTTGCCCACTCGTTAAACCTTCTGACTGCTGTCAAGCATGCAACCCGTGGCACCTTTGTGTATTTGTTGTTACAGCCACGGAGGCCTGCCTCTTCTTCTCCTCCTACTCCATCATCCGTCTCCTACTTGGCCGACTCCTACTTTTTCACTGCTACTGCCCCTAGCTCCCCAGAACCTATTTGACGTGCTATGTGAGACGTTGACATGCAGTGCGGCGGCTTTTGTGCCTGGAAGCCAAGAGCCACACCAGTCCTGCACTCCTTTCAGCTCTGCAGTCACAGGCCGATCAGTGGCTAACACCGCTCAATTTGACAGTTGGCAAAGTGGTGTGCGACAACTGTGCCAATCTGCTGAGTGTGTTGAAACAGGGCAAAATGACACACATGCAGTGCATGGCACACGTCCTGAACTTAGTCGTGCAGTGATTTGTTGCCAAATACCACGGGGTCCAAGACGTCTTGCCACAGGCCAGGAAAATCTCTGCCCATTTTAGAATATCTTTCATGGCCACGGCTCACCTTGCTGACGTTCATCGGTGACACCTCTTGCCCATCAGACATCTGATTTTTGACTGCCCGATGCGCTGGAACTTTACCTTGTATATGCTTGATAGGCTGCTCCAGTAGAAACATGCCGTTAACGACTACCTGTACAAATTCTGCGGCAGGATAGGTTCTGGAGAGCTTGTATTTTTTTCAACGCGCCAGTGGCTGCTCATGCGACGCATGCAGACTTCTGAGGCCATTTTATGAGATCACCAAATTGATCAGTCGCAGCTAGGGTGCCATCAGTGACATTGTACCTTACGCCTTCTTTCTGGAGCGTGCATTGCGTTGTGTCATTGATCAAGCCATCGAGGAGCAGGAGCAGGAAAATGAGGTCGCAATGCTGGGTGAATTCCCAGGAAGGGGGCTACTCCATTTGAGACAAGTCAGCAGGAGTCTGAAGAGGAGTCAGAGGAGGATGGTGTCTGGGGGGAGGAGGAGGAGTAGCAAAAGAGCAGGCTTTAACCTTTTCTGGGATCCCTGGTGTTGTCCGTGGATGGGGGGAGGAGACCGAGGACGACATTCTCCTGTGCGATGAGCAGGAACCATGCTGCTCCACTGCTTCCAATTTAGTGCAAATGGGGCCTTCATTCTCCAGTGTTAGAAGAGGGACCGCCATATAAAAAACATAAAGGGCAAGGACCAGTACTGGTTGGCAACGTACTTAGACCCCTGGTACAAACACAAAATAGCGGACATGTTACCAGCATCACAGAGGGCTATCAGAATGCAGCATTTCCAAGCCTTGCTTCGGGAGATGCTACATTCTGCTGTTGCGGGCACTGGCAGAGGAATTTCCACCCACAGCGAAATAGGTGCGGGTACCAATCCTACCACGCATGCAAGAAGAGGGCAGTTTGAAGATATGTTGGTTACTTTGCATATGAGATCATTTTTGCAGCCAACCCATCGACAGCTGCCCACTGGATCCAGCCTCAGGGAACGCCTAGACCAACAGGTGTCCAACTACATCGGGTTATTGCCGATGTGGATGCTCTGAGAAGCGAGGAACCCCTTGACTACTGGGTGTGCAGGCTTGACCTGTGGCCAGACATGGCACAATTTGCCATGGTACTTTTGGCTTGCCCCTCGTCCAGTGTCCTGTCCGAAAGGACGTTCAGCGCAGCAGCGGGGATCGTGACCCTCAAGTGTCGAGGAATTCAACACCTATGACAACCACGTTTAATAGAATTTCAAGTATTGCCATTGTTTTGTTTTTTTTTAAGAGGGGGGATTTCGTTAGCCATGTTTTCAATCCAATTTTAAAAAAATTGTTATTTTAATCACATGTATTTGGCATATATTTGTACTGGCCTACAGTAAAATTTATATCCAATGACAATGACCGTCTAATATACCTCCAGCCACATAATCACTTGATATTTTCTGTCCGGTACATGCCTAATGTTTGGGGCCTGTACTCCACTGGCCTGCAGTAAAATTGATATCCAATGACTTTCTAATGTACCGCCAGCCACATAATCACTTGTTCTTTTCTTTACGGTGAATGCATAATTTTTGGGGTCTGTAATCTAACTGGCCAACAGTAAAATTGTTATACGGTGACCGCCTAATGTACCTCCAGCCACATAATGACTTGATCTTTTCTATACATTGAATGCATAATTTTTGGGGCCTGTAATGTAACTGGCCAACAGTAAAATTGTTATACGGTGACCGCCTAATGTACCTCCAGCCACATAATCACTTGTTGTTTTCTGTACGGTGAATGCATAATTTTTGGGGCCTGTACTCCCGTGGCCTAAAATAATTTTTTTCTAGGCTACAGCAGGGCACATTTTTGAGAGTTTTCCTATAATACGCATGAAAATGGCCCCTGATTAAAATACTTATATCGCACCCCTCAATCTGTATTTTGTTGAAGACGGTGTATCGCAGGCTCGTTTATTATTTTGTGGAAGCAGGTATATCGCTCCCCTCAATCAGTATTTAGTGGAAGCAGGTATGTAGAATCCCTTAATCAGTATTTTGTAAAAGCAGGTATATCCCACCCCTCTATCAGTATTTTGTGAAAAAAGGTATATAGAACACCTGAATCAATATTTGGTGGAAGCAGGTATGTTGCACCCCTCAACCAGTATTTTGTGAAAGCAGGTATATACAACCCCTTAATCAGTATTTTGTGGAAGCAGGTATATCACAACCCTTAATCTGTATTTTGTGGAAGCAGGTATATCGCACCCCTCAATTAGTATTTTGTAGAAGCACGTATATTGCACCCCTCAATCAGTATTTTGTGGAAATGGCTATATAGAACACCTGACTCAATATTTGTTGGAAGTATCTATATCGCACCCATCAATCTGTATTTTGTGGAAGCAGGTATATTAAACCCCTTAATCAGTATTTTGTGAAAGTAGATATATAGAGAACCCCTTAATCAGTATTTTGTAGAAGCAGTTATATCGCACCCATCAATCTGTATTTTGTGGAAGCAGTTATATCACGCCTCTCAATCAGTAATTTGTGGAAGCAGGTATATAGAACCCCTTAATCAGTATTTTGTAGAAGCAGGTATATCGCACCCCTCAATTAGTGATGAGCAGCAGAGGTCATATTCAAATTCATGATATTTTGTAGAATATTCATTGAATATTTGCAAATTCGAATATTTGTTATATTTTGCATTCTATTGTTTTAATCGAAAATCGGCAAGGTATTGATCGCGTAATATTTGAAAATTAATAGAATCAATATAGGCTGGGTCAAAAGCTAATATTTACCACTATAGAATATAGTGCTATATATTAGTATTTTAGAATATTCGTCATTTTTTTTCCATCTGAAGTGAACAGTGTTCACTTCAGATGGAAAAAAAATGACGAATATTCTAAAATACGAATATTTAGTACTATATTTAATATAGTGCTATATATTTGTTTTTTGGAATATTCGTCATTTTTTTTCCATCTGAAGTCATGATTCCTCCCTGCTTAAGTTGCTTGTGGGCCAATGACTCTTTGTCCCACAAGCAAGAAGATATGAGGAATCATGTGTTCAGATGGACAAAATGTCAAATATTCAATATAACAGTAAGCAACAGTAAGCGGTTGGTTTACTGCTGCTGGGCCATGGCCTGTTCATTCCTCTCTTGTTGCTGTGCATTAGACTGCAAAAACATCTTCATCATTTCCTCCATGGTATCCGATGAACTTTGCACAACTGCAGCAGCTTTCACCCAGGACATTAAAGCACCAACTGTCACACCATTGCCCTTAGCAACTTGCTCTTGCACGCATCCTCCACCAATTGTCAGGGGTTTCTCTCTCAAGCAGGGCGGCGATGACAGATTCTTGTGCAGACAACAGGATACAGTTCAAATAAGGTTCCACTTTATTGTGGTACAAAAAGCTAATTAAATAGCCTTTACATTTTCGGCTAAAACTGCTAAACAAAATCCTGCTCATCTGAGCAATAATACAGCTCAGTATCTGGCTCACCTATTAAACACAGGTCACACTGAGCATCAGGCTTTTCTTAGTCAGGACCGCAGCCAACCTCCTGAACTTGTCTCCAGACATCACTCCCCAGACTGACAGCCTGGGACGTGTTTTATTTCCCCTTAACGATCCCAGATGACTACAGCTGGAGATCCCTCAGGCTAGGGATAAACACGCCCTGGAATGGAGTGGACTGGGGAGGTCCCACTACCAGTAACTATGTTTGCTGAAGCCAGCACCATCCTGGATCTTACTTACCTCACCCAGTTGAGGAACCTGGGTGAGATATACAGTCGTGGCCAAAAGTTTTGAGAATTACATAAATATTGGAAATTGGAAAAGTTGCTGCTTAAGTTTTTATAATAGCAATTTGCATATACTCCAGAATGTTATGAAGAGTGATCAGATGAATTGCATAGTCCTTCTTTGCCATGAAAATTAACTTAATCCCCCAAAAACTTTTCCACGGCATTTAATTGCTGTCATTAAAGGACCTGCTGAGATCATTTCAGTAATCGTCTTGTTAACTCAGGTGAGAATGTTGACGAGCACAAGGCTGGAGAGCATTATGCCAGGCTGATTGGGTTAAAATAGCAGACTTGACCTGTTAAAAGGAGGGTGATGCTTGAAATCATTGTTCTTCCATTGTTAACCATGGTGACCTGCAAAGAAACGCGTGCAGCCATCATTGCGTTGCATAAAAATGGCTTCACAGGCAAGGATATTGTGGCTACTAAGATTGTACCTCAATCAACAATTTATAGGATCATCAAGAACTTCAAGGAAAGAGGTTCAATTCTTGTTAAGAAGGCTTCAGGGCGTCCAAGAAAGTCCCGCAACCGCCAGGATCGTCTCCTAAAGAGGATTCAGCTGCGGGATCCTAGTGCCACCAGTGCAGAGCTTGCTCAGGAATGGCAGCAGGCAAGTGTGAGCGCATCTGTACGCATAGTGAGGCGAAGACTTTTGGAAGATGGCCTGGTGTCAAGAAGGGCAGCAAAGAAGCCACTTCTCTCCAAAAAAAACATCAGGGACAGATTGATCTTCTGCAGAAAATATGGTGAATGGACTGCTGAGGACTGGGGCAAAGTCATATTCTCTGATGAAGCCTCTTTCCGATTGTTTGGGGCATCAGGAAAAAGGCTTGTCCGGAGAAGAAAAGGTTAGCGCTACCATCAGTCCTGTGTCATGCCAACAGTAAAGCATCCTGAGACCATTCATGAGTGGGGTTGCTTCTCATCCAAGGGAGTGGGCTCACTCACAATTTTGCCCAAAAACACAGCCATGAATAAAGAATGGTACCAAAACACCCTCCAACAGCAACTTCTTCCAACAATAGTTTGGTGAAGAACAATGCATTTTCCATCACGATGGAGCACCCTGCCATAAGGAAAAAGTTAAACTAAGTGGCTCGGGGACCAAAACGTTGACATTTTGGGTCCATGGCCTGGAAACTCCCCAGATCTTAATCCCATTTAGAACTTGTGGTCAATCCTCAAGAGGCGGGTGGACAAACAAAAACCCACAAATTCTGACAAACTCCAAGAAGTGATTATGAAAGAATGGGTTGCTATCAGTAAGGACTTGGCCCAGAAATTGATTGAGAGCATGCCCAGTCGAATTGCAGAGGTCCTGAAAAAGAAGGGCCAAATACTGACTCTTTGCATACATGTCATGTAATTGTCGATAAAAGCCTTTGAAACGTATGAAGTGCGTGTAATTATATTTCATTACATCACAGAAACAACTGAAACAAAGATCTAAAAGCAGTTTAGCAGCAAACTTTGTGAAAACGAATATTTGTGTCATTCTCAAATTTTTTGGCCATGACTGTACACCCCTTCCAGGACTTTACCATATATTCTTCCGTTCACATTATCACAACATATGTGTACATGCACAGATTATTAGTGTTTATGGCTGGGAGTCACCCTTACATAGTGATTGTAGTAACAGTTGAAGGATTATAGTCAAACTACTTTATTTTTAGTAATGATTATGCAAATTATGGTTATTGGCTAGGTGTTGTTACCAAGAGCAAGTGTGCAATTATTTTATACTAATATAGCCCAAGTGATGGTTTTGGTAAGCATTTTCTTGGATCCCACATGTAATTGATTGGTCAACATTTAAATAAATTCAATAAAATTATGTTTTAATCAGGAAATGTTTTGTATATACAATTATTTTAATCTCGTACATCCTGCCTTAAGGGAATTGCTCACACAGAGCTACAGGCAGCCAAGCTTGGCTTAGCTCTGACATGTTTTGGGCCTAATGCACCTAAAGTGTCAGCGGCATCACCAGATCCCAAAGAAAACATGGCCCTCGCTGTTCTTTGGGAGATATGTGGCCTCTGCTTTGCTGCTGCCGCTGTCACCCTCCTCCTCCTCTGATGTTGCCTCCTCCTCAACACTCGTATCCGGCTCATAGGTCCTATCCAGCACACAATTGTCATCAAAGTCTTAACCCTCCCTGCCACTTTTATCAGGCTGTGAGATATCTTGGTTTGTTTCTTGGCCCCTCTCCCCTGCTCTGCATTTGAACCAAATGCCACTGTCACTGCCCCCAATATCAATGCCATGGCTACAGGTGCCGTTTTTACTGCCCCTAGGATTGTGCGAATCAAGCTTCGGATCATAGATCCAAAGTAAATTTGTTAAAAAAATAATAATTTGCATTAAAATGTGTTCCGTGTAGGAAAACTTAGTCTCTGCTGAAGTTGCAAGAGATTTTCAGTAAATGATTTGGCGCATGCTCAATAAAAAGCTGTGGGCATCGGACTCCATTTGAGCTTCAGCGCATGCGCCCGGCACCCTCACTGGCCAGGATCACATCGCGCCTGCGTCCCCTTTGCTTCTTTGAGGCTGCTTCAGCCTCTGCATTCTGCGCCTGCGCCGGGCACTTTTCTGAGCAGCGCAGAAGCCGCCCAGCGAAGTGAATATTGATGAGCTGGGCGGTGCTTCAAAACGGCGGTTGGGGGCGGCTGCCTGGGCAGAAGTAAAGCTGAAACGCCGCCCCTTGGGCAGAAAGACGAGCAATTCTATCAGGTTATAAAACATAATTTTACAGTCTTCATAAGGTGGACAGGGGTTAGACTTATATGTTTTTAATACACAATAGAAGACCTGTGCATACATATATACATCTAATTATGCTTATTCGGCCTGTCAGTGTCCCTTTAAACTAAACCAAAGAAAACAAACCAAACTATATCACCTTGTACTATTTATTGCATATTTCCATAAAGCCATCTTTTTTATCGCTATTTTCCTTAATTATCCTTTCCATTTTTATCATTCTTCTACTAGGGGTTGATCTTTTTGATTATTAATTTTTTTTTTTTTAAATAAGCAGTCTTGCCTGAAATAATAGTAAACATAATGCTTGTTTGACCTCCGTCCTTCACCTCCGTCTGCAGAGCTCCTGGATAGGTCTAACAGCACTGACAGGGCTGAACATGCCGGCATTTCCCCGGGAAAGCTGATCCTCTCTGCCATTTCACTCCCTGGCTGCCTCAGCTCCCCGGCGTCTCAGCGTGTCCACATTGTCAGCATGCTCCACCAGAGATAGCGAGGGGGCGGGGCTTAGCATCAATCATCAGATGCTCTCATGCTCCCTCCATATAGATATCCAGAAAAATAAAAAACGGAGACAGCACGTCCAAAAAGGTGCAAAAAGTGGAATTTATTCCGGATGCAACGTTTCGGCTGCGTGTTAGCCTTTTTCAAGCACCCAATACATCATTACCAAGGAGTGCTGTCCACCCATATTTTTTATGCTCCCTCCATAGGCGGAGTTCGGATTCCTATTTTAAAAAAATTTCGGCCACTTTTTGGCAAAAAGGAAAGCTCCCCACTGGAAAGAGGCAGTGAAGACAGAGAGGACTCCACTGAAATCCTTCTCTGGGCTGCAAAGAGGAGGAGCAAGAGGAACTCTGTGACCCCTGGCTTCATGACTTGGTATCAGACTCAGAAGTCACCTCCACACCATCCGGCTGGAACAGAAAGGAGGAGTGAATCATCCAATTCAGGGGCGTAGCTATAGGGGATGCACAGGTAGCAGTTGCTACCGGGCCCAGGAGCCTGAGGGGGCCCAAAGACCCTTGTGCCACATAAGACACTGGCATTATAGAAAGCGCATGCTGGTCAATTTACACCTCTGGCTGGAGGGAAGGAGTTAAGTCAAGAATTTGGCATGAGGGGGTGCCCTTTCAATGTTTGCCTCAGGCAGCAGGAAGGATATGTACTCCCCTACCCCTTGCCAACAAGCACTGAGAGAAGGGGGGCCCAAACTGAACTCTTGCACCATGGCCCATGAGCCTTTAGCTACGCCCCTTATCCAATTCAAAATTTCAGTCTCTTTCTCCTCAATGATAATGTTGCTCCTTTCCAAAGCCAGGAACAACTGTGGCCTACTACTACTGCTATTTATTCTTCTTCTGACCGGGTTGCTGGTCCTGCTACTACCTACATTCTGGCCCTGGGTCTCTCATTTAAAACCTTTCTGTCCCTTCCCCCACGTTTTTGGGCCTAAATGTACACAGTCACACTCTGACATGGAATGGTGTGCAAATCTGGTTTCTGGATTTTAAAAACAAGGAGGCACAATACAATGTCCTTCCCTTTTCACAAACACACTATAGACGCCATTGACAGTTGGTTTTGGAAACAATGCAGTATCAGCGCCACTAACAGATCCCCCCTCAACCCACCACACCAACCCTTGAACTGCCTGGTGATGTAATGACATGGACTTTGGCATAGTATTTCATGTTATCACTCAGAAATGTAAACTGTCTGCTACTCTTTGTATTGTAAGACATATTTATGCTATTTCCCAAAGCTAAACGAAAAAGAGAAAAATTGGAAGTGCCTGCAAATGCACCAACACGGATTTTAACCTAGTATTTCACATTATCAAAGAGACTGAGATAACTATGAACCATTAGACTTTGCATTGTAGGACACACTAATATTCTATTCTGTTCTATTTTCCCAAACTGAAAACAAAAAAAAATGATAATTTGAAAGTGCCTGCAGATAAACCAACACTGATTTTGGAATAGCAGTTCACGTTATCAGAGATCTAATCATCCACTACCCTGCGTATTGTAAGACTCACTAATATACTAGTTTCCTAAACTTAAACAAAACAAACAAAAATAAAAGAACTGTCTGGAGATGCCTTAACATGGATTTCGGACTAGTAGTTTACATTTTCACAGAGGTTTGAATGCTATGTATGGATGGTATAACACGTGTTATTCATTTGAAGATTCTTCTTCCTCCCTAGTGCTTTTTCCCACCGATGTGTGCAGTAAAATGGCACTGTATGTTGTTTTCCTGAATTCAACTGGAACGAACCAAAGTTCGCAATGAACCCGGTTCGTTACGAGTTGGTTCTCTCATCTCTAGTGGAAATGATAAATATGTCATATCCATGTTGGATATCCCTAGACTGAAATATATACTGGAACTGCAGAAACTCTGAGGTGAAGTAAAAAAAGAAACCCAGAAGAAGTAACCCATTTTATAAACCTTCAATAAGAGAACCCATTTAGGAAGCTACACCTACCCCTAGAACGTGTCCGTCTGACTGAGCTGGTCCAATGCACTAATTTTAAATCTTCAACTGCTACCAACCATCTGTTCTGTTAAAAGCTGTAGCAGTTACAGGGAGAGAGGTGCAGCAGAAAGGACACTCCCCCCTTAACTGTCAGGCTGCTGAATGCTAGTGGGCTATAAGTCAACCTGTTTAATGCTAGAGAGCACAATGTGTGCCAGGGTGCATTAACATCTTATTGTCTATAGCAAGGAATGATGGCAGTGTATTGGGTGTGGACAGGTTTTGGTGGGCGCTTAACTTGTTGGTAGCCTTGTATAAAAGATTTGTGTAAAAGTGTGGAAAGAAGAGTAACCCCTTCCAGCCATAGTCCAAGTCATGTCATGGGTGCAGCGGGTGTTGTACATGATAAAAACAATGATCTTTTTTTCTCAGTTTCCCCTTTAGTGGCATTGCAGGGAAATTAAACACTTACTGACAGATTTCTTCACAGGCAGATTGATGGGACCCAACATAAAAAAAAAAATTTCTTCATATTTCTCAATAGTACTTTCAGATAGATATTTTTAATAGTGTTTCTCTTTAAATCATGACCACTATCATGACATACACAAATCCTTCCTAAAGAGCTCAATAACAAATTTGACAATGTTGATGTTATATTTGCATGTCAGCAAAAGCTCCCAGTTTGCTCCCTGTAGTTGTGATCCCAAAGATCAATGATTGGCAACCAAACCCTCAAGCAGACTGTATTACAAGGTTAGAACATTACGTGTCCTTCTATTTCAGCCAGATGTCCATAAATGTTGGGAATCTGTTGAATGTAGCAAGTAAAAAACATTACAAGAAATTGTCTTCTGTGTCTACCATGTAGAAGAAAATGTGTGTTGTCGCTGCAATAAAGACCATATTTAAAGAGCAGGAAGATAATATTTCTAGGACAGTGATTTTGCATGCATTCTTCTGACTGCTCAGTGACTTTGAGAAGAGTGGGATGCCTTTGGCAAATATGATCTTGATTTTCTTGCATGTTTCCTTTTTTATAGTGAAATTTATTAAGAGTTTTTCTCCGGTATCCTCAAGTGTTTTATTTTATCTATTTAAAAACAGAAATTTTAAAACACTTCCCAAATCTTCATGCTCAACGGGGCTGTAGCTTCCTGCAGAGATAACTATGTTGCTGAAGATCTGTAAACAGTTGCAAAATCTTCCATGAAATAAATCATCCAGCAGTGTTTTTGGGCAAAAGCAAACACTGTAATAATATTTGCTCCATTGTTGGCAGTAACACATAATGATAACTTATATACAGTTATATTTTTTAAGTAATTGCCCCCCCCCCCCCCCCATCCATTTGTTTATGTGCAGCATATGTATCCTGCGAAATGGCTTAATATAAAATGTATTTGATCATCTTGGGTTAGCGTTACAATGATAAAACAATGATGACCACCTCTCTTCTTGGCCTGATTCAAGAGAATCAGGATTTTACAGCTCTAACATGGCCCAGAAAATATGGCAATATTACAACCTTGGAAGAATGACCTTAGACAGAGAACTTAAGAAGACATAACACACTGTTTATAAGTTATAAATGAATTAATTTAAAGGGGTTGTCCAGCTTTTAAATGATGGCTTATCTTGAGGAAAAACCTTCACTAGATGATCTGTCGTCCAAAACACCTGCATCTCTGTCGATCAGCTGTTTGGAAACTTTTCTGGCACCAGAAGCAGACAGTTCTGTCAACTTTAGCCCCCTTGCAGACGAGCGTTCCTCCCGCAGCGAGTCCGTATCGCAGCACCCGGCCTGAACTCCCATCGCTGCCGTTCCTGGCGTCTGGACCCCAGCAAGTTTTTTTCAATCTCCCCGATGATCAAGCGGCCGACTACCTGACCGTAAAAGGTGAGACGTTTTCTCGAGTGGGTCTGCCTAAGGAGGTTCTGACTGATTTACGGACGGACCACATTTATGTCCAAGGTCATGAGGGAACTCTTTAAGTTGCTCCACATAAAACAGTTACGGGCATCCGTGTATCATCTTAAAACAGATGGCCTGGTAGAGAGGTTTAATCAAACATAAAAAAAAATGTTAAAAAGAACAGTGGGACTGGGGATGGGAGGAACTGGGACCTTCTTCTGCCCTATCTCATGTCCACAGTGTGAGAAATGCCCCAGGCCTCTACTGAGTTCTCGCCCTTCGAACTATTATATGGCAGACACCCTCGCAGTCTGTTGGACGTGGCTAAAGAGGCATGGAAACAACATCCCACACCGCACAAATGTTGTTGAGTACATCGCCCAGATGGAAGGACGGATGGAAACAGTGTTACCTCTGGTTAGGGAGCATATGGAGGCAGCACAGTGAGCCCAGAGTAGGGTATATAATTGGCAGGCTTGGGTCTGAAACTTTAACCCGGGTGATCGGGTGTTGGTTCTGGTACCGACTGTAGACAGTAAGTTCCTAGCTAGGTGGCAGGGGTCCTACGTGGATGAGCCAAGCCAAAGAGAGGAATACTAGGGTCATCAGATGGTTCTTGTCGTAACAGAACTTCAAGTTCTCAGTGGAACACAGGGCAGGCCGCTTACAGGGAAACACGGATGCCCTGTCCTGGGTACACTTGCAAGTGTTCACTGCCTCAGGGTTGAACAAAGGGGGAGGTATGCAGGAAGGCGCAAGGGTCCGTCATTGACGGCAGGTATGTGTCACCAAGATTTTTGGCCTCGGTGAAGTAAGAGCCGGTAGTTTTATGTGTCAGCGGCAGATAGTGCTGACTGACACTATTTGTTATTTAGTATGGCTGTAGAACCAATCCGGGTCGGCTCTTACTGTGAGCAGCCAAAGTGCAGGGTGGATGGCTTCTCCCTACGTTCCATGTCGGGTCTTGGTTGGGCTATAAAACACAGGCAGCACTGTCAGGTGGTAGGAATTTACTCCTCTCTGACAGTAAAGCTCTTTCAGTCTCTGTGTTGGGACCTAGGAGTGTGGGCCTGGGTAAAGGCCTGCTACCTTGTTGGTGTGAGAGCAGGTGGTTTCTGCTATGTACAAGTACTTCTGCATTGCTGCATGGTGTGAACAAACACCAGACTCAATGTGACTGTTTTCCTTGAAACTGACTTTTTGTTTTGCCTATCCTTATGTGTGAATAAACACCAAACTGTTTAAATTAAAGACGTTGTCGTTGCCTCTATACTGAATCTACAAGCCTGTCTACTAGAGCAAATCCCCACATAGCATAATGAGCTATAGACCGGTATTACTTATAACTAGAGTTTAGCGGACACCTGGATGTTCGGGTTCGACGAGTTCGGCCGAACTTGAAAAAAAAGTTCGGGTTTGAGACCCGAACTTGACCCCGAACATGAACCCCATTAAAGTCAATGGGGATCCGAACTTTTGGGCACTAAAATGGCTCTAAAATAGTCCTGGAAAGGGCTAGAGGGCTGCAAAAGGCATAATGTGCTTAAGAGCATGGAAACTGTTCTGCAAACAAATGTGGATAGGGAAATGACTTAAAATAACATTAAATACTGAAAAATAAAAAATAACAATCTGGATCTAGGAGTAGGAGGTTGAGGAGGCGGTGGATGGGTGGATGTGGCGGTGTAGGTTGAAGTGGCGGTGTAGGTGGAAGCGGTGGTGAAGGAGGAATAGGTAGCCAACACTAATTTGTGTTATTTTTTAATTGGGGTATTCCCCAAAATATTGGGACATATAACAAAATAAAACAAAGAATAAGTGCACCTGAGTACAAGAATGGATGGTTGAGGCTTGTATAAATGTCTATTCTGCACAAGGTACGGACAAGTCCTGTGGGATCCATGCCTGGTTCATTTTGATAAACATAAGCTTGTCCACATTGGCTGCGGCCTGTGATAATGCTCTCTGCCGTGCTAAACACACGTTCAAACTATACACTGGCTGCAGGGCAGGTCAGCACCTCCAAGGCTGACAAAGCTTTTCCACATTTGGGCCATGCTAACCCTGCCTTCTCAGGTGCTGGCGGTGCCCCAGCTGCGTTGGCGACCTCTTCCTCCTCCTCTGCCTTCGCCTTGTGCTTCCACTGTGCTCCCGCTGTCAGGTGGGAATGCCATCATCAGCGTGCGCTTGTAGTCGCGCATCTTCCGATCAGTAACAGATGTTTTCACTAAATTTAGTTCCCTGTCAGCAATGCAGAGCAGGGGTTCATTCACGGCAAAAGGGGGGTCATGTCACCCAGCAATAGAACAGAGGATTTTGAGAGAATTAGGTCCATGCACCCAGGCACAGCAGGGGTTCATTCATGGCAAAAGGGGGATCATGTCACCCAGCAATAGAACAAAGGTTTTTGAGAGATTTAGGCCCCTGTCACCCAGATACAGCAGGGGTTCAGTCACGGCAAAAGGGGGTTTATGTCACCCAGCAATAGAACAGAGGATTTTGAGAGATTTAGGCCCCTGTCACCCAGGCACAGCAGGGGTTCATTCACGGCAAAAGGGGGTTCATGTCACCCAGCAATAAAACAGAGGATTTTGAGAGATTTAGGCCCTTGTCACCCAGGCACAGCAGGGGTTTGTATACGCCAAAAATGGTAAAATGTCACTCGACAATTGGAAATAAGATTTTTTTTCAATTTAGGGCACTAAAATTGGCACTTTTTTTGCATTAAAATGGCTCTAAAATAGTCCTTGAAAAGACTAGAGGGATGTAAAAGGCAGTAAAATGTGCTTAAGAGCATAACAACTGCTCTGCTAACAAATGTGGATAGGAAAATAACTTAAAATGAAATAAAATAACAAAAAAATTTAACCCGCAACTCAGAGAAGGATGTGGATATGGAGTTGGAGGTTAAGGAGGCGGCGAATGTGGTGTTGTAGGTGGAGGCAGCAATGGAGGAGGAGGTAGCCAGCAATGTTTTTTTATTTATTTTTTATTGGGGTAGGTAGCCCCTTAAAATATTGGGACAAATAAAAAAATAAAAAAAAACTAAGAATCATTGCACTTGACTTGAGTACAAGAATGTATGTTTGATGGTGGTATAAATGTCTATTCTGCACAAGGTACAGACAAGTCTTGTGGGATCCAAGCCTTGTTCATTTTAATGAATGTGAGCCTGTCCACGTGGGCTGTGGACAGGCGGCTGTGTCTGTCTGTATTGACGCCTCCTGCCGTGCTAAATACATGTTCAGAGAGTACACTGGCTGCAGGGCAGGCCAGCACCTCCAAGGCATGCAGGGCAAGCTCTGGCCATGTGGACAATTTGGAGACCCAGAAGTTGAATGGGGCAGAACCACCAGTCAGTACGCGTAGGCGTGTGCACAGGTACTGTTCCACCATATTGTTCAAATGCAGCCTCCTGCTAACACGCTCCAAATCAGAAGTTGGGGCCGGTTGTTGCGGCGAGGTGACAAAGCTTTTCCACATGTCGGCCATCCTAACCCTGCCTTTTGAGGTGCTGGCGCTGACACAGCTGTGTTGGTGACCTCTTCCTCCTCCCCTGCCTTCGCCTTGTGCTTCCACTTGTCCCAGGGCATCAGTCGGGAATACTCTCAGGAGCGTGCACCTGTAGTCGCGCATCTTCCGATCACGCTCCAGTGAGGGAATTGAGAACGGCAAATTGTCTTTGTAACGGGGATCCAGCAGGGTGGCCATCTAGTAGTCAGCACGCTTTTAGTCGCTCATGTGTGCCAGGCTGCCCAGAGGTAAGGACAAGCTGTCCTCTGTGGGAGGCGTATACTCTGCGTCCTCCGTATCCCCCCAGCCACGCCCCAGTGATGGGCCCGAGCTGCGTTGGATGCCACCCCGCTATGAACATGCTTCATCCGCATCCCCCCCTCGTCCTCCAGTAGTGGGCCCTGGCTGGCCAAATTTGTTCCTGGCCTCTGCTGTTGCAAAAATCCTCTTTCTGAGCCACTTCTAAAAGACTGGCCTGAAAGTGTTTGAGATGACCCCTCTTCCTCCTCCTCGTCCTGGGCCACATCCTCTTCCATCATTGCCCTAAGTGTTTTCTCAAGGAGACATAGAAGTGGTATTGTAACGCTGATAACGGCGTAATCGCCACTGGCCATGTTGGTGGAGTACTCAAAACAGCGCAACAGGGCACAAAAGGTCTCACATGTAGGCCCAGTCATTGGTGGTGAAGTGGTGCTGTTCCGCAGTGCGACTCACCTGTGCGTGCTGCAGCTGAAACTCCACTATGGCCTGCTGCTGCTCGCACAGTCTCTCCAGCATGTGCAAGGTGGAGTTCCACCTGGTGGGCACGTCACATATGAGGCGGTGAGCGGAAAGGCCGAAGTTACGCTGTAGAGCAGACAGCCGAGCGGCGGCAGGATGAGAATGCCCGAAGTGTGCACAGACGGCCCGCACTTTATGCAGCAGCTCTGACATGTTGGGGTAGTTGTGAATTAATTTCTGCACCACCAAATTCAGCACATGTGCCAGGCAAGGGATGTGCGTCAAACCGGCTAGTCCCAGAGCTGCTACGAGATTTTGCCCATTATTGCACACCACCAGGCCGGGCTTGAGGCCCACTGGCAGCAACCACTCGTCGGTCTGTTGTTCTATACCCCGCCACAACTGCTGCGCGGTGTGGGGCCTGTCCCCCAAACACATCAGTTTCAGAACGGCCTGCTGACGTTTACCCCTGGCTGTGCTGAAGATGGTGGTGAAGGTCTGTCGCTGACTGGATGGGGAGATATAGTGTCCATGGCCGTGCTTACTAGTCCACGTATCTGTGGTTAGTTGGACCTTGCCATAGATGGCGTTGCACACTTGATTTTATCCGATACTTGGTTGTGCATAGGGGGCACGGCTCTCCTGGAGAAGTAGTGGCGGCTGGGAACGATGTACTGTGGGACAGCAAGCGACATGAGCTGTTTCAAGCTGTCCGTCTCCACCAGCCTGAATGACAGCATTTCAAAGGCCAGTAGTTTAGAAATGCTGGCATTCAGGGCCAGCGATCGAGGGTGGCTAGCTGGGAATTTACGCTTTCTCTCTAAGGTTTGTGAGATGGAGAGCTGAACGCTTCCATGTGACATGGTGGAGATGCTTTGTGCTGGAGGTGGTGTTGTTGGTGGCACATCCTCTGTTTGCTGGGCGGCAGGTGCCAACGTTCCTCCAGAGGCGGAGGAAGAGACCGAGGCAGCAGCAGAAGAGGGAGCAGGAGGGGCCTGAGTCCTTTCTTGGTTTTGAAGGTGCTTACTCCACTGCAGCCCGTGTCTCGCATGTTGTGCTAAGGTTCAGAATGTTAATTCCTCGCTTCAGGCTCTGATGGCACAGCGTGCAAACCACTCGGGTCTTGTTGTCAGCACATTGTGTGAAGAAGTGCCAATGCCAGTGAACTCCTTGAAGCTGCCTTTGGTGTGCTCGGTCCCTGGCGACAATGGCCAGTAGCAGGCAAATGGTTTTGGCGACGGCTGCTCTGCTTTTGCACCCTGCTCCCTCTTTTGCTACGCTGTTGGCTCGGTCTCACCACTGCCTCTTCCTCCAAACTCTATATCTTCCACCCCTGGGGAAGGGCTAGGTGGGTGCCCTTGGGAAACCCTGTCAGCAAAGTCTTCAAACAGCATAAGAGACTGCTGCATGACTTGAGGCTCAGACAGGTTCCCCGATATGCACGGGGGTGTTGTGACAGACTGATGGGCATGGGTTTCAGGCGCCACTTGTGCGCTTTCTGCAGAAGACTGGGTGGGAGATAATGTGAACGTGCTGGATCCACTGTCGGCCACCCAATTGACTAGCGCCTGTACTTGCTCAGGCCTTACCATCCTTAAAAAGGCATTAAGCCCGACCAAATATCGCTGTAGATTCTGGCGGCTACTGGGACATGAGGTAGTAGGTTCAGTAGGACATGTAGCTGTGGAAGAAAGGCCACGTCCTCTCCCTGCACCAGAGGCTCCACCAACACCACCACCATGACCATGACCGCATCCGTTATTAGATGTTTGCCTCATAGTTAGCGTTCACGAAGCAAAGTAAAAAGTGGTTAAGTCTGTTAAAAAATTATTAACCGCCAATAAAAACCCTGATGTAGGGTATTGCACTCCATTATTTTATTTTTTTAACTCTATATGACAGCGGTATTTGTGGCCTAAATTTCACAGTCATTTATGCATGTCTAATCCCAGATGTGCACTATATCAGAGTTCTTTTTTTTTTAACCACAGTAAACAAAAAGCCGTATTTCAGGCCTAAATGTGACAATCACTTATGCACGTCTATTCTCAGATGTGCAGTACATCAGAGGCTTTTTTCACCCCAGTATGCCAAAGCCTTATTTCAGGCCAAAATGTGACAATCACATATGCATGTGTAATCCCAGATGTGCAGTATATCAGTGGGTTTTTTCACCCCAGTATGCCAAAGCCATATTTCTGGCCTAAATGTGACAATCACTTATGCATGTGTAATCCCAGATGTGCAGTATATCAGAGGCTTTTTCCACCCCAGTATGCCAAAGCCGTATTTCTGGCCAAAATGTGACAATCACTTATGCACATGTAATCCCAGATATGAAGTATAGCAAAGGGTTTTTTCAGCCCAGTATGCCAAAGCCGTGTTTCTGGCCTAAATGTGACAATCACTTATGCATGTGTAATCCCAGATGTGCAATATATCAGAGGGTTTTTTCACCCCAATATGCTAAAACTGTATTTCTGGCCTAAATGTGACAATCACTTATGCAAGTGTAATCCCAGATGTGCAGTATATCAGAGGGTTTTTTTCACCCCAGTAAGCACAAAGCCGTATTTCTGGCCTAAATGTGACAATCACTTATGCATGTGTAATCCCAGATGTGCAGTATATCAGAGGCTTTTTTCACCCCAGTATGCCAAAGCAGTATTTGTGGCCTAAATGTGACAATCTCTTATGCATGTGTAATCCCAGATGTGCAGTATATCAGAGGCTTTTTTCTCCCCAGTATGCCAAAGCCGTATTTGTGGCCTAAATGTGACAATTACTTATGCATGTGTAATCCCAGATGTGCAGTATATCAGAGGGTTTTTCAGCCCAGTATGCCAAAGCCGTATTTCTGGCCTATATGTGACAATCTCTTATGCATGTGTAATCCCAGATGTGCAGTATATTAGAGGGTTTTTTCACCCCAGTATGCCAAAGCCGTATTTCTGGCCTAAATGTGACAATCACTTATGCATGTGTAATCCCAGATGTGCAGTATATCAGAGGCTTTTTTTCACCCCAGTATGCCAAAGCCGTATTTCTGGCCTAAATGTGACAATCACCTATGCACGTATAATCCCAGATGTGCAGTATATCAGAGGCTTTTTTCACCCCAGTATGCCAAAGCCGTATTTCTGGCCTAAATGTGACAATCACTTATGCATGTGTAATCCCAGATGTGCAGTATATCAGAGGCTTTTTTCGCCCAGTATGCCAAAGCTGTATTTCTGGCCTAAGTGTGACAATCACTTATGCATGTGTAATCCCAGATGTGCAGTATATCAGAGGGTTTTTCAGCGCAGTATGCCAAAGCCGTATTTCTGGCCTAAATGTGACAATCACTTATGCACGTGTAATCCCATAAATTCAGTATATCAGAAGGTTTTTTCACCCCAGTAAGCCCAAAGCCGAATTTCTGGCCTAAATGTGACAATCACTTATGCATGTGTAATCGCAGATGTGCAGTATATTAGAGGGTTTTTTCACCCCAGTATGCCAAAGCCGTATTTCTGGCCTAAATGTGACAATCACTTATGCATGTGTAATCCTAGATGTGCAATATATCAGAGTTTTTTTCACCCCAGTATACCAAAGCCGTATTTCTGGCCTAAGTGTGACAATCACTTATGCATGTGTAATCCCAGATGTGCAGTATATCAGAGGCTTTTTTCACCCCAGTATGCCAAAGCCGTATTTCTGGCCTAAATGTGACAATCACTTATGCATGTGTAATCCCAGATGTGCAGTATATCAGAGGCTTTTTTCACCCCAGTATACCAAAGCCGTATTTCTGGCCTAAATACGACTTTGCAATACCGAACCCGAACCTTTTACGTAAATGTTCGGGTTCGGGTCCGGGTGCTGAAAATCCTAAAGTTCGGTACGAACCTGAACTTTACAGTTCGGGTACGCTTAACTCTACATATTTAAAAGTAATTATGGTTTTCCAGTTTATCTGCAAAAAAATGTTGGCTGACCATCATTTTGGAATAAGTTATACAGAAAAAAAAGAAAAATTCTAGTTGGTAACCCAAGGGTTCAGTGATGAGCTTTGTCTACCATGCAGTTTACAATGCTTTGTAGTTCTGGCGCAGACTCCTGGTGACAGAGCTACACCCGAACAGCTGATCAGCAAGGGAAGAGGGGGTCATCAGACCCCTGCCGATTAATTAGTGATTGCCAATCCTGGGTGTAAAGAAATAACAGGGGAACTCTATTGTACTTTTGTGTCCAGATCAGTGGCGTGCCTGGGGGGAAGGGAGGATTTCCACCTCGGGTGTCAGGCTGTCAGCTATACAGGGGGTGGCTGAGCAGCAGCACCAGGCCCAATGTCTTTGCAAGGAAGGAGAACTGTAATTCTCTTAGGAGAAAGGACCTTTGATTACATCATCACCATGTGACCAGTAACATATTGATATTCCTGTTCACATGGCTATGAAGTAATCAAAGGTCCTTTCTCTCTATCAGGAGTGTTGCTGCAGGAGAAGTTTGCCATAATTGTGAAGATTACATCAGGAAAAGGTAACAGGGGCTGTTATGCTATTATACTGTAAGCTACTGTATAGTGTGGGGTGCTGTACTGCTCTACTTTATACTCTGGGGTGCTGTATATTGTGGGGTGTCCTACTGCTCTACTGTATACTGTGGGGTGCTGTATACTGCGGGGTGCTATACTGTATGCTATAGGATGCTATACTGCATACTGTGAGGTGTTATACTATGTATTACTATGTATTGCATACTGTGGGGTACTATATACTGTGGGGTGTTGTATACTGTGGGGTGCTGTATACTGTTTGATGCTATACTATATATTGTATACTGTGGGGTACTGTATACTATAGGGTGCTTTACTGTATACTGTGGGGTACTGTATACTATAGGGTGCTATACTGCATACTGTGGGGTGCTGTTTACTGTGGGGTGCTATACTATATATTGCATACTGTGGGGTGCTGTATACTATTGCTATGCTATATACTGCATACTGTGGGGTGCTGTATACTATAGGGTGCTGTACTGCATACTGTGGGGTGCTGTATACTGCGGTGTGCTATACTATATATTGCATACTGTGGGGTGCTGTATACTATTGGGTGCTATACTGCATACTGTGGGGTGCTGTATACTGTGTATTGCATACTATGGGGTACTGTATATTGGGTGGTGTTACAGTGGGATGGAAAGTTTGGGCAACCTTGTTAATCGTCATGATTTTCCTGTATAAATAGTTGGTTGTTATGATAAAAAATGTCAGTTAAATATATCATATAGGAGACACACACAGTGATATTTGAGAAGTGAAATGAAGTTTATTGGATTTACAGAATGTGTGCTATAATTGTTTAAACAAAATTAGGCAGGTGCATACATTTGAGCACTGTTGTCATTTTATTGATTCCAAAACCCTTAGAACTAATTATTGGAACTCAAATTGGCTTGGTAAGCTCAGTGACCCTTGACCAACATACACAGGTGAATCCAATTATGAGAAA